>NC_139321.1:13095000-13695000 GCF_056507025.1 Lutjanus erythropterus
CGCTTTCGTTTTTGCAGCCCAAGGAATTATTGTTAAGAGTCGCAAACATGTGCCTTTTCTGGCTTGAAGACAAGACAGTGCAGCTGTGCATTCACTGTACAGGCTGAATGGAGGGAGGGAGAAAGAAAGCTGGTAAATAACATGTTATTTCTTGATTGTTTCACAGAGATTATGATCTAAACACATAAACACGCTCACATGCTGCAACACCTGATTCTGTCTGAATGTGACGATACAATAACTTTGCTGCTTTCCCATGATACTGTTCTGTGCAAATATATTTCCTTATATATAGAGATGTGGGCGTGGCAGTATGCAGAATGCAGACAGTGAGCACGAACCTGTCAGTTCAGACTGATTCCAATTCACTAACATACGCACAGTGGTAAGAGCAAACTTAGCTGGTGGGCATGTTTTGTGAATCACACGGTAAGTTTCCGTGGGAACTTATTTTGTGTGTACAGTAAGAACATCTCTACGCACATGTTAGTGAATGAGGCCCATTGTCTTTTTTTGGAATAGCAGCAGAAACCTGCAGATTTTATACATGTAAACTTACTCACTGCCTGCACAGGTGCAGAGGACCAGGAATATGAAGAACATCTGTCTCCAGTGTGGAGAAAAAATGAGCCAAATCTGTTTGCTGATGAAGACTATGAGATGTAATTGAAAGCCCAGATATAGTAAGGGGACTTTGAGTTAGGATTACTTTGACAAACTTCTGCCTCTAACAATTTACAATTGCAATATTTTAATCATTCTTTTTTTTTTTTTTTTTTATTTACTTTTTATTGACATTCAGTGACAAATAGTATGAACATCTACTACCATTATTAATCACAGAATATCAACCTGAATGTCCCTTTTTTTTTAGGAAAAAGAGAATACATATAAAGAAAAACATAACACGAACATTAACATGTAGGGAGTGAGATGTGGTTATTACTACATATACATGATGTATTATCTAAGGTTAGCAGTGTCAAAGTCCGGTCTGCGTGGTATTATGTAGTCCATCCATTTCTTCCAACGTATGAAAAAAAGGTCCCTCTTGTAATTCACAACTGCTGTCAGTCTCTCCATTTTGCAAATGTCCATTGTGATGTCCATCCACATATTTAAAGTTGGGCTCTCCCGTGAAAGCCATTTTTTTGTTAGGGCTTTTTTGGCTGCCACCAACAAAATACTACATAAATATTTGTCTCTTTTTTGCCATCTATCTGGGATGAGTCCAAAAAGTAAAATTTTACTTTGCATAGGTATGCAACTCCCAAAAATTTCTTGTATTGCATTATGTATTCCCTTCCAATAAGTTTTAATAACATGACACTCCCAAAACACATGATAATGATTTGCATTTGTATTTCCACAGTTTCTCCAGCAAACTGGGGAGTTACCTTCATAGTGAAATTTTTGACAAGGTGTGATAAAATATCTTGTCAGGCTTTTCCAGCCAAATTCCCTCCAACCTTGTGAGCTGCTACATTTCCATTGATATGCCCATACTGTTATCCACTCTTCCTCTGTTATATCTATTCCTCCCTCCTTTTCCCATTTTGTTTTTATATATAGGGTTGAGTGTGTTTTCATGTTCATAAGCCCTTTATATAGACCCGAAATAATACCTCTATCTTTATTTGAATCATATGCCTTTTTAAATAGGTCTAACAGCTGTTTGCTTGATTCTGTTACACTTTTTATCTTGTCACTGACAAAATGTCTCATCTGTAAATAGCGATAAAAATCCTGTGCTTCCAATGAATATTTCTCTCTAATCCTTTCAAAACTAAGTAGTGTACCTTCTTTCATTATTTTACATAAGGCCGTTAATCCTTTATTTGTCCAATCCTTGAATCTAGTGTCTAATTTATTTGGAGTAAACTGTGTATCATATGCACACCACTTAAGGATTACTATATCGTTTTCTAATTTGTATTCTGTTATTACTGTTTTCCAAATTTTAAGAGTCAACTTGATCCATGGGTTTTCTATATTTTTTATAAAGTCTTGCATGTTACTATCAGCTATAATTGCTTGTATGGGAATGGAGGTCAGGCCCTCTTCAATGCTTTTCCACTGAGCATCATATGAGGGATTACACCAGTATATCATATACCTTAATTGTGCTGCCCAGTAGTAGTCCCTGAGAGAAGGAAGGCCCCATCCCCCTTTTTCTTTAGCCAACTGTAAAGTTTTAAACCGAATTCGAGGCCTTTTACCTTGCCATATATATCTGGACAGAATTTTGTCCCATTCATTAAATTGTTTTTGTCCTATTTCTATTGGTAGGGTTTGAAATAAATATAATAATTTGGGTAGTATATTCATTTTAATTGAATCTATTCTTGAATACATACTTAGATATGGAATTATCTTCCATCTTGCAATGTCCTCTTTAATTTTCCTTTGTATCGGTAAATAATTTCGTTCTAGTAGTTCTGTGAGATCCTTAGGTATTATAACTCCCAGATATTTAAAATTTTCAGTTTGCCACGCTACATGATACTTACTCTTGATTTCTTCTGGTGGTTTGTAATTGTATTTAAGCAGTTGTGTTTTACTTAAATTAATTTTGTAGCCCGATAATTGACCATAGTATTCAAACGATTGCATTAGTTTAGGTAGAGAGTTTGTTGGTTGACCCAGATAGATCAAAATATCATCTGCATAGCAGGCTATTTTATGCTCCTTCCCATGAATATTAATACCTTTTATTTCTTTGTTTTGTCTTATATATTGAGCAAATGGTTCCAAATATAATGCAAATAATAGTGGTGAGCACGCACAGCCCTGCCTTGTTCCTCTCTCCAAAATAAAACTGTTTGATAAGCAACCATTAACTTTAATTCTAGCAGTGGGTTTATTATATAGTGCTTGTATTGTTTTAATTATTGTTTCATGTAGGCCAAATCTATGTAAAACTCGATAAAGAAAGCTCCAATTCACTGAATCGAAAGCCTTTTCTGCATCAACACTAATTACCATTGCCCCAATTTTGTTCTTTTGAATATGGTTAATAATTTGTAGTGTCCGCCTTATATTATCCTGCGTTTGGCGCTCTCGGATAAAACCTGTCTGGTCATTATGTATCAAATTAGGTAAGAACTTTTCTAATCGTCTAGCTATGATAGAAGTAAATAGTCTGTAATCTACATTAAGGACTGATATTGGTCTATATGATCCACATTCTAATTTATCTTTATTTTCTTTTGGAATGGCAGAGATTATTGCTTCTTTCCAACTGGGTGGTGTTTGTGCCTTCTTTAGAACCCAGTTCAGTGTAGGCAGCATCACTGGTATTAGCTCTTCTTTTAGCTCCTTGTACCATTCTGCCGTATAACCATCTGATCCTGGTGATTTATTTAATTTGAGTTTACTTATTGCTATTTTTAATTCCTTTTCTGTTATGTCCTCAATCATTATTTTATTCTGTTCTTCATTTAATACTGGTAACTTCAAAGAGTTCAAAAAACTATCTATTTCAGCTATGCTGCCTCCCACTTTTTTAGCGTAAAGAGTCCTATAAAATGTTTCAAAGGCTCCCTGAATTTCATTTAGTTTACTTTTTATTATTTTCGTAACTGGATCTTTAATTTTGTGGATTGTGTTCTGTGCTATTTTCTTTTTAAGTTTCCAGGCCAGAACCTTCATTGATTTAGATCCACCTTCATAATGTCTTTGTTTAAGAAACATTAGATTCTTCTTAATTTCGTGTGTAGTTAAATCATTAATTTCATTTCTTGTTTTCCTGATCTCCTCCAATATATCCTGTGCTGTTTTCATTTTATGTTTTTTCTCTAATTCTTTTAATTTATTTTGTAATTCTTCTAATTTCTTATTTCTCATCTTTTTCTTATAAGAGGACATTGCTATAATTTTGCCTCTCAGTACAGCCTTTAGAGCATCCCACAAAATGGGAGGGGACACATCACCGTTATCATTAATTTCCAAGTAGAGATTGATCTCTCGTTTAATCTGTTCTTTAAAGTGAGGATCATTAAGTAGACTTGAATTTAATTTCCAATTATTGGATTTTGGTTGTAAATTTAGATCAATAGACAGGTATATAGGTGCGTGATCACTTAAATCTATTGTCCCAATTTCACAAGTGTTTATTTTGTCTTTGTCTTTTCCGAATGTTATAAAATAATCTATTCTTGTGTATAATGAATGGGGTGAGGAGTAGTGAGTATAATCCCTTTGGTTAGGATGTAATTCTCTCCATACATCAATTAAACCAACCTCCTCAAATAATGTATTAATTTTCTTGATTAGTAACTTTGTACACTGTGCTTTTCCATTTGATGTGTCTAGTTTTGACTGTAAATGTATATTTAGATCTCCCCCACAAATTAGAAGGCCTACTGTTTCTGATATCATCATATCTACAATTTTCTTAAAGAAATGGATGTCACTTCCAGGTGGTGCATACACATTTAACAACGTAATTGGGTTCCCCTCAATGTTTCCCCTTACCAAAATAAATCGTCCCTCCTTATCACTTATCTCAAATGTTTTTTCAAAATGTAGTTTACCCGATAGAAGGATAGCAACTCCTCTCCTTCGTCCAAATTTATAAGAAGAGGAAAAAACATTTGTGAAACCCATTCTTTTTAATTTCTCATGTTCCTTACAGTCTAGATGGGTTTCCTGTAGGTATACTATTTGTGCCTGGTCTTTTCTCATTTTGGTCAGAATCTTACTACGTTTAATCGGGTTCAGCAGACCGTTTACATTATACGAAATGACTTTTATCTTACCACTAGCCATACTCTATCTATCTGGATGTTTTTAAGATAGCAAAACCAAGTACAATCAATACACTCCCTGAAAAATACATAAACTAACATTACATAAACCTTAACATTAATGCTGTATAGAACAACAGCTGCAGAAAGAATCCTTAGTTTTACTTGAACAAAAGTTATGCTGACTTCCAACTGTGGGGTCTCCAATATGACCCTTAATGAGCCCCGGTGTATGGGGGGCTTCGAGGGGGGGCCTCCCTCACCTGTTGGTGGGAGAGGGCCTTCCTTTGCCTTCTGGCCGATGTCCATTCTTGTAGCAGCACAGGTAAAACACCCGACCGTTTTCCTTATCACTATTGCCACATACAGTTCCCATTCAGTCCCTTAGTCTCCTGCAGTTATTCCTGCTCTTGACGTCTAAACGCTTGAAGTTTTTCCTTGTAGTCCCGGGTCCGATCCTTGTTCACCCGGCTCCTCGTATTTCTCTCTGTGCGCCACGATAAACGTCGGATCTGCTCCATAAAAGTCTCCGGGCGTTTGATGATCGTCACCGGGAATCCCCTCTTTGCCATGTCGTCAGTCGCCTCCTCCACCGATCCATATAGCACAGTTCCCTCTGGATAGAAGACTCTCATCTTTGCTGGAAACGGGGTCTGGAACCGGATTTTCTTCTCTTTTAGCACGGATTTCACCTCTGCATATTCCCTCCGCAGCTTTACAACCTCAGGTGCATAGTCATGATCCAGGTTTATCCTATTTCCAAGATACTCAAATCCACGTTTCTGCCATGCTAGTTTCAGTATTTCTTCTTTCATTCTATAGCTGCCCATTTTGACAACGATGGATCGTGGTGCCGCGTTTGGTGGTGGCTTTGACACCAGAGCGCGATGCGCTCTTTCCACTCGTAACTCCGTGGAGTCGGACAACTCCAGTTTATGCCTTAATAAACGTTCCACAAAAACGATCATTGATTGAGCGTCGTCTTCCGACCCTTCTTTAACGCCATGTATTCTTATATTTTCTCTTCTGGTCCGTCCCTCCAGGTCCGTTAGCTTGGCATCCACTTCGATATGCAGTTTGAGCATCTCGTTTACTGCTTCTTCATTAGCTTGTATTCGAGTTTCAACATCCATGATCCTTTCTTCCGTCTCTTCCACTCTCTTGTTTGTTTTATTTATTTCTTCTTTGATTCCCTTCATCTGCTCACAGTTATCTTTCCTGAATTCCCTTAATTCTCTGAGTATAAGGTCCAGGCTCGCGTTACCAGCGTGTTCCCCTTCGTCTGTTAGCATGTCGTTATCCTCCATGGCGCTGCTAGCAGGTGAGGTCTGGTCGACTCCGTTTCCCTCGTGTAACTCGCACTGCATAGACTTCTTACTATTTTTTCCTCTTGGCATCTTGAAGCCCTCACTCTTATTTCTTACTCTCGCCAAAATCTTTACGAATTCGTGTCGCTACGGGCTATTTTTAACTCAAATGTCGGGAGCACTTTCTCCTATGCTGCCATCTTTCACCTTGCCAACCCGGAAGCCCTCATTTTAATCATTCTTAGATACAGATACTAACCTTTGAAAATTCTTGAAACAAGTTGATTTTTATTAGATATAAGTTGAGGGAGGATTGTTTCAGTTTTTTAAGAAATCAAGGTTTTTAGGATTATAGTCATGAATGATTTGATAAGAAGAATATTGTTAAAGCCCCACCTTTATAGCTTATGGTTTTCTAATTTAGCATCTGAAAAAGTGTTGCAAGAATTGAGCTGTGTTTGTTGCATTCATACAGGCAATCTGTTGCAGGTAGATTTAAGTGTTACGTCGTTCTAAGTACATCCTCATCCGTGCAAAAAAGGTTGATCAGACACATCAGCAGGTTTTGCAGTCAGCTCATTATGCAGTCAGCTCATGGACTGATCCTGGTTCTGTCCTCCAGACGCACTCTACCGGTGAAGGAGAGCTCAGGAGCAGATCAGAGGTGGATTTGAGATCAAGTTTAGAAAAGGAATGATAACACAGTGATAAATATTTAAAGGCATTTATTTTGGTGCAGTTCATCTCTACCTGAGATATACTGTTAGGCTATTACACAAAGGATTACTCTTAAAATTATTATATTATAATCTTTGGTATTAATACATGAGAAGAGAAACAAAAAGGGGAAGAAGTGATGTAACAGATGACAGAGAGAGAGAGAGAGAGAGAGAGAGAAACCAGCCAGTCCAGCAGTTCAGATCCCTTCAGATCAAGAGAGGGAATCGAACTCTACTGTCTCCTCATGTTATGTGTGATTCTCCCTCATATGCAGTAAGGACAAAGACATGACTTCCATACAGGTAGTTTCATCAACAGTCACCTGAATTGTGTCTCAACAAGGTTTAATTTGAGCCTAATCTACAGGCTTATATACCATGTTAGCTGTTGGGTTTTGAGGTTTTTGTTTGTTTGTTTGTTTTCATTTTTTTTACTCTAGTTCAATCAGGAGAGACTTTGAGTTGAGTGTGCAAAATATATTAATTGACATGTGCACGACTGAGATGAGAAATGTGAAAAGTCTCTGGCAATTAGACAACATTGTGACATCATCATGTCTAAAGGGGATAGTGAAGCCGTGATGAGTAAAGGAAACCCCCGATGGATTCGATAAGTTACTGTTGGACATAAAAATTTTACTGTCTTGGTTGTAAACAACTTAGCATTTTTACTAGCATTTTCAACACTCAGCCATCGGCTGCGCCTGAAACTTCTTACCATCATGCTATTTAGTACCCTGCAACAGTAGTATGTCTGAAACCTTAGTACGAAACAAATATTTGTGAATTGCCGACTGTTAATGGAGAAATATCACAGTACGCAAGCACAGCCGTGTGTTATGTGATGTGTAATAACAACACAACATAACAGGAGATCATGTGCCAAACTAGAGAATCAGTCAACTCAGTGGGGTGGGCATATTCAGGGGCAAAACATCACCTTGTTATGCTGGACCGGCAGGTCTATTATGTTGCACTCATACAAATAACATGCAAAGCCTGCTGAGTCTGTTTGATAAAAAAAAAAAAAAACAGCACGTGTTTGGGGCAGAATGTGTCACATCTGCAAAATAACCCACACTGCTTTTTGCAGCAATGGTAACAATGCAGATGGGTGACAAATGAAAGGTGTTGGTCCATTATGATCGCCAGAACAGCTTCAGTGCTATTTCTCACAAGCCAGGTTTCCATCCAAATGTAGTGTAAATTTTAACACAACTTTCAGAAAATTGGCAAAATAAAATGCAAATCCATCCACTACTGTTAGGCGAATATTAGGAGCTGGTTCATTGAGATAAAAGCATGATTCATTTTCATACTCACAAGGCCATTCATTGAACAAGTGTCTCTTGTGTGGATGCAGTTGTCTCTCCACTCATTTATTCAGGTTGTTCAGGTGTTGTTCTGCCAGCCAGTCTTTTGGCCCTTTAACTTTTAAATCAGTAAACCTTCACCGACCGCTGCTACAAGTGTTTGGCTTATTTTTCATCCCCTCTGTATCTCTTCCCTCCTGTCTCGTCCAGACCAGTCATTCATCCTATTTTCCAGTGAGCCAGTGAACTGGAACGACTGGAGTGAGCCGCCGCTGTGCTCAATGCATTTTCCATCCAGCCTGTCCTCCAATCCCCGTCTCCCCTTTCACCTCTTTTCATCCTCTCTGTCTGTCCCCCCACTCGTTCTCCTCTCCTCCATCCTCTCTGACTCCTTGCTCTCCCGTCATCATTTCTACTGTGATGATTTTTTCTGTTTCCTGCACTGTCTCCCTACTGTCTTCTGGCACTTCTTTTTACTTGTTCCCTCTTCTTTTCAACTGTCCGGTCATCACCTTTTCTTAACACTTTTCTTCTCTTCTCTTTCTCTTTAACTGTCTTTCTCCATTGTGTGTGTGTGTGTGTTTCTGCAGAAAGAATATGGGTGCACACAGAGTTGGTGTCCAGTGAGATGGGGAGATATTCTCCTCTTTGACTGGTTTGTGTGTGTGCATTTTGTGCATTTGTGTGTGTGATTCTGTTTTAAGTTCTCTCCGGGTACTTCGGCTTCTTCCCACATTACAAAGACATGCAGTATAATTGGTTAATTGGTGACTCTAAATTGCCCATAGGTGTGAATGGGAGAGTGAATGGTTGTTTTGGGGAAATGAAGAGGAGACACAGGAGAGGGAGGAGGGAGCGCTTGTTTGTGTGAGCAGGGCAGCAGGCATCCAGCGAGAGTGGTGCAGGCAGAGGCAGGAGGAGAGAGAAAATGAAGGAAAGTGACAGAGGCCATTCATTGATGCCAAAAATGACACATATGTGCATCCCAATGAGGTGTATCGATACGCTAGTGCTGCATCAGTTTTTTCTGATTCGCATTCAGCTTTCTACCAATACAGGCCATCTGAACTGATGCGCTTGAGTCTTACACATTAAAGCCTGATGCATTGGATGCATGAGTGAATCATTACACCCCGTTACAATTAATATCCTCATAATTCACTTGGTGTTGGTTTAAAAAAACAATATTTGAAAACTTGAATTGTGAAGCAGTTGTAGGTGGACTATCTGAGGAGCAGGGGTAAAAAAAATAAAATAAAAAGGGCACCAGTGTGCAGAAAGATGTGATATGTTTATGGTAAAATTGTTCCAAGCTCTTTTCTAGCATGGCCACCTCAATGGCACCATATTACCTGGGCCTTCCCAGGCAGGAAGTGAGGCCCTATATGAGCCAGACGTGCAAGGCCCTGCTCAATATACTGTACATGAATCATAGATACGTGCACATATTCTAGTTCTACTGCACCCATAATGTCACTACAATTTTCTGAAGTCAGTCTTGTTTCTATATAGTTAGTTAGTTAGTTAGTTATAGGACTGTTCGCATAAAGAGGCTGTGTATCATATAAAAGGCATCGCTACTCGACCTTGTTAATTACTGTCTCATCCTCCCTTTTGAATGCTTCAATGAGGGAAAACAGAAACGTCAAGGATGTCAGAATTGATTGTGAAAAGATAAAATATGCTGGAGGTGAAGCAAGAGCCAAGACAAGCGTGTTTTCAAACAAAGAACAAGTCGCTCAGCCTGTTCACCAATGCAGAGAGCAGATCAGGCCGTCGTCATGAATAAAAAAGAAGCAATCAGCTGTTCACTCCCTCACTTGTTTGCATTGGTTTTCATTAGAAGGTGGTGTTTTGCCTTCATACACTCAAGTTTGCTTGCATCTCCTAGGGGGAATTTCAACACATTTTTTTTGCACATTGGGCCACCGGAGGGCATTTTATCACTTTCAATCTATCACAGGGGCATCAAAGAGGGCGATTCTGGGGTCTCCAGAGTTGGCCTAAGTCCATCGGTGCTGTGAACATGATTATTCCGCTCAGTAGCCTGTCATTTAATTACTTCTAGTCATATGTTAATGAGTTTTGTTTTATGGGGACTGAGGTTGTTCAAGTTCTCAATAGGGGAGGCAATTGAGAAAAAAGTTACCACAGACAGTGTTTATGGATTTATTATCAGAATTAATTAATAATTTTTCATTAAAAATAATTCTCATTGTCCTGCTTTTTGTGATGTAAACAATTCCGTTCAGTGAGGTTTGTTTCTTGTTGTCATGAGATCATTCTCTTGATGATCGTTGTTTAGAATGGGACGCCTCCCACTGGCTACAGTGTTGTGCTTCATTGTCTCACCACACTGCATCAAGCTTTGCACATGAGGACATGTATTAGACTCACAAATACATTCATTTTGCTTTTTGCTATTCTCAGCAGCTGTTGACAGAAACCAGGGTTAGAGTAATTTTTAAAACCATGTTTGAGGGCTTTTTATTTATTCTTTTATTTAGATAGGAAAGCTGAAGTAACAGAGAATGGGGGGAAGACATGCAGCAAAGGGCCGCATCGACATTGTGCTCTTTCAGTTGCAGTTCAGTCTTGTTGCACCTTCTTCTTCTGCAACGATATTATGTTTTTCTGACCGACTGATCTACTGCTTATCTCACTGAATCAACACCTTATAACCGAATAATAGTAGTGGATGGAAATAAGCATTAAATCAATTTGTTTTTCAATGATTTATTTGAAATTTAGTGAAAATTTGGATGGAAACAAAGCTGTTGCCTCAGTTGTCCACACAAAACCACAAATCCTATGAACAAAAACTTGCACGTAGTGGTGCTTTGTGCTAAATGAAATACAAATAAAGAAAATAAAGCATGCTAACATGCTTACAATGACAATGTTAACATGCACATTTCTAGTGCATTTTAGTTTCATATAGTGCTTTGTAAGGCCACCATCATGGTTTCTGAAGTTAGCATGCTAATATTTTCTAATTAGCACTGTGCAAAGTTCATCTGAGTCCAATAGGAACTTTTTTCAGGATTTTTATCATAAACCAAAGCAGACTTTGACCTGACGGTTGCACAAGAATCAGGGAATCATCATAATTCAAATTCACACCGTGTTCACACATAAATGTTTACACAAAATTTGATGTTAAGTCGTTTCGTAGTTATGTAGATATGGACTGACAGACTGAGTCACACTGCTAGCATGGCTAAAAATGATATTACTGTCTTCCAGCTTAATAACTGTGATACAAACATACAGAAACCTCATCCAACATGTCAGAATCTGAAAGATGAAGCCGTCCTGTTCCCTGCAGGGAAACTGAATCATTCCAGCAGCAAATATTAATAAGACAGAGCAGAAGAATATGAAAACCTGAATAAAAGGAAAATGTATTAAGTATAAATATTTTTGGCAAATTACAGAAAATATCTCTTTCCCCTGTCTCTTCATCCACTGCTCTCTACATTTTTGTTAAATTTTGATCTTTTTCTCCATCTTTTTTCTCTCTTTTTGTCTTCATGTCTCTGTCCTCTCCTTGCCGTCCATTAACACCCCCCTCCTTCTCCTGCTCCTCTACTAATGGTCTGTCACAGTGGATCGGCCACGGAACAAAACTGGGCGTTGAGGAGGTCGTGACCGCAGCAGTGCCCTCAGCACTTCTCAGTTGATATTAACCCGATTGGAGACATATTTCACTGGACACACACACACACACACACACACACACACACACACACACACACACACACACACACACACACACACAAAACCACAAACACACATACATATCACTGTCATCTCTGCAAACAGCAACTGACTGAAGAATTATGAGTGTGTTGTCGAGATTGTGTGTGTTTGTGTGCAGGAATTTCACTCCTCTCTGTACACTATCTGACACACTGAGCCGCCTGCAGCAACATCCTCTTCAGTTTCTTAAATTTCTCAAAATTTTCTGTTGAGAGAAAAAAATAAGAGAAGTCAACGATACATTCTTAACCATCAAAATCTGCTCTGTTGCGTTGTGAATGATGAATCTCTGTAAGGTTGTAAGAGATCACATTACGAAGCCACGTCAGCGGAGAGACATGAATTAACTTAACACAAAATAATTTAACATACAATTAAATAAATGTAGATTTTTTAAGGAATAGTTGGTGATAGAGGAAAGACATCAAAAGCTCTTTGTTACTGACACAAATATGACATTATAACTAATATTATTATTTATTAAATTATAAATGTAGTTAATTTTTGATAACTTACATTACGTCAGCTTCTGGGCTCCCTAGCTGTTTTCAAATTATTTGTTTTGCCTGATCGACAGCCTAAAACTTCAAAATATTTAAGAGTTAATTATAATTATAACAAATAAATATATAATTGATAATTACTATTTAAAAAAATAATTAAAAACTTGTTTGTGTGTTTATTGCATTGGAAAAACAATTAGTGGACTGTGCAAACAAGCTGTTAGCCTCTTATCTAAGAGAGGAGCAAAAAAAAAGAAAACACAAGTGAAAAAAGGCGTTCAACATCATCTCTACGCAGTTAGAACTACAATATTTTGAACTGTTGTATGGTTAATCTTTAAAGTCGACATAAAAATGATTCCCTGAAGGTCATCATATTTTTCTAATGCTTCAACAACATCAACAGCCTTTAAAGTCACACATCAGCTGCAATTTCGAAGCAGAAAAATAAACAAGTTCCGTTTAAATATTAAAAAATACGCCTGAGAAATTTGGTGTTTATTGCTCTTGGTTAAAAAAAACAGATAAACAATAATGAATCTACCTTCAGCTGGCATTTTCCCAGTGACTTAGAAGTGAGTGGTTTGTGAAATATTGCATGTGGAATTTTGCCAGTTAACACTGGCAGAGAGCCATGATAATATGTGGTGAATTATGTTTTTGTTATAAAAAAACCTTACAGGAAATGAAGGTCAAGCTCCATGTGTTTGGGAGATTTGATTTGATGAATGGACACAATGAGTGTTTGACATCCTGACTTTGACCTTTTGCAGGCTGCTGAATACCATAAATAAAAAGGGAATTGGGATGTGAAAACATTGCATGTGAAGAGAGATTCTGGCTGTGTGTTGTCCATGTGTGCATGAAGAAACTTTTATCAATCTGTGTTCAACACCTAAACTGATATTAATATATATATAACTAAAGCTATGGCAGCATTAGATGGGCCTTCGCATTTTTTAGTCTGTGGTCCAAGTGAAGTCACAAGTCAAGTGTTTTTGCCTTTGTCAAGTCAAGTCTGAAGTTGTCAAATTTGTGACTTGAGTTCAAGTCAAGTGACTTGAGTCCACATCACTGTGCCCTTGGTGAAAATCACATGTAAGAAACTGGTAAAAAAGAAAGAAACAGCATATTTTCCTCACAAGGGTAAAACAAACCGATTCCTGCAGCCAGAACCCAGGGGTTGATGCTAAAATTAGACTTTCCCCATCAATGAGATATCTTTTAATCCACAGTTTATTATTCCATCTCTGCATTCTTCTGATCAGCCCGAGGAGGATTGATTGCAAAGAGACATGATGTAGATTACACTGAGCATTTCTCATTAAAACATCTCTAGGGTTGAGATAGTTTGAATGTATTTCATAATGTACGACACTGCCCTTTTACTTCTGGTTTACTGGAGCATTGCTACTTTTTAGGATGCATGAAATGCTGATACTGATGAAAAAAACTGGCAACACCTTGTATTTGCAGCCCAAGTCATGACGATTAATTCAAAAACAAAAAAGGAAAAAGAAACAACACACATTACAGGGCTTTATTTGATTTTGGAGAGTTGTGTCTGTGTGTTTCTGCCAAATACCATCATAAAAATTGCTTTGCACCAGCTGCAAAAAGACAATCTCTGGTTTGCCACTCCGGCCACCTTGGCTCAAACAGGTATACTGGGAGCCAGAAAAAAACTAAACAGGTGCAGGTGTAAAGTAATGGTCCACCAGCTGATGATAATTGCATTGTTAATGCGCTTTCGCAATTCACAGCTTTGTGCTGGCATGAAACTACAGGACCCGACCTTAACAAAAAAACAGGTATTTCATTCGTCAGTGAGCTATTATAGGTGCTACCTCCAACTTGGATGCTGTGAAGTACGCTTGGCAGAGGTGGAAGTAAGTCACATACAGTATGTGAAAGTCACAAGCAAGTTTCAAGTATTAAGCTTCAAGTCTGAAGGAGGTCCCAAATTACTGTGATGAGAATCAATCAAGTCGAGTCCCTGTCAGAAGTCAAACAAGTCAAGTCATTGTTCAGATCAAGCCAAGGGTCTGTTTACGAGTTATAATAAGTCATAAATCTTTTAGAAGGCGTAAACTTTTCTAAACTCTGCAGAAATGTGGACTTTTGGAAAGTGCGCATAAATGGCTCAAAAAGACCAAAAGAGAGTCCTCATGGACAGTGGGACAGCCCTAAGCCCCCATGGATCAAACCATTCTCTGTAATGGTGAATGTTCCCAAACAACAAGGCCCCATGCTGAGCACAGCCCTTCTTCTAACCTCACACTGGATGACAATCCCTTCTTCACAAGAGTTAAGTTCATATTCCACTGAGATCTACTTTGTAGTGTGGCCCACAAAATACTCAGACAAGGATTTTGTAGGACATTATTGGGATTAAAAAAAGTAACTTTTAACTTCCCTAGTCCTAGTGAAAGATTAATGTCCGAGGCATCAGCTTTAGAAAATTACAAAGTGGACGCCTAAAGATTTTCTCCCCAGAAGATAATAAGACGGAGCAGAATCGCGATCATTAACTTCCTGGTTTCTCCTCTGACATCACAGGGTTCTGCACGCTCTCAGATAAAGCGGCTTGCCGGGAGGCCAGAGCTTCTTATGAATCTGGGAGTGAAACAGAAATAAAGAAAGGCCTTGTTCTTATGAGACAGTGCAGTTTTTTCTTGAAAGATTAGTGTATGAGAGAGAAAAACAGATTAAAACATACAGACACATTAAAAACTCTATTAAAGAAATGAATATTATCTTTATTTTTGTGACTCTGATGCTTCACTCAGTGTAAGAACTTGTTAATATCTACTGAAGCAAATTTTGATGTCTTAATACACTGAACATTTTAAAGCTCAACAACAACATTTTGAATTTTCTGGTATTGCTGTATATAATGTCAGTACATATTTTTCTACCTGTCTGCATCAAGATATCTATATCTATATCTGTGTATAGTGATATACACTGTACATATATAATGTATGTAACAGCTACTGTATGGAAACCATTTCAGCCAGTAAACACACACATTTGATTTATGAGAGTCTGTATTTTAGCTTGTATTTTAAAAATGAATGATGCTGTTTAAAAAACACAAAAAGACACAAAGAGAAAGAGAGGAGGAAAGAGAAATAACAAGTTGACCCAAATGCGCAGTGACAATAAGCTTGCTCTTTAAGCAGAATGCATCAACAGAAATGTTATTTTATTGTTATATTATATATATATATATATATATATATATATATATATATATATATATATATATATATATATTTGCATATGATATATGTATATTCTGTAATACCAGAGGCTGGAGATATACTTGCTACTCAACCACACATCTGGGTTAATATCTGAGGATGCACACAACCACTGGTCCAAATGAACGCAGGATAGGAAGGAGTGTGCGAAAGACTGTTATGAGATCATTATAATAATGAAGAAGTCTCTATGAATGTTTATTACTGTTATCATTACAGGGCCAATGTGTAGAATTCAATGGCATCTAGTGGTGAGATATAAACACCTCGTCGCCCTCCACTTCCAGGGGTGTAGACCAGTGATATTCAACTTGCTTTGCCTGGGGGCCAATTTTGCAAAATGACAGGAGGTCAGGGGTCAGTTAGCAAACATTAATGATAATGTTATTTAACAGATAAAATGAAAGTATTTATTTTCAAATATTCACTGACTTATTAACTTGGGAAGAACATATGTAAGCTCTTTTTGTATGAAAAACTTTTGCTTCTCTATAGGTAATAGCTTTCCTCTCCTGCATAGCTCACCATTGGAGCCTACTGCACTTTGCAAAGACTGCAAACAAAGATCAGCCTTCTTTCTGTTGCCAATAAAGTAATTCATCACATCATACAAAACTGGCATAACAGCCCCTCTTTCCTGGGAAAAAACAATGCATTTTCATTGTGAATTAGAAAATGGTCAGAGGGCCACCTGGGGGCCAGATTTGGCCGTACGTATTTGGCCAACAACTTACTCAAAAAAACAAATATTATTATCAAATACTTTATTAATATTATAAAATAAAAAAAAGTATGAGGGTAAAAGGTCAAGTCAAATTAAAAGCCTAGAATAAATTAAATTAAAGGCCCTATTTAACTTTAGTGAGGACAATGTTTGCATTTATAGTGTAGTGTAACGGTAATTAAATATTGAAGAACTAACCATAAGATTCATTTTCTTTTTTTTTCCTTCAGTGCTTATGCATAGTAAGGGTGCATTGTTTTTGTTTTTTTTTTTTGTCAACACAGTTTCAGAAGATTTATGGACTGAAATCAAGCTAAAACACACAAAATGTGATGTAGATAAAGATAACTTCCTCTGCCAGAAATACATGCTTTTTTTTAAAAAAGTTGATATTGTTTAAGGAGCAGGAAAAATAGAATATATTTCTTGCCTCTTTTCAACATTCATTTTAACACATTGTGCTTAATGAGCTCAGACCTGGCTCCAAGAAAGGTTAAAGAAAAGGTTAAACTTTTATTCACTTTACAAAGTACTTTGCTCCACCTAAATCATGCCAGGGGCACTTCTTCCAAATCAGACACTTAATTTTTCACTTTGGCAATTTTTTCAAATTAACTTCGGAGTAAAAAAGAAAAAAAAAGGCTGCTGGCACTTTGAACGAAGAGGACTAATATGAAGACGACCCAAAGCCAAACTGCTGAGGCCTGTATTTGCATATACACATGCTAAACTAGCTTAATAGTGACTGACCTCTTATCATCTCTCTTTCTGCCACATAGAAAGCAGCAGTAACAGTTTTCTTTAGATAATGTGGCTTTTGAACTGAGAAAGTTGAAGAGAGGCTGTAAGACAGCATGGGGTGAATTTGAAAATGGTTTAACAACTGCGTGCAGAGACAGCACACAGGGCAATCAGTAGGCTTTGATTATAGTTATCACCGTTATCCCATAAAAACACAAAATGTCATGTGTTGCAATCCCAGAACAGAAAGGTTAGCCTTACTAATTTACACTGCAGTCTGCACAGAAAAAGGAGACAAAATGAGAAAATAAGTTAAATTTGGTTGGAAAAGGCCAGTAGCTACTCTCACATGCATAACTGTTTTCTGCCATTTATGGCCACTTTTAAAATAATTATGCCATACTGTATGACATTATACCGTTTATTCATATTTGCCAATTAACAAGTTTTACTCGTTGTTAGCACTTAGCCACTTTAGCTAACTCCCAGTTAGCTCAATTAGCCTACATGTAGCTGACTCTGTCCAGACTGACCAGGGAAGCTCATGTCTAACTAGCTGTAGCAGTTAGATACTTTAGCAAGAAGGAAAGATCTCTGCCCATCAGAAACTCTGTGAATCACAAAGAGTTGAGCAGCCGCAGGACATCAGAAGGAAAACCTGAAAATATGAAACTCCTTCATGACTGTGAGACACACCCAAACACGAACGTAATCCTGAACAGAGTGGTCGAGCAAAGACAGTACGAGTGGGGGGGCATGTTGTGCATGTTGTGCTGGGCCTGAAGCGGATGACCAGATAAAGAAATCTCCACATGCCAACATCAGCTGTCATCAAAAGCAGAAACAAAAATGTTGATGCAGTCTGAAAGCTGAGCATTTTGCTCACAGGAATTTCTTCTACATATGTGTACACACTTTGACCATGTGTAATAGGGATGTCCAACATTGTAAGATTGTATGTCTGAAAATAAGGAAAAACGGATTAGGTCTCCTTTAAGGAGAATCTTTAAATTACTGACCACTTGTTGTAGGCCTGTTTCCTCTTTTTTCTAAATAATATCCACCAAAACAGTAAGATTCAGATAAAGCGCTGTTGAGCTGGGCAGGAATGGTGCCAGCTCTCAGTAAATCAGCCGACTGCATCACATCATGTCTCCTGCTGCTGTTTTTTTGGCCAGCAGTGTGAGCTTGAGCTTGTGCTTCTGTTTGGGGCACAGCTCTCTCCAAGCCAGCTGTTTTCTACATCCAGATGGAATTCAAATAAAAACTTTTGTTCTGAAAAGTTGCAAAAAAGCGCCGCATGCCACCGCCATCTGGAGTGAAGTGGAAGTCAACTCCTCTTGAGCAGGATCATCCACCTTGAATTAAGTCTTTCAAAAACTATTTCTACCACTGCTGCGCTCAAGTAAATGCTGAAGGGCTCTTGCTGAGGAGTGAGGGCTGGTGACTGAGAGCAGCCCTTCATTAACCGCTTGAGAAGTGGATATAAGAGGATACATAGAGGTGTGTCCCCTGATTGATCCTCACACTAAAAATTAAAGTGATATAACACTTGAACTTACATAAACAAAGTGTGTGTGTGCCTTTTTTCCACGAGGCATAGCTAATCAGAAGATTAAGGTGCCAGTGTCACTTGTTGCTTTCTGCGTTTGTAAGTGAAGGATGCTATTTTCTTGCCCTATTTTCAACTGGTGCACTTCCTGCTCCACACACACAAACGTCAACACCAAATATGATCAAGTATCCAATATATCCTGTGTAGAAAGATTTTCAGTGGTAAACGTAATTAATACAGAGGTGATGCAGGTTGATGATGAGGATGGTGATGATAACGAGGATGATAATGATGATGATGACCAAGTTTATAATAATGATGATAACCAGGATGATGACGGTGACGATGACAAGTGTGATGATAATGAAGATGATAACCATGATGATGATGATGATGGTAACGACGACCAGGATGATGACATTGATGATGACCAGGATGATGATGATGGTGACAACGACCAGGATGATTATGGTGATCATGACATGGTTGATGATAGTGACGACGACCAGGATGATGATGGTGACGATGACCAGGATGATGATGATGATGACCAGGATGATGATGGTGATGATGAGGATGGCTGATACAACTGGCCGAAATTAGTTTTCTTTGTAGGGTGGCTGGGCTCAGCCTGAAAGATAGGGTGGGGAGCTTGGTAATCCAGGGGAAGTAGAATTGGGCATGTCCCATTGGAAGGAGATCCTGGGGTAGACCCAGAACCTGCTGGAGGCACTATATATCTCATATGGTCTCCTCAGGATCCCCCAGGAGGAGCCAAACAGTGTTGCTGGGGAGAGGGACATCTGGAATACCCTGCTTAGCCTGCTGCCACCGGGACCCAAGTGGAAGAAAATGGATTAATGGATGGATTAATGGATGGACACCTTAAAGAGGTTAGTTGTCCCATCTCAGGACAAAGTTGGTTGGAAGTACATCTAAATTACCTTACCTCTCCCCTTCTGCCACAACTTGGACCTGGATTTATGTAAAAAAAACAAAACAAAAAAAAAAACAAAAAAAAAAAAAAGCACTTTACTGTACTTAAACACACTATCTCCAAAAGATTGATTATATAAATGTGAAAAGACAGAATACATGAAAGCGGGAGAGCACCTTCCTCTAACAAAGTCCTCACACTGGAAAGGATCATAGTAAATCTGTAGTCCAAGGCGATGGCAGAACTTTTGAATAAGGTTTTATGATGCTAAGATCACTTGGTATTGTCAGAAAAATAGTGTACTCCTTTCACTTTTGACTTGGTGAAAGCAGAAATTGTTGCCATCCTTGACATCAAGAACTGGAAGTAAATGGGGTCCTCCGAATGACAAAGTCAGGTTCATGGGTAGTCAACAATATAGTAAATGGACAAAGGTGAAAGAAAAGCTTTTTGAACCTCTGTTCCTGAGGAAAGTGCCTCTTAACTGACACAACACCCCATGATGCACATAAATCCAAAACCAAAGTGTGAGAAGCAATACAAAACATTGCTTATTTGTCTTTTTCTATCTCTGAGCTAAAACAGCAGGGATCACAGATGGAGCTGTCTAAAGCCAAGCTCATGCATGCTCCGTGTACTGAGAAACACTTGCAAAAAGCTGTCTTTGGAAAATAAATACAGTAAACAGCCTTTTAGAGCAAGTGAGTGACTTGACCCGGCAAGGAGAAGTCAAAGCAGAAACCTTTCGCCTGCACAAACTGTATGAGTCACTCGTGTCCAGAACACTGTGTGACCAAGGCCAAAGAGACCGAGACTGACAGACAATATGAATACATTCCAACACTATCTTTTGATATGTTTTAATTGTTCCATTCACTGTTTCCCTGGCAACTATTAACACTGCAGATATGATTCTTAAGAAAGTACCATGACCACCTGACCTCACATGTGCAAGCTAATGTTAAAGACCTCATCCAATAAAAACAGAAATAATTTCAACAGATGTCCCTGCGGGAATTGAAAGTGTTAAAAAATGTTTTAACAAAAGTATGAACAGGCCACTTTAAGAACTGAATCAGTAGTTCCAACATCATATGATTGGCTCATTGCATTGCATTGATTGTAATGTAAGTTTGCACAAACATAGATCCAGTCTGTATGATTTAGTGGCATCTAGTTGTGTGGTTGTTGAGTGCAACCTGCTAAATACCACTCACCTCACCCTTTTCTTGTAAGTGTGTTGGAGAGGCTATGGTGGCTACAAAACTTGTGAAAAACATGGAAAACCATATCTTGCCCTTTTGCACATAGTGGTCACTACAGTTGACAGCTAAAAAGCCATGGTAGTGTTTTGGTGATATAGTTGCACATCAGCCACCACAGTGGACCCTACTGCATCATCTCATATATAACCACCAACTGGCCTCTTGTTGTAAGTGCAATATAATTCTCTCAAAACAAAGATGGCCTGACAGAAGACCAGAAACACTGAGCAGCTCAGGAATATGAGTAATGAGTAATATGCATGTACAAATTTACAAATATTTAGTTTTTGTTGTCAACTTTGTCAGTTAAATTAGACATCAAGTAACAGTGTCTATATTTTGTAGAGCTCAAGTGCAGTGCATGATAGAAAGTCAGGAGCGAGGTATATAGATGCATATTTCAGCTGATTTTTTTTCATGCCTAAAGAAGAATAAAAACACATACAATGTGTACTGAGAGATGCAGATGTCATTACAAAATTGACTGCAACGTCACTAAATTCTGGACCAATGTTCATGAATTTTTATTTATTTTTTTTTACAAATATGAAAAATTGAACTAACATTGCTTATTTGTTGGAATTAAATTCAGTTACTGCTAATCTTATAATTTCTATTCCAAAATATTAATCTTCTGAATAGTCACAACTTCGACTGGGACATGCAGGCTCCAAGACTTTCAGATTTTGGGACTTTCTCCAAAAATGTAATTTCTAAAGCCACCTGGTTGTTTGTAATGTTGTAAATAAATAACAAAATGTTCTACATAGTTGTCTAATTTGGTGCATGCATTCTGTGAGGCACTGTCATGGACAGCCAAAGGCTTCCCGGTGGACCACCATGGAATCTAACTTCGGAAAACATTTCACAGTTCAATCAGAATCACAAAATAATTCACCTCCTGCCAGAGACCATGGTTTATATTTTTTCTTAAGTTAGGTCCCATGGGCACACTGAAAGGGGTGTGACTTTGTCTCTCTGTAGGAACGAACGGGGAGCCATATTTGACTAGATGTAATCTAAATACATCAGTGGTATAAATGAGGAAGAAAATTACCCAAGAACACTGCAAAACTGCTTAATGCTATAAACAAGCTTACTACTACAACAACTATTACTACTTCAAACTTTGCACACCACTGTCAGTTTAGTCCACTTCCTCTAGGGTGGGGTGGTGGTGGTGGTGGTAGAAGCTGGGTTGAGGAAGAAGATGTCATCTCTCTAAGATGACAGTTGTCAGATTCAAATGAGTGCACAATAGAGTGAACATAGTACGACTGAGTGTATATGTAATTCATTAATTTAAAAAAAACATATTTTGTGTTAAGTTAGCCATTAAGCAAAGACACAGAAAAGGACAGACATGTAGCTGATTTATTGGTCTGATATTTGCTTGAAGTGAATACAACGGTCTAATTAATTGCTGTGTAATTGGCTTCATGAGTTAAACACTGGTTGCTGATTAGGATAAAAATGCCTTTCTTTCAAAATAGATGTCTACTTACAATATCTAATTATTATTTAATCAGAGGGCTGCAGCCAATACTAGATCCCTGTAATTTGCCTGTTGAGTGGGCACCGATAAAGCCTTGCAAAATGTCAAAAATCTAAGCACACCAATAACAGAATAAAGCTAATTTGGAGATAATCTTTTAACAGTGACCTTTAGTAATTGCTGTCTGACTGAGTGATATAGCTTTCTATTGATTGCCGAAAATTCAGCAGTAGCTTCAGGGCAGACCAGAGATGTGAGAAATAATATAAAGTGTGCCAATGGACTGCAGTGGCCGGGCTCAGCGATGTGCGTACATGTTTGACAGATTCTCAGATGGATCTCTCCCTCTCTGCCTGTGTGCTGCAGGTCGTCCTCTCTTTGCCAGGTCATCTAGGAGGATGTGATCATTGCTAACGTGTCAGTGACTTTCCTCCTCAGGGGACAGCCGCAGGACGAATTCCCCGGACTGTTCATACATCAAAAGCGGTCAATAAGTGCTAGTGATGCCGCTGCTTCTCCTCTGCAGCAAAATGTCACTGACCTCATGTGTAGCTGTTATCTGTCGCTCTCTGTATTCCACCAAATGTGACCTGGGTCAATATGTTCTCTGATTTAGTTACATTTGACTTACTGATAGATCAAAGCAGATGTTATGATCCATCTTAAAGTTGCATTATGGGAACTCCATCACTCCTATTTCAGACCAGGCACACACTGTAACAAATTTTCCTGTTAAATTACAGTAAAATACTGCCAGCTATAATTACCAGCATTTAACTGTTATTCTACAGTTTACCTATTGTAATCTATAACAACAGTTTATTACTGTAAAATATATTACAGTACTGTGCTGTATAAAATGTAGGTTTTACAGTAAAAGACTGGCAGCTACAGTTGCCAGCAGGAAACTGTTATTTTAGTGTTCCTACTGTAAGCTAATTAAAAAAAATAATTACTGTAAAACTTATTTAAGTACTGTATAATATGATCTTTACAGTACAACACTGCTAAAAGTTAATCATTTGAACATTCAAAATTACATTTCAAAATAAAAGACTCTGAAAATGGCTAGAAATGGCTCAAACAAGAGATGACCTTACAGCACTGACCTTTAATTAATTATGTGCATTATGTGCGTAATGTTTGATTCTGCCTACGTGACGGTCCTGGCTCACCCGGTGCCTCCTGTGTCCGGCTGGCGTCTGACGTTCCCCCACCCTTTGCCGTGACAAGAATTTGAGGGGTGTGGCCATGGCATTGCATGTACTTTTTGAGGCTTGCTGTGACAGTCACAGCTCGGCCGTCGCCTCCTGTGTCCAGCTGGCGTCCAAGGCAGTTTTTTCAGTTATTACTTTAGTTACAGATGTCAGTGGGATTTTGAATTAGTTTTTCTTACTTCTGGAACATAAAGTGGTATATGTTCTAAGTGTCCATCTGCTGTATCTGTTCATATGACTGCATGTCCAACATTTAAGATGTTTTTACACTCAAGCAGTCTACTGTACCTGTCCCTGTGCTGATGTGGAGTTGAAGCTTGCTACCTCATTTCTTTCTCCGCTCCTTTTTATTTCCTGGCTTCTTGGGAACTGTCTGTCTACTATCTTTTAAAATTCCTCAAATGTGTGTTTGCTGCCTGTGGGGTGTGCGCTGCATGTTTTCTCTTCCAAAGCCTCTCTTTTTCTGATTTTATTGGCTTTCACTTCTTTCTATCTCCCTCCCACTATTGCTTCTTTTGAGCACAGAATCAGCAAGAGTGAAATGATAAATAATGGGTAGAAGACGTGCGTGTATGTGCACGTGTAGTAGTATTTATAGCAGTGCTAGCTATAGAAAGTTGACTGATATCAAGATCTAATTTCAAGTAACATCCTGGAGGAGGGAGGTTAAATAGAAAAGATGGTTCAGATGTTTTTTCTGTGAGAAAAACATGACTACTCTTATTACTGAATCCAGAGCTGCTTTGCTTTAAGGTGAAGTTTCCTTCCCTTCTTTGATGTGTTTTTAGTTATAGACAAAATATCTTACTATTTCAAAAAACTAAAACGTTAACTGGTTTGTGTAAAGTAAACCAGATTTATTGATTTAGATCAAACTTATAATGTATCACTTTATCGACTTCTGTTGGCTTTGTAGCAATGCTAGCATTCTTCATAGAAAACCGAAGGGTCGAGGCTTGCCTCAAGCGTCCAGATGATGCCATGAATAAAATAACTGTATGAATCTCAACATGCCGCATGGAGTAAAAGAACCCATCTGAATTTCAAAAGGTCCCACTGTGTGTTAAAAAGGGTTATCATCATTCAGTGTAGCAGCACAGAATACCGTGCTAACCAGATTACTGAGACACGAGTAAGAAGCGAGATGATCAGAAGTGTCAAACTAATTAGAGAGCCACGGGGAAAAGATAAACAGGCTGCACCATCAAATATTCCAAGGGCTCAAAAAAAAAAAATTGGATGAGGTCTCCCAAGATCTATGACAGCCAACTGGAGACTGGTTAGATTCACTTGCATCAGCCAGTTCTCAAAGTGAGCAATATCTTATATTTCTATCGGCTTTGATTTCTTATATTTATTCTTGTCATTCTTCTCTTTCAGGTCATTGGATATAAAATATGTTACCATTGCCAGAACATTGCCTTTTAGAGACCAAATAGCAGTGCAATTTTCTGGTTTTATTCTGTTTTATCACCTTTTTGCTATATTATATTACTTGTACTGCTGCTAACTATGTTTAAAGTTACAATTACCTGTGCATCTTTCCCATCTGTATTTGCACTACACCAGGTGTTCTGAACATTTCAATCCTCTACATGTCCTGTATATATGGCAGAATTGACAATAAAATTGGCTATGTTGCCATTGTATTGTACAGCCTGTTCTCCTTACCATTGTGTTTAACTATGACATTGTAGATACCCCTCTAGTGCGATTTCTGGAGGAGCCCCCTAGCATTATGTTTTGATGTGCTGTCAAAGTCAGGTGATGTAGTATAAAGAGTGACATAGTCTGAGCATGGAGGAGGTGGGGTGGATGGATTTATCAAACATACACAGGATTCTCATCCAGGAGATGAGTTTTTTTGTTCTGTGTGAAAGATTCTGTTCTGTTCAATCTTGGGGAGATTGAGACCACGTGTCTGCAAGCTCTCCGCTAGATGCCACCAACACAAACACACTAGTCCTACAAACCTAACCAAGTAGTTTTTGTGCCATTATTTTGAAAGTCTACCTACACATGCAAAACTGATGCTATCAAGTTGACCAAGCTACTATATTTGAAGAGTTGGGAGTCAGAGCGTGTTGTTACAAAATGTTATCTCCAGTTTGGCATATTTTGTTCTTATTGGACTACATTTTTGCATCATCTTGGAGGCCAGAAATGTGACATAATGAGAAATAAAGATCCACAAAAAGTATTGGACATTTTGTGTGTAATCCTCAGCCTCATATATGAGATTGTATTGTATTCAAATCCTTATCTAATTTTATCTTTTCATCCATTTACTATTTTGATATTCAGCTAAACAATATTGTCCTTTAAGTGCTACAAAGTTAGAAACTACAAAAATGACCTGTGTGTAGGATTTTGTGGCATGTAGCAGTGAGCTTGCAAACTGTAGACCCATATTCTGACAATAAATCTTACAAACTGGACCTTTAATTTTATACCACTATGTGCTGTCTCTCTCTACAGTAAATTCTAGTCACACACTTCTACCATTCATTTCTACATTTTCTCCAATCCCGTTTTTTTCCCCTCATGAAAATGTGTTGATGAATGATTATGGATGGATTATCACTTGTTTATGATGATTATCCAGAGTAGCGGCATTAGCACGGCAGATTCCATCCAAACACCAACACGCCATCTGCACAAATGTTCTCTTCCTGCTAGAACATGTACAAACACACATGCAGTCGCATTCACACATGTAGTTACACACACACACACTTGCAGCCTGTGTGGGTGTGCACACTGATTGACAGACATACAAAAGCATGCTCATGAACATACACACAGGAGAAACTCATGTGGGTGCAAACTCTGCAAACAACTGGGGACTTTGTCGCTAAGTTTTCTCTTCTGGTCAAATTAAATCATTCAAGAGGCTGAGAAAACTTTAGCCATATGGGGGTGTCGCCTCCTCAGAGAGACTTCTTGGTGTGGTTTACAGCAAAATCTTCAGACTGGAAGGAGCAAAAGATCAAGATGCACTGCACTGCACTGATGTAACGCTTGGACATGTGTGTTGGTCAGTCTCACAAACTTCTTCTTCAACCTTAACCATCTCCTTCTGCTTAACATAAGGAGCATTCCATTCCAGAAACCTTCAGCCACAAAGGCACCAACATATTTGGTTAGGTTTCAGAAAAAAATCATGGTTTCGGTTAAAGCAAGTATTGTATGAATATTACAGAGGAATGGAACACATGCAACTTAAAACTTTAAATAAGTCAATGTTGACTTCTGGTTTTGCACAGTACACAAACCCAACTCTCATGGGTGCAAGTCCTGTGTTAGTTTGATCTGTCCATCCACCCCACTTACTCTATATGCAGACTTTCTCGCTTCTTTTTCCTACGTCACCTGAAGTGGATACGTTTTCAGTGAAATTACTTAAGCCTACTTGCTAAAGGGAGTCTCATATGTATGCTAAAGGGTATCTTGTGCATCTGTATGAGTTGCCAAGGGGTGTGAAAAAATGTCCTTAGTTGATCGACACGAGTTAAGGCAGCAGTGTGTCGGTTTGCAGTTGATGGATTATTGAAAACAACTGAAGCCTTGAATGACTTCATTGGATCAAATGTCACTGAAGCAATATAGTATATTGGTCCAAACTCATAAGGGCATGTATTGTATTTACATATTCATTTATTCCTACATTGCAGTTTGAATGAACATGCATGAGCTACTGCAGCCAAACACAGTCAACCTCTCATCCACCAATCCATTGACAGAGAAACACCCCGAACAGTTCAGAGACTGACTGTAGACCAACCACACATACAGAATACACAAAAAACAATCACACTCACAGCCAGCGGCAATTCAAGTTATCCTTGATCTGCTCATGAACTGTGGAAGGAAATCACATTACCTGTGGGAAACCTACATGAAAACACTGCGGAACGTGTGCACTTCACAGAAAAAAGGGACCAGGGCTAAGATTCAAGCCCCCAGGATCTTCTTGTTGTGAGGTGACTGTCACTAAGTCACTGTGAAGATATTAAATGAAGAGGAAAAATAAGTCTACAAATAATACACTACTTTTACACTTAAAGCTTCAAGACAATTGCAAAGTGAATTATGCAAAGATGCTGCCACAAAATATCAGCTATCCCTAATATAGAAGAGGTACACAAACAAACTTGAGCATCCTCACATTCATTTGCCGTGTTTAAATGCACCATTAAGGTCTTACTGAAGTCAAAATGTTGGGATTGACCTTTGCAACCCTGACATTGACTCTTTGACTGATCAGCAATATCAGGTACTCAGTGATTTATTGTAACATCAGCAGTGAAATCAAGCAGAGAAAAGTGATTTTTGATCTGTTTAATTGTAGTAAATATAAGGAGAAATCAATTAGGATTCTTATTATAATAGTATCAACATAAACTAAACAATTAATGGTGTCTACATGTGTAAACCAAAACCATGTCAACTGAGAGGGCTGCCTTGGTCCTTGCATGATAACGTAACTATTATTAGATCCTTAACCACAACCTGCAGGTAATAACATTTTCCAGAAGGACTGCTGTGTATTTCAGCAAGAGTGATCAAATCATAGCTAGAGCAAATGCTAATGGCCTGCAATCCAAGGTAATTATCTGCCCATGTCTTCACTGAAACTGAAGCAATATTACAAACTATTTTTAGTGCCCGCCCACAGAGATACTCTACCAATCAAATTACAGCACTGACATCATCATTTCCTAACCTTGCCAGAGTATGAAGAGATTGTGAAATGATGGTGTATGGTCCTGTAGAGCCACAAGTCAGTATGATATCCACGTTGTTTTAAGAAAAATACGTTTTGTTCATGATGTCATAGTGAAGTAGTACACTACCCACAATCCTACAGTATAATAGTGATGTCTCTGATTGGCAGAGCTCGTTGTTACCATGGAAATTTTTACTGTCCCTGTGAACAAGTACTTCTGGTAGCGTTCTAGCTAGTTAGGTAGCTAAGATAAATCTTACTAATAATGTCCTTATATTGTAATAAATATAATTTATTTACACAAACTACAACATATTACAACAGTTATTAACAATATAAACATTATAATAATGACAAAAGTTAAATTTGAGAAGAATGCAATGGTTTATGGAATGAAAAGTTTCTTAACTCTTAAAATTATGTACACACTCCTGCCTGTTATCCGTTTTCAGATCTTTTTTTTCTTTTCTTTTTTGCTCTGAATTGAATGTTTTACGGCCATGATTCATCTGGTAGTTTGTTGGTTGGCATGGTTCCAGGTTTAAAACTCATTATATAAGGATTTTCTGAAATGTCAGTGGAGTGAAATAATGGGAAATTCACTTCCAGAAGCAGAGCCACTGAAAAAGTGGGCAGCCACTGTTGAGCGTAAAAACTCACTTCCAAAACAGTAATACTTGACTAATTGCAAAATATATCAATCTAGAACTTAATTTGCTAATTGCAGTGGATAATCAAATTAAGACGCAGCAACACCATTTTCTTCATGAAAATTTTTTAAAAAAGAAGCTAAATAGTACTCACGTAAGATTCTTTGCTCATTTTTGCTTTATGTTTCAGTGTTATCCACTAGTGTGTTAATCTGACGTGAGTGTTACTGTCCATGCATAAAATGCAGTTACCTGTAATGCCTTATTAAGCCACTCATTTAACTAGATACTTAAACCGACTGTTTATGTGCTCTACTAATTTGCATTATAGTTCACATTTCAATTCCCCACCTCATCATCTGTAGTGTATGTCCCTGTCGGGCCACTGCTTTCAGCATGCCTCTTTTTTTTTTTTATCTCTGTGTCTCTGTGCTGCCTGTAGTGAGACTGGATATTATTATTTTATCACAAGAACACTGACTGACCTTGATGATAAATTTAATTTGATATGTTGAATATTCTGCTTGTATTACCACTTTTATTTGTTTTAATGTTGTCATGCTATTTAGCTAGCTACATAGTGATTTATATAAAGAACAATGTATAATGTAGGCTTTAGTAGTAACTGTTACCTGCAATGTTAGCTATTGCTTAATAAGCTAATGTTACCTATTTAGAAGTCTAGTTGCTAACTGTCTGAAAAAAAAAAAAACAAAGCCAAAAAACCCCCCAAAAAACCTTGACTTTAAGTCCTCACATTATTTTTTTTTATCTCCAGTGTACCTCTTTCCTCAGGCTTTGAGACTGCTTAATTCATCCTCCACTTTATCATGAAAAATACTTATTTAAGTAAGTTAACCTTGTAAAAGAATAAAAGTAGACTACATACAAAAGAAAACAGTTGCTTCAAACTAAGGACCCAGCTATTAATGTGCAGATGATCAGTCAGACTTGAGGATAAATACCTAAATGAATGTGATTGTAATCTGCAAAAAATATGTAATTAAATTACCTTTACTGATGAAAATGTTGGTGATTACAAAAGGAGTTACATCCAGATATTCTTTTTGGGTTCCCCGACGGTGATCTGCAGTCTACCGGGTGCACTGTTCTAGTGTAGGCATATTATTGGATCAGGCATGTTTTGCGCTGGTCAGGGGGTCTTTAGCTGAAAATATATTTCAAAGGGATTACATTATTAAAAAAGTTTGAGAGCCACTGCCCTAGGCTACAGTGTTGCCAAGAGCTTGCCCTCATGCCTCAATCCACAGTAGCACTTTCAGAGTAAATGTTCCTATTATATGAAGAAAGAATCACGAAGAGATAGACACAGAGCAGAGCAGACGAGAGAAGAGTGGAGGGGGTTGAGAAAAAGAAACAAGGAGGAATGAAGACAAATCTAAGATGGGTGTCAGTCTGTTTGAGAACAAAGAGAAGATATGAAAAGATCTACAAGCAGGGGATCGACAGTGAGAAAGAGAGACAGCGAGAGGTTTTGAAGCTTCCTTATTTAATCTTTGTCTCAGCCAAATGACTTCCTGTCTCTCCTATCCTGAAAATACAAGAAGTTGTGAAAATGGCACCTCTAAAAACATTAAAGGGATTATTCCTCCTCCTAACAGCCACTTTCTCTGATAAATATGACTTCATTTTAATAAAAAGCCCATCTGACTGTGATGAAGGTTGGTATCACTGAACTGCATCTCTCTCCTCACTGCCTGCTATGATTAAAGAAGAAGACAGAGAAAACAAAGGAGAGACTGATTTGACTTTTGATGTTCTTTAATGACAGTAGTTCTCAGACACCCAGGAGGAAAAAGTAACTGAATTCTCCTTGAAAACTCATCAGCTCCAGAGGCTCCAGGGTCTGCGTCTGGGTATTAGCCCGGATCCAAATGAGGCTCTGGTGCAGCAGTGGGTGGTCAGACCTAATCTGGATTCATATGTATTTTCATTTTGTTTCAATTATTGTGAGAAATACGGGAAAAAATTGTTTTGCATCCTCTTCTGTGCTGTTTTTCAGGTTAACCTTAACTCTCAAGTTCTGTTGTTGTTTAGAACGTGCATGTGAACTTAAGGATTTTGCCCATTGAGAAGACAGACTCGCTGTTTGTAAAAACATTTGATGCATTTAGCAACAGCTCGGACAAATCCTAGTGACTCTACCTTTAATGACAACAGTCATAAACATTCATAAAAATTTCATGGTCAGGACGGGTGTCATGACAGTTCAGTGAGAGTCTCTTCAAATAAAGTATCACGTGCTGTAGCTCTGTTTTGTCACCCATGACAAGTCTGTAAGATAACTGAATGTTGAGTCTCATTTCTCATAAAGGTTCGAGTTAAAATAACAGATATATTCAGATTCACATATTCAAGGAAAGTTTTGTGTTGGACAGTTTAGTGTAATATGCTTCATTATAATCCAATACAGTTCCAACCAGAGCTTAAACAATTAAAAGAACAGTGTCCCAGTATTTGTGTAATTTGGGGCAGGACCAGAGACAATGTGTAAGGCTGCCAGTATTTATTTTGCATCTCAGACACAATGGTGAGGAAGTATGTTTAAATTTAGAGAGACAATCAGGTGATAAATGCACTCTGTATAGTATTTTTAGCTGTAAAGCCCTGGTTTGCTTACAGATTATTTTTTTTGTATTGTTCCAGATATCCTCCCACATATCTGCTGTAATCTCTACACCCAATTCTTTCTCCCACATCTTTCCTGAGCTCCCGAAAACTACTTCTTGCAACTTTACTAGCATTTGTTTCATTTTTGGTTAAGAAACTGTGATGGTTTTAGTGAATACAAAATCGAACTTGGAGTTTGAACATATGTTTCTGTCTCTCTCGGATGAAGTCTCCTGTGTATTTTCTTTAAATAAACACCTGTGATGACTGAAAAATGTCTTCATGCTGGATTCCCACACAACTGCATCCATCTGACTGACCCGGTCATGACCTCAGATATTTGTGTGCATGTGTTCCAGAGCCTGTGACTGAGTGTATTGTGTTGATTCATAGCTGTTCTTAGTATTAAAGCTAGCTGAAGGGCACTGCTAATGGAGCAGGGACAGCGGCAGCCATATTTCTACCACCGGGCTGCATTTTCCACACATCTCCAGCAACCTGTATTCCCCCCCTCAGCAACAGTCCCAGTCATATAAATTGTTTAAGGCGTAAGTGCTTGGACTTTTTCGGCGAAGGCCCCGAGCTTAAAATTTATAATGCAGTGACTCACCCCTGGACCGGGGCTTGTTAAAACGCAGCAGTGTCTCTGTCATGAGGGGACCCAACAAAAGCAACAATGAGACCCATTTTGAGTCCTCAGCCCATGAAGAAATCATAGTTGCAGTTGTAGTGGTGCTATTATTGCTGCTGCTCCTGCGGCTATTGCTGATACTGCAGCTAGTTTTGGTACTGGTGCCACGGCTAAACAACTATTAGAGAAACGTTCACACATGAGTTTTCAAATGCCTTGGCTGCCCTCTCGGCAGGTTGAGGTTGGGTGGAGCAATGATAGAAATAGATGTTTCTCACAGCAGCCATTTTGACATGAGTTAGAAAGGTAAATACAGCTGTTACCAATGACACTGTTTAAGGTCAGATTTGAGGCTCACTAGAAAAGCTCTGCTGCACTAAATGAAATGAGACCATAATTAGTATTGTTGGTAAAACCGGTGTTAACGCTACCATTTCATATCAGTATGGCTGTGGTGAGAAAGGTCTATTGCATGAAAGTCTATGCACTAATGAAAATGATAATGGTTTAAGCTATCCTGCCCTAAGTGCAACAAATGTGGCTCATCAGAAGGTGTGCAGTTTGCTCATGTCTACACAGTCCTGAGCAAAAGCCTCACCAGGCAACATAAGTGAAAACACCTGCGTGGGTGGCAGTAGTAACAAGTTAAGCGTATTCAGATAAAAACAGCTTTTGTGCTATTTGCGATGGCTCTGCGTATTCGTCTGTGATGTTCCAAATGAATGTCAGAAGTTAAAATTTGTTAAGTTGAGCTGACCTTCGTGGGCACAACCAATTTCTGTTGAATACAGCTTGCGCTCTAAAACACACAAAAAATGTCTATCTTTCAGTTCAAGGCCTAACATCTTTGCTTGGCAAAATACATACACAGGCAGCTACCAGGTGTGTTTGAGTTTCTGAAACGTAGCAATTCACTGTGAAGTATTGTGCAGTAGCTCAATACAGCACCACCAAGACTAACAGTACCACTGGTAAATATTAAGCTGACCAACATGCAGCCCAAGATCCTTCTTTTTCAGCTGTGAATATATCCTTAGACTTCTGCTAAGGTTAAAGGTCGACAAAGCTGTGCTGGGAAATAGATGAGGTAACTGGACTCCAAGTACAGATAATGGCCTGATCATGCTGTCCTTAAAACTGGTGAAACTAGCCCACAGCACGTTTGAGCACACTATGTGAGCAAGGGGCCTTTTGCTTGGCTCCCCATATCGCTGCTTGCAGAATTGTTGGTGAGGAATGGCCATTTGGAATGTGTGCCTGTTCGGAGCAGCCGACTGCTGCGTGCAGCATTGTCAAAACCCACTCATTCATTCAGCGTCACATTCAACACTGCACTCCCTTGAGACGTCAGAAATACACCCACCAATTGTGAAGTCTATCAGATATGTGGTTCCCGAGATACACAAAGGACAGTCATATATACAGACATATCTATATATGTCCACCAAATATGGTTGCAATAGTACAAAATGTTTAGGATGTTTTTGTAATGTAAGCCACAGCATTTGACCAAATTGTGAAGGTCGGCTATAGCAAAATGTGTGGAATATCAAAGATACAAAAAAGTGACTTTTTCTAGTTTGGTCCAGAGATTTTAACAACAATTGCTCAAGATTTGTAAGGAGGAGTAGTGGCCAAAACAGCTTTGGAAAATTCAAAATCTTAGAAAATTGAGCTGGATGTAAATGGGCACATCTGACCAGATTACAACAGAATTTAACTCTGCACTCCCTTGGGACCTCAGCAATACAGTCAGCAAGTGTGAAGTCAATTGGATGAACAGTTGTCGAGAAAAGCAAAGGACATACATTTTTACAGACAAATAGACAGATTCCTTCCTTTATACTTAGATTTTGGGGGAAGGTCAATGCATTCCAGGGGAATTGCTGCAATTACTGGATTCACTGGCTGAGAAGTGTATCTGTGTACATTTCTCAGAAAGAGGGAGCTGAAAAGCCCCAAAAAGAGAGGACGCTATAGTTGTTTGTTAGCTGTTTTCCACCTTACAGTTTCATGTGCAGTAAGACATTGTTTTGCAGATAATCATGTAGCCCATCCTCACCAGCTAAACGTGTGTGTGGGTCGTAAGTGTAAGCAGCTTATTTCGGCTGATTTGCCTGTTTATTGTTAGGTGGTACCCCCTAGTGTAGTAAGTATGGCAGGAGAGGTGGGGTGGATGGATGCCTCAAACAAACACAGGACCCTCACCCAGGAGACGGGGGTTGGAGACCTGTGAGAAAAGAAAACTAAATTTAAACTTCTGAGTATTACATCTGTCACGTGAGTGATATCGCTTCCATCATGTGACATATTTGACGTAGTTATTTTAACACAAACCACAATATTTTCCTAAACCTAACCAAGTAGTTTTTGTACCTAAGTCTGACTAAACTGTGACAGTTTTACAACATAAATCACTTGTTTTTGTCCAGTAAGCCTGTTGCTGCCACTGGAAATATATGTCATTTTGGTTAATTAATAATCAACCTATTCTAGGTAGGAGGATGCGTTGCAATTACCAGTTTTTATTAACTTTTGAGTAAATCTCAGTAAATGATACTTACACGCTCGATCATAGCCTCTCTCTATTGTGTGTGTGTGTGAAAGAGAGAAAGAGCAAACGTGTCACCTCATGATATGAGATTTTTGAAGCAAAGGCTGTGTTTATGGCTCTATAATGTTGAGCCGTAACAGTCCTGTTCAAAATGAAAGAAATGTCGGACAGTTAAAGAGAGATGCGTGTTCAGGGGTAGACAGAGACAGGACAGAACGGAGACAGCGAAGAGAAAGCGCAGTAATGGTATAAGAAAAAAAAAAAAGCAGAGAATGAAAGGAGTGAGACAGATGCAGAGAAAACCCTCAGGTGTCCCTGCAGAGAGAGACAGACAGCAACTGATAGACAACAAAAGGGAGATAAAGAGAGTGAAGGAGAGACAAAGAGACTGTTGTGAGTGATAACCGAACACACACACACACACACACACACACACACACACACACAGAAAAGAGTGATGATGATAACGCCCATATTTCCTCTGCTATTGCAGCTCTGATCTTTAATATGAACTGAGTGAGAGTGTGTATTTGGAGCTGAGCCGTTTCTTTTCCAATCTTCTTCTCCTCCCCCGTTATTGTTTTTCCCCTCCGTCCAGTCAACTTGAATGGAACAAATGCTGCTGAGGTCAGTTGTCTTCGAAGATAATGTTTCTCCAGCTACCTGCGCAGTTTCTCTCCCATCTGTCTCGTACACTGTTACAAGCTCTCGTCTTTTTATTTTTTGTTTTTCCTTGCCTTATTGTGGGAGAGCTTTTGTGGATTTACAGTGATTATTCATAGGATCATGCTGGTTTCATGTATTCTTTAGAACAGTTTCTACTCATGAATGCAGCTGTTTTTCCTCATAATTCCACTTGGTTGGATTTTGAATTTTTACACATTATGCTTCTCTGCAAGAGTCATGCCTTCTCTTAGAACCACAGATTTTCATTTTTTTTGTCTTAAATCTTACTTTTCTTCACATATGATTTCAGACTTTCTTGTTGATAAACAGCCAAACAAATTATCATAATTTATCAAGCAGGCAGAATTAAAATACATCCTATACTATGTCCATATATGCCTTTTGTTAATAAATCATTTTTTGATTTTCTGATTTTCTTAGCATGTTTTCAGGTGTTTTAAGATAATCTGTACTATTATTCTGTTTGTATTTTTCAATTTTTTATTTCTTTTTTATTTAAGGACATGCATGTCTAACACAAATGATATCAGCATATATATGCTAACATTATTTATATATTTCTACATTTTTACAAATGTTTTTTGCTACTTTTCAAAATTCTGACTTTACTTTTCAGGAAATAATGCCACTATAACCTTTTTAAAACTTCATTTAACAACACGATCTATCAAACTAAGACATTTCATTTTGTTAACTGCTATATTTTATGTTTTTCTTTTTAATTATAAGAGTAAGAGAGTATTTTTTGTGTTTGAAAACACCTTTTTATTGGTTAATTGAAATTTTTATCTCTTATTTTTGATCAGACTTTATGTTGGTCTGCTGTTCGTTATCTCAAAGACATTTCAAAGCATTGGGAAAATTAGGCTCTGCATCAAGCAGCAACTTATTTGCCTTTGATTAGACACAGATTATAGCACAGCATTTATAAAGGGATTCTTAACATCAAGAGATAGAGCATTTTATCATGAATCACTGAATTTACTCGAATTTGAAAATCTGCATCACAAAAGTGTTACTGTGTGTATATTGATGCACATGCTTTAAGAATGTTCTAAATGTTTGATTCATTAAAAAAATGAATTCGGAGGATTGATGCCTTCATTCCCTGACACAGATCCATTTTTGTCAGTATATGCCATATAGATGTGAGTGCATGGGGGCTTAGAACATTATAATGGAAGTGGTCATTCCCATGCTCTATAAAGTCTCATAAATTGTTGCAGCATTTTTTTGGTTGATACCATTTATTACACAGTTTTGGTGCAAAATTATGCCTTTTTGATAACTCTAGAGTGAAACGTTATGGAATAATTCATGCTGTAATTTGGTATCAAAAACCTTTTGGACATTCTGGAAATATCTTTTCAGTGACTGGATGGCGAGTACGTTTACTTTTACTATTGTCAATATACTAAGGAAAGCCATCCGTCCTCTGAATGCTCCAGGTCTTTAGTTTGTGGGTGTTGAAGTTTCATGTGTTTAAAAAAAAAGGTCACTACAATGAATTGGCTACTATGGGCACTAACATAAGTACACATGAACATGTACAATTTTCCAGTCAGACTTGATTAGTAATATTCCAATACTGTTTAGGGACCCCAGTATGCAGAAATTCTCAGATACTAAAAAAAATAACACATTTACTGCATGCAAAAAACTGCATGACAGGACCGGTCTGCTATGATAGCAATATCTTCACGTTAGCTTTAAAGCTGAGCCCGCCACTGCGTCTGAAAGAAATGTGGCTGAGGACGATGGAATCCCCATGGAGCTGAAAAGGTTAAAAACAGAGAATTGAGATTCTGGTATTTCCAAGGAAATCTCAGAACAAATACTTGTTGGATCCAAAGATTTTAGCATGTGTGTGTGTTCTGTCTCTGTGTGCGCCTGTGTTCAGAAATCAAATATCGCATGTCCTGATAGTCACATTAACGCTTCATGTAATACAAGACAGTGTACTTTTAAGAGTTTTTTTTTTATTAAGATGCTGTCCTGCTGGAAAATATTGGCACATTCAATAATAACTCACTCTTCATCTTTCTCCAGAAACTTTCTTTTCACCAACAAAAGCTCGGCCGTCAGCGCTGAACTTTGCCCAGTCAAATATTTGTGCAGTGGATGTGATTGTCTGAAGCTATGAGAACCAATTTTTTCTCTTCATCCCTGCCCTCGCTCCATTCCTCTCTTTCTTTATCCTCCATTGCTCGCTCTTGTGTATTGCCCCCCCCCCCCCGTCTCTCTCTATCTCTCATCGACTCGTCCGTATTGGCTCATTTAAAACAAGCTGATTTGATCAGAGGTTATGATATTGATGGAACACTGACCTCTCATACACTGACTGCCATTCTCAGCAGCACACATTCCCATATCCACTCACATACACACACGGATACCCACACAAAAAAATCATTCGCTCTTAGAAATAAGGGTTCAAAAAAGTTTCTTCCTGAAGGACTCAGATTCTAACCACTGGCTTCTGAAGAACCATTTATTGACAAGAGGGTTCGTCATGGATCCTTAGTAAGTCTGAAGGTTCTATGAAGAACTTTTTGCATCTCCAAAAAAAACAAAAAACTTTTTGAAAGAAAGAGAGAAAAAGAGAACTTTTTGCTCAAAGGTTTGTCAAAGGTTCTTTGTACCATAATATAAGGAGTTTGCAGTTGAATCCATTGGGTGGGTTCTAGAAAAATGCTTTGCAATATAAAAGGGTTCTCAGTAGATAAGATCTTTGTAATATAAAATGGCTCTGGGTATACCCTCTGGTGGTTTTTAGGTGAAACCACTGAAATAGAAAGGGATTCTTAATAGAACCTCCTGGGTGGGTTCTAGAGACAACCTTTGAAAAATAAAAGGTTCTTTGTAGAACTCCCTGGATGGGGTCAGAATGAACCCATTGAAATACTAAAGGGTTCTCAATAGAACCCCCTGGGCTTGTTCTAGATAACTGTTTTGGAGCATAAATGGGTTCTGGGTAGAGTCCCCTGGGTGAGTTCTAGAGAAAACCTTTGGAGCATAAAAGGGTTCTTGGTAGAACCACCTGGGTGGGTTCTAGATAAATGCTTTGCAATATAAAAGGGTTCTCGGTAGACTCCTGCAAGTGGGTTCTACAGGAAACCATTGGAGTATAAAAGGGTTCTCTAGTAGAACCTCCTGGGTGGGTTAAAAAGAAAATCTTTGAAATATAAAAGAGTTCTCTTTTCCACTCAGAGAAGGTTCTGGGTGGAACAATTACACCATAAAAGCGCTTTCTGTAGAACCTTTGATAGAGGAATCACAGATAAACTTTTCACAGATAACTCTTCATCTGAGTTCTGGGTAGAACTCTCTGAATTGTGGAACCTTGGGCTCTACCAGGAAACAAAAATGGTTCTCCTATGGGGACAAACCAAAGAACCCTTTATAGTACTTTTATTTCTAAGCGTGTACACACCTTAGACTGCTGCCCGTTTGAAAGGTGAAAGCGGATTGATTTCCGACTTTGGACATTTCTCTTCTTTGGTATTTGTGGCTGCTGCATCATTACAACACCAGTGTGTGTGTGTGTGTGTGTGTGTGTGTGTGTGTGTGTGTGTGTGTGTGTCTTTGTTTGATCTTTGTGCAACTTATTTATGCTGGCAAAAAGAAAGCCATAGAGTTTTGGAGACATGAGAGAGATGGAGACGGTTGAAAAGGAAGAGGAAAAGGTCGAGTACTTAGACAAGATGGATGAACAGAGAAAAGAAACAGAGACGGAAAAACAAAAATAGAGAGAACGACAGAGAGCAAGCGTCACTGAGAGAATCCTCAGGGGAAGATGCGGAGATGAGATTCATATGCCACGGGGGGTCGAAATTAAAGTTTCACAGAACTTAAAGTAAAGCCTATTTATGGGAGCAATTTTCATATTCATGCAATATTTCACACCCCACACACTCACAAACACACACACACACACTCATGCCCCCACATACACAAGTGCTTCTCTTGCTGTAAAGAGGCTACAGAAACACACTCACTGAGGACAATTCAGCCAGCATATTGCATAAATTATCAAGTGAAATCTTAAAATAGCAAATATAGCAATTTACAGAAAATATAAACACTAAGAAAGTCCAATTTAATGGGGGGGGGGGGGGGTGTACTTATTCATTGAGATTCTATATTAGTAAAGGACTGTGGAAGTGTGACTCACCCTTATGCAAGCAGACTAATGAAGGCAGAGTCAACCCAGTGTACAACTTGCTTCAAAGTCTGACATCATGAGGGGGAAGTAACACCAAAAGTTTTTCTTTTCCGTCGCGACTGCAGAGGGAGATTCAGCCAGGTCATTAGAGCTGCAGCATGTCGCATATTCATGCTGATGAAGCTTTGGCGGGAGGTTTATGAGGAAGATCTTTGCTTTCTCACTTCTCTGTCTATTGGAACTTCCTGCCGTTTTCCTGCTTTCATGCTTCTTTGTCACTTCCACTTTGCCCCACTGTCAAAATCCCCTTTCATTCAGTTGTGATCTATCTCTTCATGGACCTCAGTGTATTTAAAAATGCATCAAATTAATGGGCCAAAGCCTTTCTCTGTTGTTAACTTCAATAAATGTCGTAACACTTTCAGTTGATCTTTCCTTATTGAACTTTAATTAATGGTCATGACAAGTCAGAGCCTACTAATACAGGATATATAATAACACTTTACTTGGAGGGGTGTGCATAAGACTGATACGACACCATCATAACTATTACATGACACCCATCCTAAACAAGAACATATTAACATTTATGACTGTTGTCTTTAAATGTAATTCAGTCCATTATGTAATTTTTATGGCAACGTTGACATTGAGATGTCTTTGTTATGACAGCTTGACATTAATCGAGACAAAATTGTCCTTGTCATGTCAACTTGATATTAAGACAACATAAGTTTTCACTGTCTTCATAATGACAACTTGATATCAACCAAGATAACAAAACTTTTCAGTGCCTTTGTTGTTGTGTCAGCTTCAGTTAACCCATCATGTCATGTCAGCTTGCCGTTAACCACAACAACATCATTTTTCAGTGTTTTTGTTACTTTAACTCAACATTAGACAAGACGACATGACCTTTCAGCGTCTTTGCAGTGAGGCAGCAGGCAAAATTACTGATTTCTCCTCTAGAGTTCGGTTGTTTTGGAGAGGATATTATTTAGCTTATATTACGTCTATCTGATGGCAAAATAAAGCAGTGAACGCCTTTCTTAAGTGACTAAAATGCCTTTTGTTGCTGACACCGTCCTCAGCAGATCATTGGTTAGTTTTCATGTTAGTGCCTCTCTCTGCTTCTCCAAACTGGGAGCGTGTTGACCATCATTCCACTGTCGTTCATCATACAACCCCACATCAAATAATCCAAACTATTACTTTTAGCACAGGCCACAAGGGGTTTCAGGAAACTTAAGGGCTACTTTGGTTATCCTTTAAAAAACAGTGCTGCTTTTACGCACATAATCCACCTTTCCAAAAACATATGCAGTATGTGTTTTATGATTTCCTATTGTGACATCATCATGTTACTGTGTTCTTCCTAAATTATTGTACATCATTTGTTCCTGCTCTTCCTTCAGGTTTAGTTTTGTCTCTTCCCAACCACCAGAAAGCATAAAGTGGGAAGAAATGAAAAAAGTGAAAGCAGCCCCATAATTAACCTGAATAATTTGCTCCATATTAGGGGAAACGTCACAGCACACATATATATTAAGTTAGCAGTGTAAGAGAAGATCAAAGCATGAGAGGCTGAGCTTTGTGTAATTCCCTGCTGATACCTTTAGAAGTCCATAAACCAATGTTTTGGTTCAAAGAAGGATCTTCATCCTATTTGACCTGCTGAAGATCTCTCTGTGGATAAAAATGTTGTTTTATGGTCTAATAAAGGTGTCAACGGAGCATTATACAGTGTGCACACACACATCCTTCGATCCTCCACTATCTGCCTCAGTCAAACACACGCACACACACACATCATATTTCTAGGTGCCGGGCTGTCTGTTCTTCTCAGTAACCACGTAACACTGCTAAACTATTTCTGCGTGTTTTTGGAGATGTGTTAATTGCTGTAATCAAAGAGGCCGCTCGGTGATTCTGGCAGCCTCTGTTGCTCTCCTCACTGCATTTCTCAGCAGACTGCATGGGATGGAAACCTACTTTACAGCACAGAGCAGGAAGAGGGCGCTGTTTTTTCAGTACAGGCAGCTTAAGGTTTCAGACGTTCTGCCAAAGACAGAAGATGAAATGAGTGAAAACAGAAAAATCACTTTTAAGATTAAAGAAAAGGGAAGTGGAATAGAAATCAAGGTGGTTTAGTATTACAATGCCAGCATAGTGTAAGATAGATGCTACCAGTCATCTCCACCAGGCCTCCTCATTTGTTTACAGTAATTACACTGGATTTACATCCATGCTGCTACTTACAAAGCATCATATATTTATATGCAATCAAATGATAAAGTAGTTCTTAAATCATCTTCTTTGTGCTTTCAGCCACAAGAAAAACAGGGTCAGATGAAGTGCAGCATCTGCCAAGGCTCCCAGACATTATGTATATATATTGCTAGTTTGCTAATTTAATTAACTTATACATTATTAAGAAATGTAATCCTTCATAGACGGATTTTTTTATCAGCATAAATTTTTGCACTGAAGTGTTTGCACTGAATCTATCTGCAAAACATTTCTTGATGTTTGTTGTTATCCACTTATAGCAACTAAAGCCTCATTAATGTTTTTATGATTATGGTCAAAGCACTTGGTGAGGTTAGGAAAAGGAGCCAGAGCCATCGTCCCTCAACACTATATTAGCCCCACGAACCGACACATGAATGACACCGCCTTTAAGGTACTTTAAAATTCATCATTTCTTGTGTAGTTGTGGATTGATAACACTGTACATTATTGTATAATAGTACTGTTAAACTTGGTAAGTCCTGATAATAATTTACAGAGTATATTTCTTTCAAAATTTCTACCGAGAGGCACACAGAAGACATTATTCTGAAGATTAAGTTCATGGTGTAAAAAAAAGTACTTGCTTCATTAGCTTTAACATTTAGACATTTACACACTGTTTCTTGCCAAAGGACAGTTCAGCAGGAGAGATTTTTTGCCAGCATAGGTATTTGACCTCAATGCACCCATAAGGAAATCATTAGGTGCCAATATTACCCTTAAATTCTGAAACAAGTGCAGCAGATTCAAGATTATGTGCCATGTTGCACCGACAGAGAAATATTTTTTCAGATGTGAAAATAAAATTGAACTCAGACATCAAAATTGAAATGGATTTATGAGTCATTACACATTCCACTCCTAGTGTTTGCTGAGAACTAGTGATGCTGTACTGAAGTGAATTATCCCCTTAAGTGCTACTGGCTTTTAGTGACGGTGGAGTTGATGCATCATCACACTTAACTTGGCTTATTTCCACTAAATAAGGAGATTCTGTTTTAGGAAGCATTTTCCATTTAATGGGCCCTTTTTTTCCTGCCTATTTATTTTTTAACTGACGGCTCTATCTGCGCATTAAACTTTATGAAAACACGACATCCAAATAAGATTTAACTTGACACATTTGACTAAGGGCTTAATGTCACGGTGGTGAATCCAACACTGCGCTCACACACGTACACATAGAATAGTTATCTGGCAATGTGAATTAATTATGGCCCAAGTGTCAACAACTGAAGAGCTTAACTGACTCAATCCTTTAAAGTCACAGTCTGCATTTTTTTTTTAACTTAAATTCATGCAAATGTGAAAAAAAAAAAGTTTCCTGAACAGCATAACTGGCACAGGAAATTCCCTCAGCCTTTGGAAGCACCATAAATTGATTAGATGTCAGCTGAATGTCTCTTTCCTCGTGTTTCAAATTGAAGGAGTGAAGTAGTTTCTGTTAGACTGGTGAATTGTTGCATTAACATTAAGTCAGTTAGAACAAGGTTTAATCCTGAAGCTTGGATGTGTCAGTGAATTTGCTAAAATGAGTGCGGCCAGGCAGAAAATCTCTGGATAGTTTAGAGAAACTTGAACATGGGCTACTTGACCTTATTTTCATGATGCCTTCAAATGCGTCAACACATTACCAGCGCAGCTGTGGTGGAGTTGGGAATTTCTGCCTCACACTAGGCGACACTTGCAACACATCGTCATACCTAAAATCCGGTTAGGTTGATCATCATTTACTCGTGAGACAGAAGTGACGCAATGGATGTCACATCTAGAACGGAATTAAACAGAAATTACCGAAAACTTTGAATTAGTCTACATTTACTTTTTGTTCTACAGAGGACTCAAACCCTGGTCTCCTGGGTGAAAGTCCTGTGCTTGTTTGAACCCTCCATCCACCATAGTTCAAGACCTTCAAATGCTGACTTTCTCACTCCTAATGTTTCACCTGCCATGTTTACTACGTTCACTCTGGGGCTCCGCCTAACAATTAAGGGACATATCAACTGGAGTAAGCTCCTTGCACTTGTGACCAACGTGCATGTTTTTCTTACCCTTTTCCACCACCACCCCATTCTCATACATAAAGAAAAGTCCCTTGGTTTGCTGAGTGCTGCTAACGTTAGCAGCAGCGGCCTGCTCTCCTTACTGATTAACGGCCATGTCTGTGTTGATTGTGGTTACACAATGCATTGGTTGGATGGATAGATGCCAGTTTATTCTAACACTTTTTTTAATTAACACTGTTAACATGCTAACATGTTATCTACGATGGTGAATATTTTTTTTATTATTATTCAAAATGATTAAAACGATAAAACTTAAAAACTAAGGCTATAACATGACTCCAAAAGGCAGATTGGTCTTTAATTTTGAAGAAATGCTATATTTATAGAAATAATGGAATGTTATTGCCTCCTTTGTAATTGATAAGACTATTGTTAACTATTGTTTTTTTCTAAATTGTAATTAATGAGGATTTAAATCTAGATTTTGTTTATTGTTCACACAAAGAGAGAGTGTTTTACACATTCCACGGAAACCACTAAGAACAGTTTTCCTGTATTTTTCATTTAGTGAGACAGAAAACGCATTTCACTGCAGCCTTAGTGTTTAAAAGTATTACAAGCTGTCACATTTAATTTAACATTTAATTTAACATTTTATACATCATACAGTCATATTTCTTAAATACAGCACTCAATGTGGCACATTTAAGCCTGTAAAGACTTGCACAACATACAGATTATATTGACAGACTCATGTCACTCGGGCAAGTCTTAAACAATTTCACGCTACATATTTTGAATAATGCCAAACAACTATTAACTCATATCCACAGCGATTGAATGTACAGGCATGCTTGTTAAGACTGCATGCTAATCCATGCCATAATTAAAATTCAACCTTGCTGTAAACGTGACAACGATGCAGCGTTTACTCGACCCCGCCCCTCCCCTAATAGGGCTGATTAGAGCCCATTTTACCAATCTGAATATATTGACTGGGTCAATTTTTAAGGCACGAGTGATTAGAGACAGCTTACTGATTTATACACACACACACGCGCACTGTGCACACTATACAATATACAGTACTGTACTGAAAGCAATGCCAGATAGGTAGATGATACACAAAAATTCAGCACACGCACACCATTTTTCTCTGTATTAATGAAGCAGTAGCACTGCTCAGGATGTTTTCATATGCAAATCCTGCTGAGAAGTAAGAGCCCCAATAAAGTTCCCAGCTGTTCCCGCCTAGATCTGGATGGGTTTGTTTATTACAGAGTGTGTGTGTGTGTGTGTGTGTGTGTGTGTGTGTGTGTGTGTGTGTGTGTGTTTGTGTGTGCAAGTGTGTACCGAAAGGCTTTATACCTCTGCCTCTGTTAACAGGTGTTTTTGTTAACAACCTACACTATCAAACACCGTTATGAGCTGTTAGCCGGTGTCAGCAACCGCGTACACACACGAACAGAAAATCACACACAGAGTTGGAATTAAACAGCTTGGTAATTGCGCTAGAAGCTTACACGCACGAGGGAGGATTTGGGTTTGGCTTCGGAGGAATGAAATGGTCGAATGATTTAAGTTCAGATGTTTGGGGAAATACTCGATACGTCTGAGCGTTGCGTTTACCTCACCAAGCCGTACATTGACTCAGACACAAACGTACACGCATAGGTGATTTATCCTACGAACAAAAGTAACCTTAGAGTGTAATTGTCTTCTACATAATGAGTCAGGAAGATTAGCATTACAATCCTCAACTCCCTTTCTGCTCGCTCAAACAGTTTGAAGATCCCTTAATGAGAAGGGACAAAAATGAACGAGAAAGGAACTTAACGAACAGAAGAGAGACAGACACTGAGAGGGGTAATTAGCCACCTGCAAGTACAGAAACTCACACACACACACTCGCGCACAGAGGCACCTGTGCAATCACCGGAGTCAAGAGTCAATCCTGAATATGTTTTCATTCTAATTACTACTAAATGAGGGAGTCAGTCCTTAAGCAAAACTTTAAATTTCCTGCACGCTGGTGGCCCCAGCTGACCACGAGAGGTAAACGTTTGAATTCTGAAGATTCCATTAACGAGAAAACCTTTATGGTGATGCAACCTCTTCTCATCCCAACTCACTGCTCCTCACCATTTTAAACTGAAGCAAAGATACTCTTTAGCAGCTGTATCAAACATTAGATCCCTCTTTTAAGATGTGGGCAACCGTTACTCTTTTGACCGTTACTAGGTATAGTGCTTGTCTGTATGAGTTGCCAAAGGGTAATGGCAAAACATTGGTATCTCACAAGCCAATCAGAAATCAGATATCAGAACTTTTGGGTTTCATTTTCATGTTTTGGCCCTGTGATGAACTGACCCATCCTTTTCCCTCCATACAGCTACTTTCTCTTTACCCTTTCTCTAGCCCCTGCACTGCCCTCCAGAGGTCAAACAGTATTAGTCTATCCATCCATCTATGACTTACAGATCATGGTAAAAGCAAGCTGGCATTAAAATAATAGTTATTCTGTAGAGACACAGGTGAGTACAGCCTCACATACTGATTTATGTATCAGAGATTTTAAGTTGTGTGATTAGGGAAATTGTCATGATTATAATCACTTCATGTAATTTATTTCACATAAATACAGCCCATTATAGAATTTGTCCTTTTGTTGGAAAACCCCTTGCTAATGTCATCGGTTATCTGTTCTGAAGCATCCACCATCAGGACAATGATTCTGTCCGACTCCAGTAGGCTGCTCTGTAGCTGACCTTGCCCTGTGAGGGAGAAGATGAGTTCCCTTAAAAGGTTCAGCAGATAAAAATCTCCAACGTTCCAGACTTGGAAGGTCACGTCACATGTATGAAATGCTCACTGTTGTCATGCCAGGTTTGTGAGGCTGGGGGCTGCAATGAGATAAAGTGAGCAGAGGGGAGCTAGTCGTTGCCATAGTTATGAGTAATGCAGTTGGTAAGCCTATAATCTATCTCAGAGTGTAATTCTGAATAGGTTATAATTTTGTTGTGAACAGAGACTGCTGCTGGAAATATCTATGGATGTATAATGACAACTAGATACCATCTTAAAAGATGGTGTTCATTCACATTTGGTGCATAAACCAAAAACATTTTTCAGGCTTCCTTATATTTCCATGTTTTGCACTTTAGAAGCTTCTCTGACCAAGTAACTCCTTGCTGGCTGTCTGCACAAAGTGATGTCTTTTTGAGACTCTTATAAATATTCATTTCTGGGTGTTTATTTCCATATAAGAAGGTGCATTTACCTTTGTAGAGCCATGTCTTGTGTAATGATGAAGTAAATAAATGGGCATCATATGTCCTGCAATACCAACTGTGGCCACTGCAAAAAAATCATGGCTAAGCCACTCAGCACTCCTCTTGATGGCATGGATAGCACCTGCCTGTTCACATGATGAGTCCAGAAGTTTAGATTGAGCCACCGAGGCAGCATTTATACCTGGCATAAACGTATGTGATCTGGGCCTGGATATTTTACCTGGGTCAGGAAAAATGCCGGTTAAAGCGAAGTAAATGCACACAGAATGCAACTGGATCAACTACGCCACATGTGGAGGTGGTCTGGGACATTTTTGTGATCATTCAGCCAATTCTGAATCAAATCTGTGCTGTGTGACCACATGCTTAAGGAAGAAGTCAAAAGGTCACCAAACTCAGCCTCTTCCTGCTGTCTCAAACTGCTCATCAAAATTACAGATGGCATGTTCTTTTGGCAAAAGAAAAACAAGTACAGCCTGTACGACAGCATTGATTTGGGAGACTCTCATGGGACTACCATGTGCAAGATGAGGGTCGGATGACTAATGGCTGTAGATGAGCTAAAACTACTGATAGAAAGCACCAATTTCAATTAGTTCTTACAGTGTAAGTAACATTAGCTTAGTGTCATAAATTTGCCAACAAATGCCGTATGATGTGTCAGTATGCTTTGCACATTGATGCATTCCTTCAAGACTATCCCTCACTGCTGTCCATGACCTGAGACGTGTACTGTTTGTTGACAAGTCCATTTGAATATTGATACCAGCTGCGATTGAAAAGGCTGCTAATCAGATACCATTATTCAGATAATGTGCCCAGACTCTATGTTTATGTTAATGTCAGCTGTAATAGGAGTGCAAGTGTCACGTCACAGGATTTATTTCTGACCCACCTGCGCTTTAGATGGTTATATAAGTCACAAATATGCATTTATGAGAGGTTCAGACAACAGAAATAGTCAAATTAATCATTAAACAGATTCACCCACAAACACACAGAGACATATGCTGTGATGATCCCATTGTTTGACAAAGCTTTCACCATCACCCACCACTAATACACACACACACACACACACACACACACACACACACAGGGCCAACTACATCTCCTCTGGCTCTAAAAGGGCTGATGACCAGCACTGCTGTAATAGAGCAGAACAGATGACATACTCCATGATTACCACTGTGTCCTATCTTACTAAATTACCCTACTTCTTATATTACCCCACACAGGGGGGTGTTGAATATGGTGTGTAGAAGTCTTCTGTTGTGATTGCTATCTAAAACTATAAGACCCCCTCCCTTTTCCATTCTCCAAGTCCCGATGGATTTGGCATGCTTGCATTTTCAAATGGATTTTTAATTGCCTGGTTTACAGAAATGTGCAGCAGCGAGTTGCACTATGATTGCCTCCTATCTCAATTTCTTTGCCTTTACAGTGATAGCGATGCTTGATTCAACATTGTCTGGTAGGTTGTTAAAGGGCAGGTCACTGCTCTTACAGTATGTAATATTAGACAAATAACTATTTTTTTATGTTGTGCTTTAATTGCACTAAACCAGTCAGCAAGCTTTACTATCAAAAGAGCTATCTCCCCGGTAAACTAGTACTATGACCATGATAATTTCAGTTTTCTGTATACGTACCTGATATTATATATTTGTCTATGTCTTGTTTAAGAGAAAAAACAAAGCAAAACAAAACGAAAACACTTTTTTTGGTGTATAGGCTACACAGAATCACTTTAGGTATACTGGTCAAACCAGATGATTGGCTATTCAGTTAGTTAAACACTTCGATAAATAACTTCAGCGGAAGCTGTTTTTAAAGATTTACTGAATCAAAGTGTGAAGCTGAAACAAGGGCACAAACAGCGTGTTTCAGACACAATGTAAATTTAACAAATGGGTGAGTGTATAATATTAGGAAGGGCGGTGAAAGGCGGTGAAATTGGTATTAATGACGTATATTGCACGAGATGAGAAAGAAGAAGGAGAAGAACGGGTGGCCTCGAAGCTGCACCTCAATCCGGATCAGATGGGTGTTCAGACAGATTGAGGTTGCACTATAATACAACAGAATTTCAAGATACTTAAGTGTAAATCTTAAGCAGTTACATATCTGCATAACCTTTACAATTCATGTACTGTATTACTTTTTGCAGGTGTTAATGTAAAATATGCCCTTTACCCATTATGCTGTTAATGCTTGCGCTCCTGCTTCTTAAAGGTGATGAGAGCTGGCTTTCTGATTGGCCTATTGCAAGCTTGGCCTAAAACACACCCATGAAATAATCAAGGCACTTTTGCACAGCTAATAGGTGTATCTCACTGTGTGCTGCAGGAAAAACAGGGGGGACAAGGCTGGACACCCCTGTGCCCCTGGCACAAACATTTGTACATGCCTTGAATAAATTAAATCCAGTGTGCCTTGTGCGTTGAAGTTGTGCTTTAGATCAGCGTAAGATAGGGTCTTTAATGTTTGAAGGAGATCATCAGTGCAATGGCACGCAATGGTTCAAACTCTGTTGCTGCAATCTCACAGGTATGTCATATTAATATTCAAACTATTCCATCAGAGCTGCAGACAGTGGACAAAATAACAAAGACATGTATGCAACACAACACCACCTTAAAATGGAGCTTCAAATTAAAATTTGAATCAGTAGTTTGAAGAAAAGCTTGAAATAATGCAAATATTTCATCTTATTATTTTCTTTGCTTCTGCACAGTGGTGGATACATTATGCACTCAACTACAAGTTGCACTTAAAAGTTTTATTTTCATGCTAAGAAGTACAAGAGCAGAGCAGGGGGGAGTTATGGAGTTTTGTTCAGTTCTAATTGTGCTATGTTTAAAATTGTCACCAGACCACAGTGGTGAGCCTCTTGCGACCTAAACAATGTTTTTGTTGTCTCTTCAGAGAAGTATTCTGTAAATAGATGTGATATAAATGAAAATATAAAAGCCACTGTGTGAGATTAAAAAACAAGCATAGCACAAGAGGGGGGGCACAGGCTCACCATAGGAGACTGATCAAGCATTCTGACTCAAGTTGAGACTTCTTCGCACTCAATTAAAGATAGAGAAGAGTAATGTATAAAATATTAAACAGCATGACAGCAATTTTTTATATGTCTGTAGTGAATTTAGCTCACGCTGAGCTCTCTCAGATATAACTGTCATATCTTTAAAAAGTGTACAAAAGATTAAAAAATGTGAATTTCTGACAGCAGCGACACACATACTGGGAGTTAAGAGGTTTCCAGACGAGACAAGCAGGTCTATTGTCACCAGTCCCTGCAGATGTGCTCTGTAAATAGACAGCTTCCTGAAAATAAAGCAAGTTAACAGTTGTTCTGCGCTATGACGTACAGACATGCAAGTAGAAATTGGATAAATAATTGCGGCTCTCATAAATTAAAGATGACGGAGAACAAAGGCTGCGTACTGCCATGAGACATTCCAGAGCAGCACTAAAAAGAGCAAATGATGAATAAAATAAAATAAAATTATGCCATCATTGATAATTACTGCCCTGAGTTTCTTTTAACTCTCACTGAACCAAAGTGAGAGCATGTCATTTGATTTTTAGACCTGTGAGAGTATTCTGAATACACCAGACTCAAAAATCTTTAAAAAATGAACATGAATTTAGTTTTTAGTATTTTGGTTTGACAAGGCATTTATATTTCATATTCAGACTGCATTTTTATTTTGCCAAATTAAACCTTTAAAAGCTGATGGTAGTTCTTGCGTTCTTGAAGATATTCACCTGAAAAGAAATAACAGATTGAGCTAAATGATGGAAATAAATCCTCCAGTAATGTGACTAATGGACGGTGGCATAATAAGTGTGGTAGTGAATCATAAGGTTAATTAACAGCTATTATCAAAGGAACAGAAGGGCAACATCACATCAATATGACTTAATAAGTTTCACATTAATAAAGGGCCATTTAATCTCTGACAAAAAAACAAGTAAATGATGTTTTAACTTGATGGTCTCTAGGTTCACACTCCTCTCTGAAGGGAATGTTGAACTGTTGGGGCCTCACATTAAAGGAGTAAAAACATGCTTTAATAGGTTTTAATAGCAAGAGGCCAAATTAATTTTGTCTCCATAATAAAAGTTTTCAAAAAATGTCTCCAAAATGCCCTTGTGGATGTCCCTATGGTGGATAAAGCATGGTAAAGTGCCTTCTAAAGTGACTTTTCCAGAGGGTAAAACATGATAAAGTGTCCTCGGGTGATTTTTCTTTTGGATGCCTCTATGGTGGATAAAATATGATAAGGCAGTCTTTATAGGGCCCTTCCAGTGGACAAAGCATGTTAAAGTGCTCCCCAGGATGCCCCTCTCAATGAGAAAAAAGCAACGCACTGTCATATAGGCTGCCCTAAATTAGTTGACCTCTAAGTGGTTAAATACATAAAGGAGAAAAGTACTGAAATGCTGCATCTACATGTCTACTTGCAGCCATTTCCAGATCCTAAACATGTTTTGCAACGCTTTATTTTTTTCCTTACTATCTATCTTTACAACACTTTAGAGTGCAGAAATCAAACAGGGTCAATAGGCCTCAAAACACATTGTTGCCCTATTGCCCTGTCCTCTTATAAAAAGCTGACCCAGTGGTTGTACCTTCAGAGCATCCCAGAAGCCATTCTAATGAGGAGGCTGACACGTCCTGCTCTCAGGTTAGAAGACCTGGAGGAAGGGTCAGCCAGGGCTAAAGAGCATATGGCATTAGTACGCAAGATATCTCTGCACCACTGTCTTCTCTTTCCTCTCAATGTTTCTGAATTGCTTTCCCTGCCCTTCCCTCCTTCTCATCTCTCCTTTTTTCCCCCCTGACCCTTTACCTCCCACTCCATTCTCTCCTTCCCCCTCCTCCCTCCCCTCTGTCTGACAGTCAGTGAGGTGTGCAAAGTAATTTTCAGAGGCCATTTCCATGTCCCGGGAGAGGCTCCGAATTGTAGAATTTGCATTCATCGCCGAACAATGGAGAGCAACGGCTGAGAAAATCTAACTTTCTTGAAAAGATGATGAGAACAGAAGTAGATAGCCAAGTGTATTGTGGGCGACAGTGAAGTGTGTTGACAGTAGGAGATCCAAACATGTTTTATACAGTTGAACAGGAAACAGTATTTCTCTCTGATTTGATAAACATGGTTTTAATGACAAAATGGGGCAAGTCACCCCAAATACAAAAACATATCTCGCTTCTGGCATGTCATGCTATTTATCCATCAAGATAGTTTTGGTGTCAGTTGCAGAGTTTTGGAGAAAGTAGTTCCTACATGAAACTGTTCACAACGAGGTCTGTAGATTACCTTAAGTAACCGAGTCATGATTTCTGGAAAGAAATAATGCTGTTGAATTTTTCAAATGTATTTTTTTTTTCGTCTCTTTGAGTACCACAAGCTGAGTGCCATTTAGTCCCATTATATTTCAGAGAAGGCAGACAAACAGGTAATCTGAACTAAATATACACCGTTTGCAGCCCTGATTTAGAAATGTTTTAATGCCAACCAGTCTGTATATGCCAGACATATTATATATTTATTCCTGCAGTTTAGAAAATACCAGTCATTACCTGTGTACCAGAATGACTCATTCCCAATCCCTGAAGAGGTGAAGCCTTATTCTGTCAAGTTTCTAAGGCTTTAAAGTAATGACTTCAAGAGATAAGTCATATTTTTTGAAGTTGGGTTGTGTGAGGTACCTATCAATAATCAGTGTATTAGCTACAGTAGATGGTGGTCGACACACCCCCAGTTTGAAGAAGCTGAGAGGAGTAGCCACATGGAAGCTAAGCACTAAAGTGTCATGAGCAAGGTCAGCAACAAAAGGTATTTTAGCTATCTTGCTGTATGTTATAATTAGAATATTTTCACAGCTTTACTTTGCTGTCAGATGGTCTTTTCTGATGGCAAACTGCTGTTACATAAGCCAAATATCAGTCTCTCCAAAGCAGAGCAGCAAAACTCCATAGACAAAATTACCCATTTTAACTCGCAGCGTATGGGAGCCTCTGGTATACCGCTGCTTCAATCTGTTAGTTTGTTTGTATTATGTGTTTCCTATGAAGTTTGGAGAGAGCGATATTTGAGTTCTGTAACAGCATTAGTCTTCTACTATGAATAATTGAGATGTAGTGTTCCTAGTCATTTTTACACAGCCTGTGTCACAGTATGACAGATCTGAAAGAAGTTTTGCAGCATTTTTAAATATGCTGCATAACTGATGTATTAACAGACGCAGAAAGAGGATGAGGGAACACCATATGAGGCAGGTGGTGCAACATCTTCAGCGTTCACTGCATAGCATCTGAGGCCTTGACAAGGAGATAATGTATCACAGTGGAAGGCAGGACATATGCTTGTAGAGGATCTCTCGTAATTTCATCAAATCTGTACAGGTGGATAGGCAGATGGAGGGGGACGCAGCAGATATATTAACCACGCAGAACAATATTCAGAATGAAAATGACTTGCAACTATAACCACCTTCACGCAAGAAATTTCACCTGGTACTTTTAACTGTATTTAAATCTCTGCCAAATTTAACCAATCCAAAAATACCAAATATTATTATGTTGTACGGTACAAAAACTTTTCATTCGTGGGACATGAACAAGCCAGAATTACTAGCTGTGCAGACATGTAAAAATCTATTCACTGTTGACAGCACTGCGCTACAAGACATATTGTTTGACAACAGACAAACATCCACAATACGATAAGCAAGACAAGCATGAGGCCTCCATTCAAAGCTGACAGCAAAATCTGTTTGACAAATAGCAAAAGATGCAGAAATGACTGACGTTCATGTGCAGAGTGTATGATAGAGTCTGACTTGCTTGTATCAGGGTTAGTAGGTTAGATTACAGTTCAATTAATCTGTCAAACCATCTTATTAATGTCTCTCTCTTTCTCTCTCTGTTTGTGTGTGTGCGTGTATGTCTGTGGGTCTGCAGCATCCCACCTAAAGGAGTTGGTGTGTCTCCAGCTTCTTCATATTATCTTTCCAGAGTCTATTTGTTAACTACAAACCAATGACATCATGATGAGATCAAAAGAGCAGCCTACAATACCTTAACTGTGACATCATCATAGACCAGAATAATTCCTCAGAAGCAGAGTCCATGATAATATCTTAACTGTGACATCATCTGTGAGGTCAGAACCAGTGATCAGAAACAGTTTCATTGCCAAGTAGGTTTTCACTAACAAGGAATTTTTTGTGGTATGTTGATGCATACAAACATAATACTAGAAATGTAAATAAAGATTAAGGCAAGTACTGTTGGCAAAAAACAGCATAAATAGAAAAGTAAAAGAGCATACACAATAAAACACGAGAAAAAACAAAGTGGCTGAAAATGTACAATATAGAAGAAGAACAATATTTACAAGTGTTTCTGATATTTACATAGGTGGATAGTAGAAGGAGCTGTGCAGTTTTATGTGGGAGTGCAAAAGGTTTGACATTGAATGTGCAAGTCTGCAGTTAACAGGGATATTGCAATGTGCAAAAAAGAGAAAATAGAGAATTCTAATGTAACATATGAGGGTAATGATAATAATAATAATAATAATGATCATCAGGAGCATGCCCAGCCATTGTCAGGAATATGTAAAGGCACATGGGGGCCATACACACCGCAAAGTGTTCCTTTAATTTTTTTGAGCAGTAGATGTCTTATCACTTTTGTCTTAGTTCTTTCCAAACAAGTAAACTGTAAAAATATCAATGGTACAGGAGGCATAACACAACTACTGCTACTGAGTCAACCAACCAGCCAACCAACCAACCAGCTTCCCCAAGGCCACTTATTGCATGCTCACATTTAGGCCAGAGCGGGAAACTCATCAGCGACTCAACTCATTCTCAAGTCGATGGGATGCTCCCCTACAGGTCTGCAGTAGCAGCAATATGTGACATCAACTATGAGGTCACAGAACAAGCTTACTAACCAACAATACTGTACCTGTGACATCATCTGTGAGGTCACGGAACAGAATGATTCCTTAGAATGAGTGGCTTTCAAAACCAACCAACCAACCAACCAACCAGCTCCCCCAAGGCTGATTGTTGCTCCCATTTAGGTCAAGTGGTAAACTGGAGATCGTCAGTGTCATTTAGTCAGTCAGTCATTTAACTTGTTCTCAGGTTGATGTAATGCTGCAGAGATTCACCACAGGTGTGTGTGTGTGTGTCTGTCTGTGGGTCTTCAGCATCCCACCTAGGGGAGCTGGTGCGTCTCCAGCTTCTTCATATTATCTTTCTAAAGTCTATTTGTGAACTACAAACCAATGACATCATGATGAGATCAAAAGAATAGCCTACAATACCTTAACTGTGACATCATCTGTGAGGTCACAGAACAGAATAATTCCTCAGAAGCAGTGACATCATCAGAGCCCATAATATCTATCTAAGTAGAGATTGTCAGTGACTCAACTTGTTCTCAAGTTTATGTAATGCCACAGACCTTTACCACAGGTGTGTGTGTGTGTGTGTGTGTGTGTGTGTGTGTGTGTGTGTGTGTTGAATGACCGCCAGCATTTGCAGTACGTGCAGACACCTGGGTCTGGACGGGAAATTGATATTGAGGGAAATCGCATGAACAGGTTGCAAAGGAAAAGGCTGCAGGGCTGGAGGTGTGAGAACGTTCCTGAACCACAACCAAAAATGTCTGCCTATTTTTGAGACATAATGCAATGACTGGTCACTGACAAGATTAGATTATGTGGCAAAATCCAGACATTTAAGTTTCCATGAAACGGCCAGCAGAGTGCTTATTGCTTAAGTGTTTACTGTAAAACAAACAGCTACACTCTACACAGTTCTTCAAATATTGTTGAAATTCTTCTGTTAACATATAAAACATTTACTTTTGTCAGCTACTTATAGAAATGAGAAAAAAAAACAGTGTATAATTAAGTTTAAAAGCTGCACCTAAACAAATGTATGTTAAATGTGATGTATGCAAAATAATCATGCCTTATCATCCAATGTGACAGGGGCCAAATGATGAACACAATTTAATCCATGAAATACTCGTATCTTTTGATATTAGGAATATAGAGAAATACAGACTGTGCTTTTACTCTCCTGGTGGCACTAATACTTGGACACACACACGCACACACGCACACACACACACACACACACACACACACACACACACACACACACACACACACACACACACCTGACAATGTAAGGGTGATTTATCACAGGTGAAGACAGGAAATAGACCCTCACAGATCAATCATGGACTTATCAAAAAGAGTCAGGCTTAGAGATTGGCCTTGTCACAAAGTGATACATAGACCATGTCAGTGTGGGTGTGTGTCTCTGTGTGTGTCAGTGTGTGTGTGTGTGTGTGTGTGTGTTGGGAAGAGTTTGAAAATATGCGAGTGTACTGTAAGCCTGCAACCATCCATTTCTGTTTGTGGATGTGCGTTTCACTATGCACAGGAGGTAACAACTAATTTATCTGTGTGTGTGTGTGTGTGTGTGTGTGTGTGTGTGTGTGTGTGTGTATGTGTACATGTCTCTGTTGAGTTCATGTGAAATAGGAAATGTATAAATCTTTATGATCTCTCTGATAATCTATAGAAATAATTCCCTTGAATAAAGTCTGTTCTAAATGCCAAGTGCGCGCACAGACACACACACACACACACACACACACACACACACAGACATACATACATACACACACACAACCATTCTGAATATGGTGATTTTTCTGTTTAATCTCTTTATGCTTTAATGGAAAGTGTCCATGTGTGTAATGAAAAAGAAAAAAAATAATAATCTGATTGATAAAGCTTTATAAAGAATTTGATTTAATCATATTCTTATCTTTCTCTCTGTGTGTTTCTGAAGAATGAATTATTTTTTGTTGAATCTTAATGAAACAAACTGTTTACATCATAACTGCTCTGCAATCTTAAACTATTGTAAGGTTTAAGACAAATGATAAGTGAGGGATAATGTGCAGTGAGTGGGTCATTATTGCGAAATAAACCCTGGCAGCTTTTAAGTGGAATAATGTTTAGACCTGCATCACCCTGCCGGGATTTATTTCAAATAATGAACCACTCACTCTACATTATCCCTTACATAATAACCAATATTACTTAATGGTATATTGATGGTTAATTAAACTTAAGCTAATAGCTATTTTACTGTTATCAAAAATTCAGATAATGTTTATTATCCATTTATTAAAGTAAGGTATTATAATCAGTCAAAGCAACTTTATAATACCCAGCCAAATAGTGTTTATATACAGTTTATTGACAAGGGTTACAAATATGTGGTCCAGCTCTCTATTAAATGGTTTATAAATCATTTGGTAATCATTAACAAATGCCTAAAATAGTTTATAAAATGTTCTAATGTGAGCAAAGCTTACTAATTTAATCAAAGTAATTATGATGTCTCTTATCAGCTATGTTACAATATACAATTTAGAAACATATTATTTTATATTACACAAACTAATTAATAACATACCTTATAGCATTACTAACAATTAGTAAACATAATTAACTTTTATTTTTGAATCTTTACATAATTGTCGTGTTATGCTTATATACATTTATAAATTCATTTCATGTTGGATTTTCCTGGTCTTTAAGTACAAGTTCACTCTGCTTTCAAAGTCTCACTCTTTTTAATCTCAGAGAGTGATTAAAGGTCCTCTGGCTGTAATGAGTCTTGCCATCACTTGGCCTCTGCTTGCATCATCAGTTATAGGATTTGGGGCTGTGAACAGAGCCTTTCTAGGAGCTGCAGAGAGAACTGACAAGTGAAGTGGTGTAATACAAGAACGTCACATGTCAAACACCTGGAATTAAAGTTGATGATTGGTGAGGTGTGAACCGAAGTAGTAGTTCATCCCAGAATCCAAAGGTGAAACTGCGGTCAAAATTGCATGACCGTTAAAAACACAGTGAGAAACATAACTGCAGCTTCACCCCAGCTTCTTCTTAAAGTGCACGGGGACTTTTTGTTTGCATTTCCAAAACAGACAAAACTCCTGCAGCATGTATCCAAACAAGTCTCTTTCCTTTCCTGCTGCCCTGTTTGTTGACTTGCAGTGTTTGATTGTTGCACTGTATCTACACCAGAATAACACTTTCCTCTTCCTAAAATAACAATACACAATACAGTGGGGTACATAGAACGGAGACTCCAAGTCGTTAAGAGAAATGTATGAATAACATTTCCTCCTGTTCCTCACATTTTCCCACCAGATTAACATAGATCATAATAAAGTTCAACTTGGGAGTCAGTATGAAACTCATTAAAGGGAAAGTTCTGCACTTTTCATGTGGATGTACAGTCACTGACCTCAAATATTCTGCTGCCATATTCTGTCAATACATTCCTACAAATCTAACCCACTAGAACTTAAATGCAAACAGTCATTATTACAAGCGTCCCTGAATCTACTCTACTTTAAAGTTATAGCCAGTACGAAGGCAGTTTGTGTTATAGCCATATGTATAACCTATATTACAATGTATTACATTTGTTCACATGGACACAACTTTTCCATTTTATTCCTGACACTCAGCATGACTTTCACACTAATATTTTACACAGCTTTGTTAAATACACAATTCAGATTTGGTGTGAAAGCAGACCATTGCTATGAATAACAGACCATTAAGGAACAGTTTGTTATGAAAAACACGGGACACAGTTCTCATCATAGACTAGAAGAGCAATAAGATCATTTTTAAATAAATAAAATCACTAAAAAACATCTTTCATGTCAAATTATGATTTTTTTTGTAAGTAGCCATGTAATAAGCGTGATAATATACACAGAGCAGGTCATTAATACAATGAGTGATTCATCTTTGTTTTTTCTTTTTTTGAGAAGAGCATAGTTATGACCCACCCTACATCACTCATCATGCCTAAACCTAACCAAACCAATCAATGAAGGCAACAAGTACCAGCCAATCAGAGGCAGAGAAAGGCGAGTCATAACATTCTACATTCATAACATGCCTTTTATTGTGACCAGTCCAAGGCATACCTGTGCAATAATCATGCTGGAAATTTTTGACCACAATTTGGGAGAAATAAACCTTTTGTGTGCACAGAAGAAGTCTTCGATTTTTTTACTTTAGCTCATGAAAAATGTGGGCAAAACCAAAGTGTTGTGATTATACTTTGTTTTGTATAATTAAAACATGCATATGCTGCTTTATATATCTGACCAAGTGAATTCATGGTTTGCATACACGCTGAGATTTCACATTTACACATCTGGCCTGTGATGTTTTGAGTGGTCCTGCAAACTTGAATGGAGGTTTTGTCTGCTGACAAAATGAAACAACTAACAACAGAATGCATAGCTTTTCATTTAAAGCTTTTTTATGCATGCCTTTAGGGCCAGTTATACTTCTGGGGCCTTTCCAATTCATCACACAGCATTCTGTTTTGTGCACATGACCCCTGCTGCATGAATACACAAACAGATACGTATAATCAGACTCAGGCACACACACATACACACACACACACACAAACACACACAAACTGTTTTCAAAGAGAAAAGAGGCAATACAATGTTATGCCTTTTCCCTAAACCCTGAGCTCCAATCTGATTAGAGGGAAGATCAAAGAGAGGCAGTCAGGTTTCTCTGCACAAGGCCTGGCTCTAATTCGCCTGAGGGGTCTCAGAGCACAAGAAACAATCATATTTCTTCTATTCACTCAGGTTCCATTGCTCTCTTTCCTCTCTCGTATTCTTGGTTGATGTCTCTCTTTAACTATTTCTGTATTTGTCTTGAAGTGTTCCTTTAAATGTTTTCTTTTCCCTGTCTTCTCCACTCCCTCCCTCCTGTTTCTCACCACTTCTCCACGTCCCTTCTTCCCCCTCTATTTTACACCTGTCTCTCCCTTACCTCTCCCTCCCTCCTCATTCCCCTCTCGCTGCCTCCGACTGATAGGCTGCCTCGCAGCCTCCCAGATCTTCTTAAGCTTCAACAATGGTAAACAATTCTTTTGTTGACTGATCCAATTAAACAGCTTAAAGTTCCATTCTCCTCCGCGGCGGCCTAACAGCTTTCCCCTTTGTGCATTCTGCAAATCTCAGACATCATCCTTCAGTGGGAGATAGGCATCTCTCCATTATCTGGCCCTGTTTATTAAAACACATCAGGAATTAAATATCCATTAGTTATTGCTGTGCTGACCTGATTTTATAATAGATGTTGTGACATGTTATTATCAACTTTCAATCTTCTTCAAGGTACAGTGACTATTCTTTCAACAACATAAAACTGTAACCTCAGGCTTTCTTCCTTGAATCTAAAACATTTTTAAATTGTAGGCTTTTAAGCCTCCCTTAAGACTTAGAATACCTGATATCAAAGGATGATTGGATGAGAAATAAGTTTACTTGAGTTCTTATTTCTCACTCTGGTGAGGAAGCAGCATTGTCTTCAGATATACACTTTTCTGACAGCCATCTTCTTTAATTGGAGAACACGGCAGCCCTCTGAACCAGCTGAACAGTTGTTAGTGAGCAGGGTGAATCTATCTTGAATGGATTTCATTCAAATATTATTTGTCTTGTTGTTATTTTTCCTCATAAATGAAAATGTGTGCAGATCACTGAGTGGCTCTTGAGTTAATTTCACGGACGTTCCAGCCAATCTTTCAGTTGCACAAGGAAATACCCTGAAAATCCTATATGAGATGGTAACCCTTTGTAACCTATTTAACAACAACAACAACAATAATAATAATAATAATAATGATAATAATAATGAAGAGGAAAAATAATAAAAATAAGAAGAATTAAACAAAAAAGGACCATAAGTGGGAAAGTTACCAAGGAAAGTTTAATTTTGTAGTCATGCTGCTCTCTTGTAACTATGATCGTACAACGAGGATAAGTGACTCATGGATGCATCATTTTAAGAAAAGTCCAAAAAATGTAAACTGATATATATAAAATGAAAATAAACGCGGGAAAAATCACAATACAGTAGTTCCTAAAAAACCTTAAACGAGTGCAGAAGTTGGATGCAGAGCTCAGACTGAGTCAGACTGTGACTTACAAGATACCTGATGGCAGTGAATAACATGCAACTGTTGGTATCCAGTCCATTATCATCACCAACTCATCACTTACCAACATTTTGTCACCACTCCTTGGTTTAATCATACAGATGCACTTGGTTAGTGGCTGAAAGATTCACACTGGGCTTTCATGTGACTTGAATGTAAGCATGTACAAACTGCAAGGAACATACCATTTTGAAACTCTTTTGGAATTTTCTATGTAGGATATTTCCATCACATCAATTGTGTTTGATATGTTATTGTATGACCTAAAACTTGTCACAAACCATTAAAAGGATTTTTGCGTAAATTTAAAGTATAGGTAGACCCAACCACTCCTTGAGTTTCCCTCCTCTGGTAAAATTTGTTCTTACCTACGAACATTTCAGAACCATGAAAATATGCATGAATCTCACAAAAGTCCTTAAATCAAATCTGGACATATAAATGCTTCATGAATGAGGTCAAATGTCATTCATCATAAACTCAAAAAGAACTTCTTTTTTCCATCACTTTCTCTACAAGGAGTTCAGGTCAGGTTCAGAGAAAAGGCAGTCCTAAAGCTGTACAGACTGAGTATCTTGACCATGACTCTGACCCATCCCGCTGAATGTGAGGAGAATCTAACTGCCAGGACAACCAAAAAATGTAAATGATACTTTTAAAATGCAAAACCTGTGCAACATGACCACCAGAGCAAAGTAGATGCTTTCACTGTATCAGTTAAAACAAATCACTAAGCACTAACTGAACTCCAGGTTTCATGTTGTTGTGGTCTGAATGCCATTTCCTCAAAATTTCTCAAACTCCAAAAATACATGGTAAATGCACTATTTTTTTTTTTTCAAACTAGTGTTCAATTTTGCTGCTGTAACTAACTAGTGCTCCTGCTTTTAATAATATTCTGATGAGTAAAGAACATCTTGCTCCTAATTTATAGATAAAAGAGAGAAATAAAAGGGTCAGCCCTGAGTTCACTTAGTTATTTTTCTCAATAATGCATCAAGGCTCAAAGTGATGCTGTAATATGTTACAGTGGCTGATGTAACCCTGGGTCTCAAATGAGCTTTAGATGAGCTGACATGAGCTGAAAATGTATTAAAAGGAATCTTAAGCTTTACGGCCAATTTATTCTTGTGGTTTGATGTGATCATCTTTAACAGTGGTAGATAACTTGATAATGTCAACCACAGACAGATTTTAGTTGCCAAGGTGACAGTAAGCTGAAAGATGAACTGTGGAAAGCTGTAAAGATGATTTTGTATGGGTACAGAACATACATACATATAGCAACATCTTTCCAATGATCTAGATTTAAAAACTCTTGGCCAGGCACAAATTCCTTCACAATGATGCAATCTAAAGAAGTTGAAAGACTTTCGCTGTTTCACTCAAAACTTGGAAGAAGTCTGTTCAGGGTTTTAGTTTCACTTTTGTATTTAATGTTTCATAGAAATAAAATGTCTGGTTGTGATCATGTTGAAGCCAAGCTCCAACTTTTGATGGAATAGTTCATTTAAGGACTGAATGCTTCATAGAAGTGGGGCAAAGTCATTGTTTGCAAGGCACAAGTAAGAGTCAAGGCTTGACTACCAAGTCCCAAGTCAAGACCAAGAAGTCCAGATTCAAGACCAAGAAGTCCCAGGTCAAGACCAAGAAAACTCAAGTCAAGTCCTTAGGTTTGGACTGTGTGAGAGTATAGTAGATAAACTGACATAATGGTTTTAAAGTTCTAAAAAGCATTGGTGCTTTGAGGTCTTTCTTGGTAAACTTTTCCAGACAGGAAGGAATCCATGCCAGAGATTTACTTACAGATCAGCAATGCAAGCAGTGCTGAAGGTGCAAACCAAAAGACAAAGATGTAGTATGGATGTAAGACATAGGAAGGGAGAGACCAACAGGCACTAATGCCTAAACAGCAATCGATCGTTGATTGCCAGTGACTCCCAAAATGACATATGACCACTGGAGAGTACCAGCCAAAGCTGTACTGGACAGTATGGAAGTTATATGACTATAAAATTGTGGTTAACGTGGCCGCAATGGCAGCAATTTGGACAGGTTTAGGAAAAGATTGTGGTTTGGGTTAAAACGTACCTTTCCTCCTTGCTCCTGGAACATGATTGACTTCTGTCAGATTCAAAGCACATTCTTTACAAAAAATACTGCACCATTTTTTTAAGTACCCATGAAGCAGATAGCAGAGTGCTTATTGCTTACATGTTTCCTGTAAAACAGACATGTAGGGAGGGACTTGTTGCAGACACTGTTTGGTGTTTAGTAGCCAATAGCACTGAATGACCTCCAAGACCAATGGAGGCCAGTGTGACGAAACAGAAAAGGCTACCGGACCCGGATGGTTTTCTAGCTGGGTTTGGCTCCCAGCACCCCAGTGCTCAGTCATGGCCAACCTAGCTAACGACAAGTAGCAGTTAGCTAACTTACTTTAACAACAAGTAAAGCTACCTTTTGATCAGTAAAGTATTCCCTGTCGGTCTTGGAGGCTGTGTTTGTTGTATCAAGTCCTTCCAAGTCAAAACACTAAAATGCAAGAGAAGTCATGAGTCACTGGTGTGCTACTCAGATAATAGCACTGACTCACCAACTTACTGTGTTTGTTTAGAAGAATTAACCGTAATTTGATTTTAAGGTGGAATTCCTCCTTGAGAAGTTGTTAGGCACCATTTTATGTAAGGGATCATGTTCATTAAGCAGACCATCATTGCTCAGTGATTCGCTTCATGTTGGGATCCAGTATCACCCTGTCAGGCTTTATTTCACAATAATGACCCACTAACTGTACAATATGCTGCTTATTACATGGCTACTGACAAGAAAATCAATGATATGACACATAATATAATTTTTTTATTATTTTATTGATTGAAACATGTTTATATTGCTCCTTCAGAGTCTATGATCAGAACTGTGTCCATGACAACAATCTGTTATTCATGGCAATGGTAACTGACCAATCAGAATCAAGTATTTATTTATTTACTCATTTTAGCCTTTATTTATTCAGGGTAGGTACACTGAGAGTGATGCCCTCTTTTGCAGGAACGCCCTGATTACATTCACACACAGTTACACATTCACACCTGGAAGCTGCCCAGTACACAGAGTCTTATCTGCCGGCCACTGAGCAGCTCCACTGGAGTGGTTGGGGTCAAGGGCCTTGCTCAAGGGCACCTCAGTGGTTGTAATGAGGGAGGGGTAATCGCTGCCTTTCACTTTTCCCACCCAGATTTTATCTGGCCAGTCAAGGGATTGAACCAGTGACCGTCCTGTCCTTTGGACCACCACTGCCCAGTTTGAAATGACTACACTAAGTGACTACTGTGATGAGTGAAATCAAAATGGAGACTAAATTGATTATATCATCTCACTGGCTGATTTATTGTGCATAATTATTTATTCACTGAATATTAAATCAAACCTAAATATTGAGACCACAGTCATCTTTCATTCAGGGACTTAGTTAAGGCATAATTTCTTTGCTATAATACTCTCCTCTGGGAAATTGGTGCAATACTAATGGACACTGCTGGAACAATGTTGTGTTAACAGCAATAAATGTGAGCTAACAATACAACTGACATGAATATCAAGTCTTATAATCAGAATATTAAAAGGACTTAATTCCTTCAAACATAAACCATTTTTTTGCTTCACTTTTTCCTCCCAACCACTGAGCTCATGTTAATGTATTTTTTTTAGAGCCACACAGCAGCAAGAGTCTGTGAATATGAAGCTGTGTCTCAGGTATTGTGTGTGCCTTTTCTGCAGCATAATTGGCCTATGTGTGTGATAAACAAACACACACACACACACACAGATGGTGGGCTGCCACAAGGAGAAGATTAATGGGCTGTCTCTTTAAACTCACATTTGATTTTCTTTTTTCCTTTTTAATCTTTCTTTTTTGTCTCCTTGTCTCCTGCTCTATCTCTTCCTTCCGACTTCCTCTCTCTCTGGCGTGCAGAAGGAAGGTGTGAAGCAGTTCTCTATTAACCTTTGCTGAAATTTGCTGGAAGCTACTCACTCGCTCACACTGGAAACTGCACGCATACTCATTTAAACACACACACACACACACTCACAAACAAAATGAAGTGGATGTGCCCACTGTCCAATCTTGTTGTGTCATTATATAACATCATGTCCCTACTCACCTACTAACTCGCACACGAAACTCACAGAGCCTGAGGAGGCGTGAGCAGGTCTGAGTGCGCAGGAGTGACAGCGTAGATTGGGTAAAGAGTTTCTGCAGTTAGGCTGTTTGATCAAGTCTGTTGGAGCCTGACTAGAAGGAGGAGAAGAAACAAGGAGCAGAAAAAGAGGAAGATGAGGTAAGAGAGACAACAGGGGAAAGAGGAAGGATGAAAGGGATATGACTGAACTAGAATGAATGCTTATCAGTTGTACAGTATGCCTCCGCCAACCAGTCAAGTTGTTCTTCTACGTCCATGTCTGTCTGTAGATCAATGAAAGGTACTAGGAGAACAAGCTCTGACGTAGAACATAGGAGATAGCAGTTGTTGGTAGGTGTTTTTGAAACTTTGCTTTTGAGTTTCATTTGGATTGAAGCTCTTGTCAGGGTGGCAGGCGTTGTTGGAGCAGAGCACTTCCTGGCTTCACTCTCTGAGTTTCAACAGCAGGTCAGCTGACACAGGTCTCTCCCTCTATTGTTACCTTGCTGAAAATCTGAAAGCAGTGGGATTTTCACTAAAAGCGTATGAAGAGAGATTGAACTAAGCTCCAAACAGAAAAAAAGCTCTAAACTAGAACACAGGAGGTAGCAGTTATTGGTAAGTGTTTTTGAAACTTTGCTATTGAGTTTGGTTTGGATTGAAGCAGTTGTCAGATATGTGTGAAATTTTGTCAAAGTTAGCATATGACTTCTTCAATGACCTTTGACCTCCAAATTCTGCCCAGTTCATCCTTGAGACCAATTGGACCAGTTTGAAGAAATTCCCTCAAGGCACTAATGAGATATTGCATTCATGAATATGGGACACTATGGGCACAGAAAGTACTTTAAGAAAAGATAATGTTTTAGGTTAAAATAGGTATATTGTTTATGTAGGCTATGTTACATAAGTTAAAAATAAGCCTACACTGATTTTTGGTTTCATACGGGACAGACATATACCCTGGTCTCTTGGCTGTAAGTCCTATTTGTTTGACACATCCATCCTACCTGAATTCCTCCCTATGCAGACTTCCTCACTCTTTATACTGTGTCACCTGATGTGAACACCACATCAGAACATAATGCTAGAAAGAGGCCTCCAGAAAGATAGGGTAAGGGCAAAGAGAGGACGGTAAAGGGCTGGGTAAGGGAGGAAAAAAAGTTGGAAAGAAGGAAAGAAAAAGACTGAAGAGTGGTGAGGAAAAGAGTTAATAGATGAGGATCTAAGAGGAAAAAGAATAAAGGAGGTAAAACACACAGGCATGACTGGAGTAAAACATGAAGATAAAGAATCTGATGGAAGCCTGCAGTCTGAAGGTGGGAAAGTAAAAAAACAAAATGGGAAGGAGAAAGAGTGTGAGAATAGAGTAAATAGGCTCAGGGAAAACAGGGTAAGGGAAAAAAGAAAAGGAAACAATGGGCTTGAAGAGAAGCACAAACAGTGGAGAGACAACTGAAACCAGTGAGAACATTGAGGCCAGTTTTCATCACAGGACCCTTGAGAATTGAGATAAAAGCCGTTTAGCGGCTGGCTGCAAATTAAATCTGTCACTGTCACCTTGCTTTTGACTGTCTCAAGTTTGACTCTGACAGGGAAGGGACTGCATCCTGCTTACGAGAGGGTTTCATCATCTCCAGCATGGAGTTTGGTTATGATCATCAAACATGGTTTTTCTTTCCTCCCACAACCACAGTGACACCAAATGGTCACCTGGGATTGGAGGCACCATCACCAGCCATTAACCACTTCTGCTTTTGTCCAGTATCTATCTATAGATCGGGTTCTTGGTCGTCATCGGTGATTGTCTGAAAGGACCAGTTTGTAGGATTTAGTGGCATCGAAATCGCCTCACCCTCCTCTTCCCAATGTATAGGAGAACCTACGATAACCATGAAACTCACAAAAGACATGAAAGCCTCCATCTAGACACAGTGTTTGGGTTGTTCTTTCTGGGCTACTGCAGAAAAATGGTGATGCAAAGTGGTGGCCTCTGTGGAAAAGTCCCCCACACTCTCTGTAGATATGAATGGCCCATTGTAGGGTAACAAAAACATGATTTTTAGTTTTTACATGATTATATAGTAATGAAAACAGACTTACTTACTATATTTATTTTCTGCCAATTAATTACTGTAAATGCTACATTGGAATTTTTTTTTTTACTTGTTGCCTAAGTAACAACTAACTGCTGCTAACTGTAACTGCTGTTGGCTAACTACCTCAGTTATTCATGCAGCTAGCCAACTCTGCTAGCTCTGAGAACTTGGAGCACCAAGGGAGTGTTGGTGTTTACACCACTAGCACAGGAGGTTTGGACCAGTGGTAGGAGGAGGTTTTCAGATCACATTGTCAGAAAGGACTTTCATAACTTGATTCGACTAAATTTGCATGAATTGTTTTACGTTTAAGAGTTAAAACATACTGCTGAAATTAACTAAAGAAAATAACTGTAGGCTTATTATAGTAACCATGATGTTGTGAGATCCCCTAACCTTGATGAGATAGTAACTTTAACCCAAACCATAAGCTTTCCCTGAACTTAGCCAAGTGGGGTTTTGTTTGCCTAAATGTAACCAAAGATTAATAGTATTGTCACTTCATATATGAGATTTATTTTTCGAGTGATTTTTTTTAAGCCACTGACAAATTATGTCATCCTGTTGATAAAAGCATCAGACCACAAAAGACTTCCATGTGCTGTTCTAATTGGCATGGACAAACAAAGTGTTGTGTTATTTAATTTGGAGGACTTGTTGAGTCTGTCCCAACATCCGCATTTGTGGTTTTTAGCACTTAAATGCTCGTTCACAGGTAGACAAGTGTGTCTGAAAAATGCCACTATGCAGTAAATTTAACCTACGCTTGATGAACTTGAATTGAGCAAATTGTTTTCGTAGTCACGTTTGATTAGTTTGTCTAATTTAATTATGGGGAAATTGTTCTCTGCACGTATTATGGAAATCCTTTTTTCCTGAGAAACATAAACTCATTTAATATGTGTAATTAAAAAAAGACAACAGAGATAATTTGTCATGACCGCAGCTCTTTTTCCTCGCGTGTGGCCTAGGTTTATTTCCCAGCCTGTAACTCACTGATGAAGCAAAACAGTGGTGGTTTTACAGTCTCATTCGCCCTCTCCAATAAGAGCTTAATATGAAATAAAAACAAGATGCAAATGTGCCTGAAATTGGCTCAATGTGCTCTTAGTAACTCAAAGTGAAGTGTTACTGCTTTTACTTTTGCCAATATCTCTTTTTCTGTAGTGCTGCAGCAGTTAAATATGCCCACAGGAATCATTAGTTTCATCTCAAGCTGGTGACACAGCACACAGTTTCCACACAGTTTCTGAGTCCACTGCTGCAACAATTTGGCTTGCTGACTGTGTGATGTATAATGGTTTCAAAGACTGCTTGGTCTAATTATCGGTTCCCAGCCTAATCCAATCAAACAATGTTTGCACCACATCCAACTGACACACTCAAATGGGCACCACATTGCCACATAAACTAGTTTAGCAACTTTTTATGGAGGAAAAAAGCGATGCTGCAGTAGTCTGAGATGCCACAGTTGCCCCTAGTGCGACTGCAGTTAGTGGAAAACATCACAACCCAATAGACACTGCATTGAAATGTTGAAATGTTGAAATTGAAAGTCACAACAGCAGATTAAAACAACTGATTTGTAAAATACAGCAGGGCAAAACAACAAACATAAAAATTCATCACAGAAAACCCCAAAACAAATACAATATACGGCACAATATAAAGAATTTAAATGACAGACAATACAAATTCTGATCTTGTTCTGTTCTGATTTTCTGTACTTCCTGTATTTGCTTTTTCCCCATCTGTTTTCTGTTTTCTGTGTCATATGTGCTTCATTACTTAATTTGGTCCCTATGTATTTAGTCTTCTCGTTTCCTTTGTTACAGTTCGTCTTCGGCGTCCCTTCTGTTTCCATTTTTGCCAGAATTTCCTTGTTTTTCTGACTTCCTGTTTAGTTTTGGGACTCTTGTCCTGGTTTACTGAATTTCCTGCCTGCCTATTTGGATTTGTTTGCCTTGTGACTGTTTTGACTTGTGCCTCCCTACTCTCCCTGACCCTCTTTGTCGCTTGAGTTTGAGAATTAAATAATATGACCTTGCGCCAGCTTTGCCTCATGTCACATATTTCAATCGGCCCTCTTGTTTTTTCTGGTTACCCCAGTACATGCTCATTCTGTGTGTCTCTTCTGCTTTTTGTTAGGAGTATTCATTTTTCCATCAAATATGAAAGAAGCACATGTAGCCTAAACATGTAGCTGCTCAAACTTCATATGTCTGTTATGTTGTTATGTCTTTTGGTGTTCATTTTAAGTTTGGTTCTTGTTTTGCGTTAGCTCACCAAACCAAATTCTGATCAACTGTTGAAATGGCAGTAAAGTATTAATCTTTAGCGCAGCAGTAATGGTTCATTCATTATTCATGGAAATTCTGAGAGTAAACCAGGTGTGCAGAATTTTCCCTTTCCTGACCAAGGCTTCATGTCCTCATTAGGAACTCTGATGCCCGGAGGGGGGGGAAGCTCCACCTGAGCCTCTCAGCCAGGCCTTCAGGCTGCATTTCCCCAACCACAGTTAAGGGAAAAGGATGTTGTTAGGTTTTCCTTGTGCCTGTACCGCCTGATATAAACGTCCAGCAGATTAGAGTCAGCCGACTGCACCGAGCTTTTCTGGGCCTTGAAACCCTGCTGGGTGCCACTTCAACCCAGACGTTGAGCCTCACAGTGGGGATAGTTTCATTGGTGCATAAAGGTAGAATATGGGAGTGCAGCAAGTTCCTCAGACATCTAAGATAAAAGCATTGGTGTCTCTCCTTTACCGAGGGGTCACTGACAAGGTCAAAGTTAGGTCCTCTGTAATGGCGGACATTGAGTAAGTGGTTCAGCCTCTCTGATAGGACCCTGCTGATCCAGGATGAAAGAAAATCAAGAAGGGTGGCTTAAACAATCTGAGCTTCATAGCTATTTTTCAGAGAAAAAAAGGGGAAGGAATTAAATCAGCTCTATCTTAGAATCTTCAGTGCAGAAACTCAATACCAGTGTGGCCCCTTACTTTACTAATTTAGCTTTAAAATCCCTCTTCTCAATTCTTTCCCCTGAGGGTGTGGTTAAGAACACCACCGTGACCCACAAAGAGATGTAGGTTCTTCCCCTTACCCTAAACCAACATTCAGCTAAACCTAACAAACAGAAATAAACAAAAGTAGGGCTAGCAGACCCACAAGAAAACAACAGAATAAAAAAAGAACAGAAAACTATACCAGGTCACAGTCACCTCTGCTGCTGCCAGGCCAGATGGATGAGAGCATCCCATTCGAGTACTTTGCTCTGCGTCATGCTCCCTTTTTGGATGAAAACAATCACTCTAATTTAACTGGCGGTCAATTCAAATTCCAGCGGACACAGTCAACTGAACAACTTTGTCTCAAATGTAGAATATTATCCTGTACTGATCATTAGCAGCATGGAGGGGAAGTGGTTAACATTGACTACATCTTTCTGATCTATTGGTAGATGATTAACTATCTCCTGGAAGATTGTCTCTCTTTCTTCAGATGTGTCCTGCCTCCTCAGCCTGTTCTGAGTTATTTTTAAGCTCGTATATACATTCTTTTACATTGCCACCAAGATCAGTGAAAGCTTTTGTCAGTCTGAAACTCTTTCTTTAAGTTTTCGATTTGTCTGGGATTTTTTCTGTAAATCTTTGAAGCAGTTGTTATTTGTTTGTTTGTATCAGCCATTCTCTTACCATTGCACTCCCTTGTGGAATGGTTCAAATCATCTTGTAATTGTGATATGTATTTTAGCATTTTATTTAACCCAAGGGGCCGGTTAGAGATTGAATATTATCAGAGACAGCTGGTCAGGACAGGCACCAAGACTTGGACTGGAGATACCTGACATTTCTTGTATCACCTCTGTTTATCTCCGGCCTGATTTAACAATTAAACCATCACTCCGTGCAGTCCATACAGTAAAATGGTTTCTAACTCACATTACCTTGATGCTCCTTCCCTGCAGTCAATGATCTTGTTCTAAATGATGTTTGACACCGCTATATCCTCTGTATTAGTTGCCACTTTGATCTTCATTTCACCCCACTGTCTTGTAGTATAAATAGCTGCAGCAGCTACAGAGATGCCAGTGACAATGGTCTCAGGGAATAGAGCTGCCAGTCAGAGGAAGAAGAAGGCAGAGGAGAGTCCACTTTTCTGCTAATTTTTCTGCTAAGCTACATTGTGGAGGATGGATTCTTTTGGAGGCACTGACTTATGCTTCTTGTCATTCTGGCCAAAGCAACATATTTTCAAGTGTTGAACTGGTGGACAATTACAGTTCTCTTATCATGAAACTGTTGCAATACCAACCAAAATATTTGTGGAACGATGCTATCCAGAACACCATGTTTGACATCTGGGAAAAACACAAAATAACGTATTAAAAGGGCAGGTTCCTGTTATATCACTCTACAAAGCTTTTCTGTCAGAGTGGTCTGAATGACTCTTGTGAACAGCAGTTGCAGGCAGTACACCTCGTGGCGACACAGATAGTGCAAACATTTCTTCCACTGCAAAAGTAAGTGGAGAAGCCAGTCAGACAGTGGGACAAAATATTGTGGAATACAGTAGATAAAAACACCCCTGTGCTTATTATGTTGTTTTCTGTCAACAATGATGGGCAGCCCACCAACTTGAAGTCTTAACAATTAGATATCAGTGGTCTGAGAACTAGAAACCTTCTCATACCATTTTTCTTTCTATGATTCTGATACCTGACCTTTGCATATTGTACTGATCTGATACCAGTACATTAAAAAAAAATCTCCATTCAATCCACACAGTAAATAGTCAGTTTTGTTTTCCCCACAATCCTGAAACAATTCAGTCCACTCCAGTTCACAATCGCAAAAGAAAGACAACTCAATAAGTCCCCTCTGGGTTTTACCACAGGTTTCACAAAAGCAAATCAGAAAATAAAATTGAAATAACAGCATCTGCATTCACAGTTCAGTAACAGAGAATATGTACAATACATATACAGCCTGCTCCTGGAAATGACTAGGAAATATGCAATCCACTGGATTATTCCTCCTCCTGACACTGACCCCAGAGACCTTCTTCTCACTACAAGCTGGCTACAATAACACAGACTTTTCAACACCATCTGATGCAGAGGTAAAGTGTGGCATACAGGATGCTGCTGGCTGCTATCAGGTTCCTATTTCAGGAATAATGTATTTTGTAGTATTGGATCAGTGTATAGATTTGCATACCTGCCGAAACCTGATCCTACATTTTAGGCTGTATTAGCAGCTGTAGCCATCTTGTTACCACTGTGAGTGGATAACAGACACACAGATTCATTGTGACACTACTGCCCAGAACACAGCAACAAAATCATCAATACACCACATGTGCTTATGGCTGCCAGCAGTCTGTTCAGTTTTAAACAAAAACTCAGGCAGACTTCATCTTATTTATCTGGGCAGCAGTCCTCTGAGGGCCAGCACACTACTGCATGAAAAAGGGGAGAGATGCAATAAAAAAAACATCACCTTGACCCCTCTCTCCTGCAGCTGACTGCTAACCACACCCACCTTCACAGCAGTCTTTTCCGATACTGCAGTCGAGAGCAAGCTCATGCATACTTCTGCACAAACTTGCCTTACAGCATGGATGTTTTATAGCTGTAATCTATACTTTCGTTTTACAGTAACAAAATAAAAACTTTCTGCAACTCCAAACAGTTCAAAAACTTGTTTTTCTGGGAAACTGAAAAAAACGTTGTGATCCTTAAACAGTGATCCATCGTAGCAGTCACTTCGAATGCCTTTGTAGACACCGTAGCATCCCCTGAAACATGACTCCCTGTGTCAGTTCTGGTAAGGACACATAACAAATACACAATGTAACCCCTGGGAATAAACCATGAGTTTGTCAAATGCAGTGATAACATTAGTTTGGGTGGGAGCATTACTGCTGCTAGTAAGCTAGCGTTAGTTAGTGGGACCTGCTAACATTCATAGCTTATGTTAGAGCAGGTAAGTGTAACGCATTCCACATACATGTGCTCTTGTGTTTTGATGCCAGCATCCTGACTAATGGAACACCGATTATTGCTGGTCTCAGAGCCTCATGCAAACCCCTTCAACATGGACAGAAATGCAAAGCTTGACAGACCTGCAGTTCCCTAGTTACATCCCCAGTTACAGTTGCTAAGCTGTGATTGGACAGTTGCTGTTCACAGGAGGACCTTAGTGACGGGTCGGTTCCCAGGACTCTCTGTGGTCCTCTTTCTTCCACCACCAAAACACGTGTTTCAGGCCAACACTGCTGCTAATCCTTCTGTTGGGTTAAATGCAGACATTCGATTTTGCTACCACTTCCAGAGATTTTAGTTACAGTGGTCAAAACAAAACTAAAATGGTGGCTCAGTAGGTAAGAAGACAGCAGTGCTATTCTGAAGACGGATCATTCCAGACAGTATGATCTTTCCCCAGACAGCACATTGTGTACATTATATAAAGTATATGCACTGTTACTTCCCACTCCTTGTAAAAGCACCAGTTAAATGTTGTACATCATGTATTAGAAATTATGATTAAAAAAAAAGACCTTCAACAGACAAATGACCCCCAACTTAACCCTTGTATATACGGTCTCTTCACAGCCTACAACATCTTCACATAATGTATCTCACCTTGGAGTGACGAACCAATTAACATCTGGTCAACATAGGTGCGCACATAACTATTGTGCAGCATGAAATGATGGTAAACACAAGCAAAATAGATTTATTTAAGGATTCCAGACACATCTACGTTTATAAAATACATTTGAAACATTGATAAATATTGAATATTTAAGGGTGAGGATCTTTTAACACCCATGCTTTCAGCAATCCATGAAGAAGAGTGCTTTGGATGAAAAATGTTCTTAATGGAACCCTTAGTCTTACAAAGAACCCCTGACAAACCCTTTCATCAAAAAATGGAAGCACAGACATTGAGGTATCTTGGCATCACCAGACTAATTCACATTCGTCTCAGCTCATTTTCGATTTCCACGGGGCGTTATCAACATGCCAAGGCCAAAATGCCTCTGGATGCACTTGATAGACCTATAACCAATTAACAAAACATGGGATATACTAGTGCATGATCTGTTTCCAGACAGGCACGAAATAGCGGCTGTCTGGTTCCAAGGCTTTTCGTATTATAGCTAAATGGTACACTAAAATATGAAAACATTTTAGGCAGCAGGCACTGCAGTAACAGAACTTAATCCATATTTGATCAAAACTGCTCAGTTTCACCTCAGTTTTGGGAGCCTTAGATGACACAAAGTGGTGCTGCCTGCTTGCAATCTTTTTCATATTGCAGCTAAACAGTACAACAAAATGTTTCTTCTGTTTCTTCAGAAGAAGACAGTGCTGATGATTCATATTGCATCGCATTGCCTGAACCGACCGGCTGACTGGTAGCAACTGGATCAAAAATGGTCTTTCAGAAACTAATGGTTCTCTGTGAACTCCTGAGAAACATTTATTTCTGAGAGTACATAGCAGCATGTTTGACTTTGGTGTTATGTTTCCATCAGTTCTTGACCCTCCCACTGAAGGCTACTGACAGCTGAAGACTGTCATTGTCACCTTGGTTTGAGTTTATCTGCAGAAGGGAAAAGAACAATGCATACTTACATTAGAGTTTCGTAATCTGCAGCATAGGACATCATGTTTCATGTCTGTTTGCTGAGAACAAAGTTTATAAGGAGTGACAAGGACAGATAATGAAAGTGTACTTCAGTTACTGCGGCATGAAGGGCAGAAATTGAACATGATCACATGTTCTAATTTTTATTATTACTCCTCTGTATTAATGTTTCTATGTGTATATGTAGGTATGCTACCAAGTGTTTAGCCATGCAGCCCTGAAAGCCATTGTCAGTGATAGTTTGTCCCTGTCAACTCTGATCCACTGCTTATGTGGTTGTGTGAGGCTTGTGTTGTATTATATTTCTTGATTGACTAAAGGATGATGGCCATGGAAATAGAACTACAGCACAGTCATAATACGCACATGTCCAGATGATGGAGGCAGACTAGACAGTCGCTTGTGGTGACAAGACAATTTATATCTAAGCCAAACATGGGAAATGGAAGTTGATGTATGTATGCAGACACACAGAAATGCTTACCATTTTCTTTAAAACTTCTTCAGTCCATTCTAACCTGTATCAATTCTGTCCTGCTGTCCTTTTGATCCTGCTTTAAACATCTCACCGCTCCCAAGAAGAAGCAAACCTAGATCTTAAATAAACTGCTCAAACATCAGAATAAGCACAAAGGGATGTTCTCACAAATGTAAGAGACTTGAGATAAGAGAGTGAATGCCAGGCATCTGACGCTTGCACACACCAAAATAAAACAGGATGTGAACTACATGACATGACAAGAACATCACTTGAGGTATTTAATAGTGATGGGAAAACCTGCTCCTTTCAGTGTACGCAATCACTAGAATCTGTTCATTTATAAGACTTGTTCATCGAATTCTTGTTTTATTGGACCTCCAGCTGTGCAGCCCCACTCACAGAACTGAAACACAGCCAGCAGTTCAGGTCAGCTCACTGAGGGAGCTGAGTGGTCGTTCATGAAGGAGCCAGTGAGCTGAGAATTTAGTTGTGTAAAGATAAGATTTGCAAACTGAAAGCTCAAAGAAATATTATGTACAGCCACATGGCTGATGAGGAAGGAGAGGGAGAGGAAGAACAGTGGGCTTGAGCTGCTCAGCGGCTTCGTATCACTCAGGGCTCCCATTAGCAGGCAGTGGGCTATATTTCTCTCTCTCTTTTTTTGATAATGTAGCTTTTCTTGCAAAGTATGATAATCTTTCTCCAAATCCAGGCGACTATGTGATGTATGCTGCTACACCAGTAGGCATTTAAATGATTTATCTCACTTTGCCTTCATGGTAGAAATTAATTTATCTATAACACTGAAACTCTTGAGAGTATTTCCTGTAACCACATGACCACTTGCATACTTGTTGATCATTTCAGGAAACAGAGAAACAAAGTATATACCAGACTCTTACATCCATCAGTCTTATGACATATCACACATACAGAAAACTTTCACAGACTAGCTGCTTTGATACTGCTAACGTAATGTTGCTTCTGCTGCAAGGTCGGAAAATAAAGGCACATGATGAGAAAGTTTGCCATCACGACAGAGGAAAAAACTCCACGTCAGCTACTTTTTTCTGTAACACACCACCTCCCCTCTCTCTAACGCTCTCAAACACACACAACTACGCAGATGCTACCCTCTTCTCTATCGCTCCCCGAATACGAGTTCTACAGATCACTTCGGTGCCCCTTCAGCAAGACTTCATTAGTTATAAACGTTGGCCTCAGCAGTTCTAGACACATTTCTACTAACGTTTTAACAATTTATTAAACTTGCTGGAATCACCAGTCACCAGGGTCACCAATTTAAAAGGTTTGCTCCTCTCCTCCTTTTGATATGTGTTTCATATTTGCTATTGCTGCTCTGCGCAGATGGAGACGGGCACTACCATCCAGATACCAGCACATAACAGAAATAATAAAACATTTCCTCCTCCCTGAAGAACCGGGCCAAATAAACAGTACAATAAAGCAGGGGAAAAAAACTGGACTCAGTTAAGACTGAAGAACAGCAGATTTAAATACGTAGAATTAAACACTCTTCATTTTTTTTTTTTTTTTTTAATATTTAAACATTTAAAGGTACATGCATTCTGGAAAAAGATAGATGATTGTTGAGTCATGTGAAATTTTGACGTTATGGGAATAAGACTCAGCAATCTATTATTTTACTGAGTCTAGTCTAGTTTTTGTCCGAAACTGCAATATTCTAGAGGGTTATTGAGGACATTTTGTCACACCAAAAATAAACTACCACAGCTTTAACAATGTTAAATTCTAAAAATCGAATTTAAGACTTTAAAAGCATCTGCAGACATCATAGGAGAGAAGGGCAGTGTGGCCACACTATAGGCAAGTAGGCTAGTACATTTTGCCCTGCTGTGAAATTCATTAATCATGATGGTGGAGAAGAGGAAACCACTATTTTTTGATAGGCTTTCCTATCCTAAGATGGAATTTTTTTCCCTAAATAAAGTTAAAGGAAATGGTCTGTATATCTAAAATCTTAAATGTCATCCAAAACTGAGATAAGATAGGATTTCTGGCTGAGAAAGTTGCTGTGAAAGGATCCTGGATTCTTTTCTGCATTGATCGGGTAAATCTAGTACCACTGAACGGTGACTGAACATTACGTTAGTGGTCGTAATTACAGATGTTGGAACCATCGTCTTCTCACCCGGAGGTGGACATTCTGGGTTCACATGACGGTATAGCAAAACCATCAAGATGCTAACTCACTTCAACATTCATTTCACATTCAAATGACACATTTTTATGTCTACATACAAGCAGTTCTCAGTCGATTAAGGTCAGCTCGGTTTTTTAAGCAGAGAAAATTAAGTTTGTCCTCTGCCCTCTCTGGACAGTACTGCCTCATAAAAATTACAGCTTTATGAGAGGGACTATTTTGGTCCACCATTTTCCTCCTCTTGCACATTAATTTGAAATCTACTTAACTGATTTTTTTTTTTCAATTTGGCAAACAGTATATAATTCATTACAACCCAATGTCCTGAGGGGATAAGTAATAATATCTCTTGTATTATGGAATTCTAAAATTATGATAAATGACAAGAAAATAGCCTACCTCTTCAATGATACACTCTATTGATACTTTTATGATGACAACTCTTACACTAGGAATTTTATCAAGCTCTCAGAAGAGAGATGTGTAATTACATTTGGCCCAGTGACTGTGCGTTTTCGCCAGTGGTCTAGATCCAAGTGGTCTCCCTCTGTGTCTAATGGATCCAATACATTAAGTTTTATTTCTTGCAGCTAAAGTTGTACTCCTGGACAGCTGGAAGTTGTGGTAAATGAGAATGTCTTGCAAAACACATGGCTGCAGGGAAACAGAGTTTTCTTTGAAGATTTTTCGAGCGGGTTGACGATGTGTTGTCAGTGTCTTATTCTTATTTCCAACAATCATAACATGGTGTCTCAAAAAAAGACTACATACATGAGACTGTATCCCTGCTTTATAAGTAAAGGTTAAGGAGGGAGGAGTGGCAACACAAATCACACACATCAATGAGAAGTAATTGTAAGAACCCACCACAGACTGCCTATCTATCTCCATACTGGACTGTAGTATTAGTATTATGGTGGCCAGGAGAAATGACTATATGAGCAAAATGATGGGCCCTAACCTCCATAAATCAGCCCCTTCTCTGGCCACATATTCAAGACCAGTAAGATATTAAGCTCTGCAAGTCTAAGTTAATTATGCATTGAACTAAGTCTTTTGCTCAAAAAAAAATTTTTTTAAAGGGATAGTGCAGCTTATTTAATATTGGTGTGCAGAAATGGACTGCTGTGGACAGGTTCACCAACAAAATGTGTTTAGCTGCTTAAAAAAGGTCTCCCTTAAACAAATTTTCACTGCTTTACTTTGGCTCCTCACAGCTTTTTCTGATGGGTAGCTGCTGTTATATAAGCCAAATATCATCTTCTCCAAACCAACCAAACTTCTTTACTTCACAAGACATGGGAGTTGCTGGTCTTTGTTTGTGTTATTGTGTGACTTTGGTGAATCCAAACTAACTTAAGAAAACACCAAAAACACACAGTGACACAGACTAACTAGCAGTTTGAGGCAGCAGAAAATCAGCAATTCTTATGTTCTGTGCGTTAAAATGATTAATTTCTCCTGTGGAGTTTGTTAAGAGCAATATTTGACTTATATAATAGAGATTTCCTGCCAAAAACGGCTGCCCTATGGCAAAGTAAAGTGGTGAAAATATTCTAACTGTAGCACACTCTTAAACTATTGCTTTTTTTTAGGTAGTGACTAAAATACTTTTCATTACTGATCCTGTCCGCAACAGTAAATCGCTTAGATTCAGTTCTAATGCCCCACTGTGCTTCTCCAAGCTGCTATAGTTAATAGAGTGATTTTCACTGGTACCTCTTAAAATCCCACTTCAAATAATCTGAACTATCCCTTTAATGTATGTCCTCAGGGTGTTTAGAGTCAACATGGTCTCTCTGTTGTTCCCTTAATCATTTATCTTCACCATTTATCTTCATCATCAGTGCACACACTGTTGTTTGACATTGAAACCATAAAAGTGTTGAACTTTTAATATAAATTTTCTATTAATATCGTCGCTTGGTGAAGATGAATCACAAAGGGGGTATGTGCAGTATTTATGCCTGCAGCAATTGTCTTTGACTCTGATAATGTATGGGCCACCCCTACCACCCACCAAACAAATTAAGGCAAACTTCATAAATCATTCATAAACTCCACATCCCTTTCACTTTCACTTGGATGCAACAGATTAAAAGGCCAAACATGCTCAAAATCACTAATCTTTCCATCCCCAGAAATGGAATATATTTACTGTATATCAGTTTCTTCACAGTGACTGATGAAGGGACAGGCCTATCATTAGAACTGTGTTAAACTTGTAAAGATGTTAATATGATTATTGAAAATTTGATTTATAAATATCCGTTCACCAAATCAACTCCATTTACTGTGTCATGACACATTGTTTCCCTATTGGCTGTCCTGCATGGCTGTCACGCGAAGGGGTGGGCTTACCTGGTCACACATTGGATGTGAGTTTGAAAGGGGTGTGCAAAAGTATTTAGTATGTGGGAGAAATGATTAAACCATTTAATTCCCCCTTTTCCATGCTAAGTTTTATTTTTAGTTACTGACCATGTGTTTAATGTCTACACAATAAACTGTGAATGGTGCACCAATGAAACTATGACGAGCTGGAGAGGGTGAGCTGGATGAGTGATGAGCCCCAAACAAGTGTATGTCACATTTCCCAGGTTTGGGTTGCCATGAAATCTGTATTTCTCTCAACTAAGTGTGAACCAACAGTGACGTTTGTGGACTACTGGTTTGAGGCTTTAGGTTTGGCATTTCTTTGAGTTTCTAAAAACATTTTAATCAGAAAACAGTCAATGCGGTAACAGAATATTGATTCATATTTAATTAGCGTGTGTGTTGCACTGAACTTACTGAGGATGTCTTGTCAATCACATGATAGCCATGCCCCAACGCATCCCTGCTTTATCATCTATATTACTTTAAATGGTACCATAATTTACAAAATAAAAGTCACACTGTATTGATATCAACCTGAAACTAGAGATTGAGACCATAAACTGTATTTTTTCCATTTCTCCTGGTGACCATTGTTGCATTCATTTACATTTCTCTCAAAATACACAGACACTTACATTTTACTAAGTGTTTCTTATTGACAAAACAACAACAACATTATTCCCCATGATTGGGTACATTGCCCTTTTCTGCTGTTTGTGAGGCACAAAAAGTTATTTTTGGTAGCCATGTTTGTTTAGTGAAGTAAGGTTCCTTTTGTTTCATGGCTGGGATGCTAAACCTAGATAATTACAGCCTGTTACCGTTTCCGACTCATCAAATACTGTTATTTTGTCACCGCCCCTTGGTGACATGTACAGACACACATGGTACTTGCTAACTTCATTTCAGAGTCACACTGTGCTTTCATGTGACTTCATTGTAAACCCATCTGCATGCACCAGGCTGTTGTTGTTGTTGTTGTTGTAATCTGAGGGGAGGAGAAGTCCACTGATGGAGGAGGTGAGGTGGATGGATGGCTCAACAAACAGGACTTTTCTTTTTCCTCTTTCTCAGCTTTGTGGTTGCAGGCATGGAGGGGTTTGCAAAACTGGACCCGTGCAGTGGACTTTGAACAAAGATGGGCGGTGACAAAATGTCGTTATGTGACGAGTTCGTATGAGAACGGGTTGATAATTAGGACTGACTGTAATATCGATTAACATGCAAAAAGTGTAGAGACTAAAGGCTCAAAATCTGTTGCATTTGCAGAACAAAGAAAGCGACCTTTTCATGTGTGTCAGAAAGACCATCATGCCCCCAAGTTGTTTTTGACTAACACTCATCTGTAATAAATAGGACTTAATGCAGAGGTTACTTTGATCTGATATCCTTCAAAAGAACAGAGACAGAGAAAAACAGGAGTGGCAGAAATTGTGAAAAAAAAGACTGAGTGGGTGTGAAAACCACAGATATAATTTTACCATGTGAACTTGTGCCAGTGTCTGTCTTTTAACTTTTAGATTACTTTAATTGCCAGCATTGTTTGTCTACCATTTTTATTTATACTTTACTTATTATAATTATTATTATTATTACAGTCGAAGGACTACTACAGAGTCTAACTTATGGAATTATCAGCTTGTTTGGGAACCAAAGGGTTGAGTCTGGAGCTCAAATATTTAGTGTGATTAAGATTGCAAGGAAGATTATAGGAACGCCTTCAACCCGCACCCCAAGACATTTTCCAACAGGATCTTATCTGACCCTTTCCATGGGGTGAACTCTGAGTATGTGCTAATGAATTCTGGAAGGAGGTTCAGGGTCCCTCAGCACAAACATTTATTCGTCCATCTGTCAGTTAAACTTAATAATAGGCAACTCCTGGAGGACAGACAGAAGAGATGACTCAGATAACTGCAGGTTTTATCTCAAGCTAATGTTTGCATGTTTCTTATTTAATGTGGTTTTATTGAAATGTCTGTTCTGATGCAGCAGTTGCCCTAATCAGTGGGAGACAATGAATTAACCTTAACCTTAAAATCCAAGTAAAGGAAGAAGGGAGTTTTTCTTCAAAATATGTTATACCTGTTAGAACACAGTTGCTGAAAGACTGAAAACTATGTAGTACAGAATTATGGAGTCACACAGGTAAACTGTTGTTCATGATTTCTGTGTTCATGATGTTTTGGGTGCACCTGAAACATGGCTTAGTGACATGCCAGAGCCATGGTCCGCAAACACTATATAAGCCCCACAAACTTACACAAAAATGATATCACCTCTCCCTCCCCTCACTCCAGATCAGCCCAGCAGTTCACTTCAGCTCACTTCAGTTCCTACAGCCTGCCACAGAAGATGAAAAAAACACCATCCTATCAACGACCTCTGGCTCTGGTGGCTCAAACATATCTGGACATGTCCAAACAAGTTGCTAGACAGAGCAGTCATGTTGCAGGTTATTTTCAGGTCGTAGTGGTGTTTGACAATGAGACAACAGAGTGGACACACCTCCAGCATTTCAGAGCAGGGAAAACTAAGACCTAATTTTATACACTTAGTGATTTTTTTTAAACATTCAAATTTGGCTGGGTGGTTAATAACAAGTGTCTGTTAACTATTTGTGCCTGCAAATGAGCAGTGCAAAAATAATTGCCTCAATCAAAGTTCAAAAAGAGTCAAAGATAGACCCCACATATTGCAGGAGCTACACTTGGCCTCATGTGAGAAAATTTTCATATTCTTATTTTAATTGTACAGTATGTAAATCTGCCCCTAGAGGTCTCTCTCACACTAAAAAAATAGCAAAAGACTAAGTTTGATGACATGAAGTAGCAAAGGACCATGGGAATTGTTATCTTTACTTCACTTTTAAACAACAACCATTGCTGGCCCAGGCAGAAATCATGTTCATGGGTGACGTAATGTATTAAAGTTTATTTGTGTTATGTTTGGTCATGTGTGCCAACTTCTGTCCTCACTCTCCAATGTATCCTATGTTTTCCCTGATTTTTTGTTTTTAGCAACTAGCTCCCAACAGCAAGCATGAAACTCACCCTAATCTTGAGTAAATTATGTATTCCTTGAACAATGTTGGAAAGATAATGGGCTCAACAAACTATATAACAACAACAAAGTGTATTACATATCTCCAGCTTTTTTTATGTTTGGAAATGTTACATATTGTAGCTTTAACATTCTCGTCCAGTGAGAGCTCAAGCTGACTATGAATTGATTAGTCAAGATTAACAGAAGTACTGTGTCATCACAAATGATTTTTTAAATTTGACGTTTAATAAAAACACTGAAAATCAGCTGTCTCAACAACATTGGTGTCCATTTCATTATTGTCAGTGTCAATGAGGGAGACTGGACGTTTTCTCCAAAGAGGGATATAAAATATTTAGGATGTACCTGCAGTGTGCTGACAATATAAAATCCCCATCAAACTCCACAAAGCTCAGCAAAAGATGAAAAGTTGAGAGTTGTGAAGAAAAGCTTTGACTGAAAGATACAAACGCTTGATTCCCAGTGTTGTCAGCAAAAAAAACACACAGGTCAAAAGTGCAAAACTAAAGGCTACAAAGGCTGACTGTTCTGGTGATTAAGAGGTGAGCTGGCAAAAATCCACAGGATTGACCGTTGGTGCTCACCCTGATTCACCTGAGTTAAGTGGAGTCAATCTCTTTCAACTCACATCCACTCATTTGCAGCTCAGTATCTGCAGTTCAGGTACCTTTGAGCAAAGCATTTCAAACCATGCTATTGAAGTAGAGTTATATTAACTCCAGCATCCGGGTGAAATGATTTAACATTAGGAAAAAAAAATCTGAATCAGGGATGGAACAATACACTTGGCACTCAGTTTGGTATAACCTGCTAATACTGTGGCTCAAATAGATATTTTGTCAGTTACATTCAGTCACATTTTTATGTTGCATTAAATTCAGATTACATTCCTTGTGGTTTAATACTAATATTTTTATTCCATTTTGGCGTGGGATGATTTTACTGAACAATTTGTAAATGCTATGTCAAAATAAAATTTTGTCAGTTCAACTTATGTTAAGTAAACATAAAACATTGAACTTTAAACTAAAACTCAAGTACTTTAGCTCTAAAATGGTGTTTCATGGCAGACATATTTTTTCACAGTAAAAACTGAAGTCACTTAGATCTACAGGCGGAATAATATCTCACATGTGATTTACTCAGTAACCTCATTAATTAACCTGTGGTGAAGTCCTTGCCACACATGTACATGTGCTGACTGTGCTGCAGCTGCTTTTAGGCACGGTGCCACTAGTTTTTCCACTTTGGCGGTGGCACTATTACAGTGTTTGTGTCACCCAAAAGGGGGGCATTTTCTGATTACAGTGTGGTCCTAAACCAAACTGTTGGATAACCAGATTTTTCAACATGAAGATGGCACTCATTTAAAAAGTTTTTACAGAACAAACATATGTTTAGTTATGCTGCAAACATGATTAAAGATGACTAAACCTAAATGACCTTACTTCCAACTCTTTGCAATTATTATCAAAGTTTTTATGTGATGTGAGGACAGTTTTAAAAGCATTAAAGCCTCTGTAGACCCAAATCCACAATAATCGTCAGAAACTGATAACAGTAAGCATATAAAAATTGTAAAAATCAGAAGTTTTTGTACACTTTCTTGCATTAGGTTTAAACTGGGCGTGTTTGTGCTCGGCTACTTCCACAAAGCAATCATAAAAAAAATCCACGTCAGTTGCTATGTGGGTGCAACAAAACTTCTCTGCTCCCACTGCTGCACCTGCTCACTGAGTCTGAGCCAACTCAACAACATTATATCACTCCTTTAACACAAACAGTAAATTAACCTGTCTAAAATCAATATCAGTTTAAAAGTATGCTTTATTTAGGACAATGCTATCTGTGCTCGCTTCACAGCCTCAAAGCTCCATTTTCCCTCGCAGGGCACGAGAGCTGCTGGTCTACTGCTGCCTTGATCTGCAGCAAGTAACGTTAGTTCAGACCCAAACAAACATGTTAAAATAGTGACAAACTAACTAACAAACACAACTTGTGTGTCCTTGTCTGGTAAAAAGACTGTTTCTGACCATGGAGTGTGGTGGTTGTAAAGAGAGCTGCGACGCTGTCTGATGATGCAATGTGGCAAAGGTTTTGCATAACACTGCGTACACTGAAACCGATATTGAGCTTTTTAGGTGCTCTTTTGTTTAGGAGGCTAACATACATTTTGCTGCTGTTGTGTCCACAGCGGTCCTCACACAGTGGGACATTACTGAGCTTCCTTGTTGGGACTGCTGAGGCAGCTGTCAATCAAAGGTTAATTACACAACCACACACTTGAAAAATGACATAATTTGCTTAATGGGAAATAAAACTTTGATATAATATATGCATTTTTACTACTTCAAGCCAACTTTTCAGAGATTTTAAGTACAAAAATGTAAATACAGACATTAGGGTCTAATACTTTTTCTCCTGAACAAGGAATTAACAGGCCAGAAAGAACAAAAATCTATTACCGCTGTCATACTCCACAGTTGTTTTCTATTCATTTCCACTCTTGGCTCAAAAACTCATTTAGTCCCTTCATAAATTAATGTCATGAACTCAGAATCCTTCAAATCCACTCAAACAAACTCCATACTTGCATGGAGGTCAAATGTCAAATGGAGAATGATTTCCTAATTCTCTAAATTGCATCTTTTAATAAAAGTGTGTGACACACACTGCAATGACAGTAACTAAGAATCCAATTCCAAATTCATTAGCACCCTTTATTTATGCATGACTACCAGCATCAAGTTTGCATGTGGCTGTGGGGAGACTGCCACGTCTGTCAGAACTACAGTAACAGTAAAACAGAAAAACAGGGAGCAGGTGTTCACTTTATTTCCTGCAGTTTATAATTTTGTCCTTGTTTCTTATTCTTTAATCAGCATATACCTCACCGTGAGAGGGAGAGAAAAAACAGTGAAATTGAAGACAGATTTGATTTTATTTCTCTGGTGGTAAAGCTGAATGAAGGTTGTCAAAGTGACCAAGAGAGAAATAAACACACAAAAAAGACAAATTAATGCTAAAAATAAAAACAACATTCCAAAAATCCCAAAATCAACACTGCAAATTATCAACCCCAATATCAGCACTCCAGCTTATCATAACCCCAATATCAACACTCTAAATGATCAAGAATCCCAATATAATTACACCGGAGTATCCAAAACCCCAATGTCAGCATTCAACAAATTGTCAAGGACCCAATATCAAAACAAAAAAACTACAGACAGATGTGACAGACAGTTTAGACAGTGGACTGATGGTGCCAGAACAAATGCTTAACACACTTGTGGGCAGGCGAGGAATTCACCCAACCAAGGGGAGTGTTAGCCAAGTCACACGTGAAAAATACTACACATCACACGCTACATGTGACAGCATGGAAAGGCATCAACCCTTGTTAAAATTTTACCGGCTTTGGAACAAGGCACCTTTCACTTAAAAAAAAAAAAAAAAAAGTTATCAGCAAGTTTTCCATCCCTGCCACGGCTCCTCAGACCTCTCATCAGTGTGTTTCACTGACAGCACTGATGATCCAGGGCCTGCAAAGCCTGTTCCTTTTGGTGTAGGGAAAAGGCTTCACATGGTGTATTGGCTGAATCATTGCCATGGAAACACTTCCACAACCTGCAGAAAGGATACGCTTAAGAGTGAGACGGGATACCATTTAATTCCTATCTTATTCTTCTACCTTATTTATGCATGTTTTTGTTGTTGTTCTTGTTTGTTTGTGGTCATGTCATTGTCCTTTTTCACTGCAGACAACATAGCTGTTTTCACATATGCACTCTGAACTATGTCCTGAGAATCAGGTCCTGACATCATCTGAATGTGCCTCTTCACACATGCAGCACACATTAAGAGATTGTCCAAATCAGACATGTTCACACATACTGGAAATAATCCATATAGTTTAGGCGAGGGTTGGCACCTGCAGAGCAAAGAGGAGGAAGACTCATCCGTAATGATGACTGTTTTTGCACTGATATCAAGACAGAGTGCCGAAATTTACAAAGTGTGATGGAAGTGGAGGAGGATGATAGATGCGAAGATCAGCTGATTTAGTGTGCCAACTCAACATTTCATGGTGTGCTGCTTTTCTGACTGTATTCTGATGCTTTCACATCACAGTTGACGAAGAAACGCATTAAAACCTGAGCTTAAAAAATATTAGATCCGTGTAGGCTGATACTGATCAGCAGATATTCTGTATGAAAACAAAACTATCAGTGGCTTCACAGGCAAGCAGCTTCACACCGCACAACGTCATCAACACACCCACTCCTGCACTTCTGACACTGGGCTGCTGTATTCATGCATGCAGCTCACCCAGGCTTAGGACTAGGGAGCTAGGAGTGTAGACATAAACAACAACATAAACAAATGTTGTGTAGGTGATGATGCAAGTGTACTTGGGTACAGAACAACATTACTGATGCTAAAGCTGACTGGCGTCAGTGTAGGGAGGGGAAGGCAGCTGTACTCAGGCACGGTATGAAGGACTTGAAGCTATCGTGCCTAGTGTGAAAACACGCTGAGATAGAAATGAAGCTTGCCATTTTTATTACACAGTCTGTGTAGAGATTCAGAATCAGCTTCATTGGCCAATCAAATGTATACATACAAGGAATTTCTGTTTTTTGTTGCTCTCAGTATACTTTCGCACAGTTCCAAGAACAACTCGCATTGTAATAGCTGTTGCTTTCAGGCTACAACAGAAGGATTAAAATGAGAGAAATACTTTAAATTCCTCCTCCACTCAAAACTATGGTTTACTTCTTGCTCCTGCAATTGGATGTTTGAGCTTCACTGTGCAGAATGATGTATGTGCAGAGTTTGACACTGGAGGGCTGTTTTCACATTCATCTGCTGAAAGCAATTTTTGCTTAAACAGTTTGCAAGTGCCAACTCTACACAATGAGACCCCACAACAACAAAGTCAAATCATTGTGTCTTTTGCCCTGAACAAGATACAGCAACAACATATTCACACCACTGGTGAAGAAAGTCTGATTGTTGACAGTAAAAATCCAACACATAGCTCCATGAACACTGCAGCTTCAATCCAGAGACCACACTTCCTCAGCCTCTCAAGTTATCATTTGTTTGGACCACGGGTATTTCCCTGTAAGAAATAAAGTGGAACAAATTTTCAGTTAAAGACTGAAACAACACATTTTTTAAACAACTGCAAGTACAGTTTCTACATTTGCAGCAAGAGGAGCCAACATCTCAGTTCAGAGATTTGTGGTGATGGGTGTATAACAGATCAGAATCATGGCAGTGAGTGCAGAGGATGGATGAAATGGAGCCCTGCAGCTTGGAAATATCTTAGAATAGCAGAGGATGGTTTCGATCCATCGACCTCTGGGTTATGGGCCCAGCACGCTTCCGCTGCGCCACTCTGCTTTCTGTTAATGCAACACCGGTGTGAAGCTGCAATCTATTGCTCTCTTGCAGTTTTGAGCTAAATCAAGAGGTCTTGCAACAAACAGGACCAGAATCTATCTTCATGGCTAAATACAGTAGCAAACAATGCAGTAAAGTGGACATGTTGAGCACTTTCATTCTGAAGAAATCAGTGGAGAAGAATGGTGATAGAAGACATCAACAGGGAATGCATACACTAAAAATATCCATACAATGACATGAGTTTTCTCAGTCTTTCACCATAATACATTTTGTGGACTGATACTCTAATTCTTCTGTCTCAACTCTGAGATTGTGAACTGATCAGTCCAAGTAACTGGAGCTAAAATGGCTGCAGTGGGATTTGAACCCCCACCTCTATAGAGACTAAAGGCTAAATCCAGCACCTTAGACCACTTAACTAGCCTTCTCTTTTAAAAATTTCAATACTGGGACACGTGGCTTAATCAAGACAAAAAAAATCACAGAACAACAACATTCTCAACAGTACTTACAGTAGTCTGTTGGATATCAACATGGAATGTTACTGCCATCTGGCAGTGATACTGGCACCAGTTTTACACTTTTTTCCTTTGCTGAGAAGAATTTTTAATCATGTCAAACATTTACCTTTGGCCATCATTAACATCCAGTTCATACCACTGACAAATGTTGCAGCTCAATTTTTGCTTCAGCAGTTTGCAAGTGCCAAACTCTACACAATGAAACTACATAACCGCAAAATTGAATCACCATGCCGTTTGCCCTAGCTAAGGTATGGCAACAACGTATTTATACAAGCAGCTGAGAAAGTCTGATTGTAGACTGGAGCTTCAATCCAGCATCTTAGACAACTCGGATACCTATTATCTCAGATTCTCAAGATATCCTCTGCTTGGGATTTCCCAGGGAAAAAAAAGTTTCAGTCTAACAAAACTGTAGTCAAAAGCTGAAACAGCACACGTTTTAAACAACTGCAGCTACAGCCATGTGCCAAGCATGATGGACCAAAATCGAGAGGACTTGCAACAAACAGGACCATACTGGCAAATCCTCTTTTTATTCAAAGTATGTAAACATCACAGTTTAGACACTTGTGGCAATGGATGAATATAGTCTTAAATCTTGGCAGAGACTGTCGGGATGGATTAGATGGAGATCTTACGGCTGACAACATTTTCAAATTGCTGAGGAAAGTTTCAATTAATCAACTTCTGGGTTATGGGCCATCTTTTAGATAGTTGTATTTGTCACTGGACAAGTGAAAACTTCGACCCATTGATGGTGCTAGAGAAAGGGGATCAAAGGATCATCAAATGCACTTTGTTGGCAATCCATCTGGTAGTTAAGATATTTGTATAAGGACCAAAGTGGTGGACAGACAGATCGACAATGCCATCCATAGAGCCATGCCACTTGGCTAAGAGAAGCTTTTATTATTGAAGAGACTCATTTTCATTTACTGACACACTCCCAGACACATACAACACATCAAAGTAGGGGAATTCAAATTTTTATCAGTCCATGTCAAAATGAACCACATGCATCCTCTTTATTCCTCTGATGAATGACAGTCCACTTACACATGCAGAGAGTTTGCGCTATACATTCCAGGGTCAGCTCAGTTTTATAATTGAATTCGAAGTCCCAGTACATTCAATATTGCATGGCACTGAAAGTTATTCCTCTTCATTCTTTATAGGTTGGATGTGACAAGCTTATGCTTTTCAATATTTCAATTTTTGAGAAGACTCCAACTTTCAGAGGACTGAGAATGAAATGAAGCCATCCGTGACACATTAAACCAAATCCATGTCTGACATAGTGCCTGTAGCTCCTTAAGCATAGCAATTTAGGCATTTGGCTCTGAAAGACCAGCTGAAATAATGTAACTGCAGCCCCTATTGTGTGGCTGCCCAAGAGGCATCATATTGATGCATTCAGCTGGCTGTCAAGTGAAGGGACACAGCACATACAAAACTGAAACACTGAATCAACACATTTATAGAGTCATTATGAATCACAGTCTTTCGGCTCATGTGCTAAACTGATACAACCATGCATATGGCTGGTGAGCAAATTGGCAAGATGAGTGCTGAGGCCAGCAGATGCAAATAGGATTGTTTCCCATATAAGTGCTGGGACATTGCAATTAGTTGCACCATTTGTCCAACCATTTAAAAAAGGGGGATCCAGCATTTAAGTGTGTTCTCTGTTTCGACACTAGTAAGAGCACATCAATCCATGCATACTACAGACATTATCCATTAAGCTAAACTGTGTCTTGAAGTCACAAAATCTTACAGTTGAATGACATGACACAGAAATATTATTTTTTCAAGTCTAGGTAGAGAAGTCTATCTTGTTCCAGGATGAGAAAAGTGCTTACCAGCCCAACAGATACAAGTCAGACATGCTCACAAGTCTTTGAGATAGAGTCCGAGTAAAGTCTCAAGTCTCTTATGTTTACAATGAGTGTTCTAATATGCTGCATGCCATTCATTATGCTGAAAACACGGCATAACTATATCTAGGGAATTCAATACATGTACTGTATTATCTTCACTCCTTTATCTATTAGCACATAGTGTCAGCATTGATTAGTTGTTTGGAATATCATTTCAAACAGGCAATTGTAATGCAATACGAAATTATGCCCAGGCACTGTGTCATGCCTCACGGCACATCATGGAACCACAAATGTACCCCAGCTGTGCAGCACAGTAGAATATCTAACATTCTCCATGAGGGGATGAAGGCTTGGAACAAATATATGACTGAGGTTACGCACTGTGTCAGAGAAGCAGAGTCAGGAAAAACGCATGAAGCATGAAGGGACTACAACTCTCATTTCATAATGCAACCCTGTGTTGTATGATGATAAGCTATGCTGACACCTTGAAAAAGCTCCCCTTGCGCTACCAGACAATTTGACGCATTGCTTACCAGATACATAAGGTTACACATGATAATAAGGGAGTAACTGAAATTCAGCTCATTAGCATGCCCTTAACGTTGAAGCACCCTAAACTAAAAAAATTATAATGAGGATTGTTCATGAGTCCCAAATCTTGAGTCCGAGTCGAGTCTGATTTTTTTTAAGGATGGGTCTCAAGTCACTATGTGCCACTTTAGAGGGACCTGAGTCCAAGTTGCAGACTGATACAAATACCACAAAAAACAAAGTAGTAAATCTGCAAATTTGTCTATGTATTATTTTCTGTGAGTCAAATCCATACAACTTCACCTTTAACATTTGGTAAATAACTTTTTTCCAAGTGTTCAAGATTGTTAACTTTACAAATAGTGTTTTTACAAAAAAAAAGAAAGAAAGAAAGAAAATCCATACCCTACTCATTAATTTCTTTGGGGCTTTTAGACACATCTCACTGTCTTCATTAGTTGGCTCAGTTGTAATGATCCAAGGATGGAACATCAGTCATGTGATAATAAGTGGTTGCTAATGGGGGGAAATGGTAACCCTTGTCTGTATTCAGAGATAGTCTTTGGGATGTGAGCTTCATCCAGTTTAAAGAGGTAATTCCAGTATTTTTAAACCTGGGCCATATTTTATTTTTACATATTTGGTGTATAAATGACTAATTGGTACAAAATGTTTTGGAACTGATCCAGTAAATCACCTCAGAACTAATGTGTTAGAACACCAAAGTCACATAATAACACAAACAAACCAACTGATCAAGGCAGTTCCCCTGATCAGTTAGTTTGAAAAAAGTCTTTTTATGGAGGGATCATTCCGTAATATTCTTACAACAACAATCTGAGCCTGTCGGTGGTAAAATCAAGCCCTTTTAGTAGATGTACTCTGATGGATGCATTTTCCCCCAAGGATTATGTTGCCACCATTGTGGTTTTGTGACTGCCAGTGGAGGCATTCTACTGAATCAGTTCCAAACCTTTTTGTACCTATTTGACATTAAGACCCCAAAATATGAAAAAATAGGACCCTGAGTGCCCTGGTTCTGTCCTTGGTTTACATAATGACAGCTGAGCTAGCTTCAAAGCTGAAGACTGTGAGATATGGTGTGGAATCTGCTTCTTGGTATGGTTCGCATGAGCATCATCTACAAACCAAAACTCAAACATCTTAAGTAAACAATATGAGAAAAAGATTACACACAACTTGACAGATTTTCATGTTTGACTTCAGAACAAACAGCCACAGTGCACCAACACCAAAAACATTTTTCTACTAGTTTTACCTTTTCCGGCTCTTAAGAGGAACACAAGTATTTGGTTGAACTTGTTGCGACTGCTAGACGCTTGGAAGGGGAAGGTGAGGTGAAGTGTTTGGACTCTGCAAGCTCACTGCTAAATCTTACACACTGGACCTTTAACATAAGGGCTGCATTAAAGTCTAAAATACAGCTTACCTCTGAGGGAGTAAAACTCCTACCTTTGCCAGTAGTATTATATAGCATGGAGCTAAAACATATCATCACTATGCAGGAAGGAGAAATGAATAAAAAACGCTGGTTATAAAAATAATAAATATTGTCTCTAGACTTGAAGCCACATCGATATTATCAAATAAGCTGTCATATGTTTTTACTGTGGTGAAAAATGTGCAGGATTTGTATCAGCCTAACAAATACGGTTTGGCTGCATTTGAGCCTTGCATTATGGGGGACGAGGGAGCTTTTTCATACAAAGCCAGCGGTGAATTGGGAAGGAGATGAGAACAGGGCAGAGCTGAGGGTACAGTGAATATTGCCTCTAAAGCCTGAAACATGAATCACTTTAAAAAGGCCCACAGAGACACAAAGAAATAGCTGCAACCCCAGCATGGACACGCACACAGGCTCAAAGTATTGGTGGGTGAAATGGCACAAAAGAAGAAAAGAATAACTGAAAAAAAAAAAATAACAGCTAGGTTTTCTTTCCTTGTTTTCTTTAGTTCCCTTTTGTACTTTCATTGTTCCGTGCCTTGTACTCCACCTCCTTTTTCTTTCTTCATCTTCCTCCCTTTGCCTTTCTCTTACCCTGTTTCTTAGTATCACTTTGTTTTTTCTACACCTCATACATCCCCCCAGATATCATTACAGAGCACTGAGCAGGATCTAATCTGAGTCATATTTAATAAGGAGTGACGTCTTTAGGAACGCACTGGCACATGGGAGGTGGGTTAGGTGGCGGTGAGAGGGGAGGAGGTTTCCAAAGGGCCCATAGACAGACAGACAGCAGGAAACTGTGGTAACAGTGGAGAGGAACTACAGGATAGCTAGTTGGATGGTTGGGTAGGTAGGTAGCCACACTGGTAGGCAGATGAGTGGGTGGATTGGTGGTTGTATAGCTAGCTAGACAAGTAGGTAGGTAAGTAAATGGATGGGTGGGTGGTTGGTTGGATAGGTAGGTATGTACGTATGTAGATAGATAGGTAGGTAGGTAGGTAGGTGGGGTGGGTGGGCAGTAGGTGAGTGAATGGGTAGGTAGGTAGACAGACATCAAGCCAGATTAATCTTAATTCTCTGGCCAGACCTCCATGGTTGTCAAAAACTTATTAAAAACACATCACTGAGCCACACTGTTACACTGGGTGACATAGTCCTTCATTACTATAAACATGGGCGCTGTAATTAATTCTGAGTCAGTCCCACATCGTACACTGTCCTGCTGTCATAAATACTAACTAGATCACCATCTACAGCAGAACATACTCCACAACAAAGTCACAATTTGCTCAAAACTAAATTCAAGGAAAGAAAGAAAGAAAGAAAGAAAGAAAGAAAGAAAGAAAGAAAGAAAGAAAGAAACTATATATTTGTGACCAGTTTTTAATGATATACATCTGCAGTAGCAACAAACTGGGGCTGAGACAGACTGGAAAGGTCAGAAAGGTTGAGTATTTTTTTCAGGAGAGTGTACTGTCACAACCTCACCAGCCAACTAGGTGCTTAAGTAACAAAGAACAAAATGTGACATTAGTTACTCTATTAGTAATTAAAAGGAACTCACATGAAATTGCCTAAATGGATGTGATTTGGTTAAAGAGACAGTTTAGAGACACAGTAGTTTTCATTTTGCCACTTCCTTAGAGACAGAAACTATTAAATGCCTTTGGACAGATTTTTTTTTTTTTGTTTTCACTGTTGTCTGAAGTTATTTTCAGCAGCAATATTAAACTATTATGCCTTTTCCCAAGCTTTGTCTGAAGGGAGGCCCACAGTCTCAGATTTTGAAAACTCTGACTTACACGAATGCTGAATCTCTAACAGTTGTTCAATCAGACCTAGACCCACAGATGACCAGCCTCCTAAAGTAAGCATTTCTTGCATTTCAAGTCTCCACCTCTGGATAGTCAGGGAATGTGCTAGATGAATATTTTTGTCACCTAACACAATGTTTAACACTATGATCTGGCCAGAAGTAATAGACGCTATTACTACCATCATCACTGAGGGGACACCCACATGAAAAGTGTTGAATTTTCTCTTTAAATCTCAATTCATTTTCCTTGAAAACCATAAAGCGTTGAAAGATCCACTAACGCATTGTTGCTTTTGGTCTTTTCATGCAGAAAAAAAAACCATTATGGGCAATAATACAAATAACAAAAATACAGATTGTCACAAGCCTTATCCTTCAATCACTGTATTTTATGAAATGCAAGCCTGATAAAGTGACACACAACAGAGGGCCCTTTTCCACCAAATTAGATCCAATCAAGATCCTTGATCTGGAAAAACAGCCCGCGTACTCACCAGTTTTGAGCAGAACCATTGTAATCAAGGATGTCATCAACAGAGGGCATTGCACAATGCTCAGTGATCCGTAGAATATGACACAACCAGTTCAGTTCCTGTTATTTTTTTGGTTACAGCTGGGTCCCAATTTATTTTTGGTGAAAATGCTCCAAACAATTCAAAATTAGTCATAACAGAGTCACAGACTATAATAAAAAACAACAAGTATAGAACTTATAATATATGTAAGTGGTGATGGTAAATGTATTCAATTGAAGCAATACATTTCTCAGTGTATATAATAATTATATTAACTAAGAAAGCAGTTCTCCTGCTGCAACAGTTCAATATTAGGTGTGCAAACGACAGGTGGTTCCATGCTGGTGAAAAAGGCCTCAGAGTGAGCTACATGCAACAACATAACAATCAAAAAGGAAAAACAGGACCAGCATAATATTTCACTTCATGGCAAACTAGGGCAAAATCTCAAAAACAAAAACTGACAAAAAAGTCAGTGATGGCTGTGACCGCAGTTTGCACTGTGATGCGGACATGAAGTCTCACAGCCAATGAGGTGTCTGTCAGTCAGGTAAGGCAGATCCTATGCTTCAATTTCTGTGGAAATGCCATCGTACAGACATAGTCACCGTTGAGTTTGACCTTTACCGCACAGGAGTAGAGAAATGAAAATCTTCTCCTACTTACAAATTCCAAAAAGTTGTTGTCCCTTGCTATAACTTGCTATTTCATGTATCAGTCAGTGTGAACAAGTTTGAGATGAATTTGACAACATCCTCCTTCTAAAGTCAGTTGCTGTTCTACCTGAAAAAGACAGAAATAAACAGAATGAGCTTTTCTTGCATTCTGCTCCATCCTCTCCAGCTTTGTGAGGTGCGTCAGTCTTCTGTTTCTCTGTTGTGAGGTCCACAGACCCACCTTTGTCTTGCCTGCACTGACAGTGCTGATCGCGGGTGCCACGTCTTGGAGCTCAAGTTTGGAAGATGCAAGTGCAGGAGCAGTTCTTTGTGCCCTGTTATACGTGACTCTTCAAAAGGAGCTGAACTACCACATTGCATTCTGCATGCAGGAACAGGTCAACAGGAATTGGGCTCCAGCTCTTTTGCTCATAAACAATAGTTAACAAAATCTACAACTTTTATTCTAAGTGCCTTTGAATGAATCACATAATGATAATAGACTAAGTTGCAGTACATATCAAGAAAACTAAAGAGTGAGGTACTAAATGATAAACTCAATGGTTTATTTTCTTTTGCTAAACCTAGCAATCCAATGTCATCTTTGCTGCATTCCCAGGAAGCACTGAATGTGTGTATCAAATAACCTAACATAAAATTTTAGATAGGCTGAAAAGAAGCGGAAGTCCCATGTGAATTCTTGTGCCGTCCTTTAGCTCTGTCACCTGGGAAAATGCTCTCTCAACAATACTTCATACAATATTCACACCCTTCCCAAATATTGGCAAAAGCAGCCCAAATTTCATCTACCAGGAAGCTACGTACTTAAATAATTTCCCTTTTGTCTGCACAGGGTCTCTTATTTTGAAAATTGACCGGATTCTCCCTGTTTTTTTCTGTATCAGGCTTCCTGCCCGCTCGATCTGCTCTGGTAAAAATTGGAATAGAGAGCCACTGATGCCGCACCAATCCACCTGTCGATCTCACGCTCCATTTAACCGTCACCCGTGAACAAGACCCAGAGATACTTGAACTCCTTTGCTTGGGGCAGCAACTCACTCCCCACCCAGAGAGAGGGGAATCCACCATTTTCTGGCAGAGAAGCATGGCCTTGGAGCTGCTACCCACCTCACCGTGTGCTGAACCCAACAGAAACACATCATCTGCGAACAGCAAAGACGCAGTTCTGAGGTTTGTAAATTGGACAGTCTCATCAATCTGCCCAAAGTAGCCCAATTGGGCAAGACTGGTCAGGTTTGAAAAAAACTATATATGACTGTGGATCAAGCTTGTGAGAAGATGTTAAATTGGAATTATTTTGTCAAATTACTATTCCAAAGGTTACGTATGAACGTTCAAGTGAATATGGATAAGAAGTCATAAAAGTAAAAGTCATAAAAGTCATAAATTAAATCATTTACAGCTACTGAGCCTGAATATCAACACATCCATCTCCATGAAAACTTAACCGCTCAAGCCTATGATATGTGCCTTAAATTGGGATTGTTTTGTCAAAGTACTTTTTTAAAGGTCAAGAGTGAACCTTCACTTTTTTTTTAATGTGTTTTGGAAGTTAATATTTTAACACTTCTGGGTAAGTTTTCCAGGGCACACATGATATTTGTAAAAACATGTTTCTTTGTTTGTTGAACCAGTGGGACATCCAGACTTCAGGCTGGTTTCACATTGTGGCTCATTTTCCCCCTGTATTCCTCTCGCTACTTAAGGCTATTATTTTTGTAATCTTTTGCTATATTTCACTGCATTAATGTGATCCCAGCTACTTTTGGCTGTGCTCTTTGTGTTCTCGGCCACTTTTTGCTGCACCAGTGTCTAAGAAAATCAGAGCATAGCATTAAAGCTCCTGAGCGTAGTGACAAGAGAGGCCTAGTACGCTGGCCTCCATGCCGTAAACCATAATGCTGCCTAGTGGATTATTACTGAGGAAAATACTGTACAAGCCTTGTTATAAACCTCTGAGACACACACTGATCCAATAATAAGTCAGCGGGATCCTACAAGACCCCCAAACAGACAGAGAGGGATTGGGAAGTAAGCAGATAGGAAGGGGGAGAGAGGAGGTTCATTAGCCATGAAATCTGTGTTAGATTAGCAGATAACAAATATGTACATGTCCTGTTAGAAAGTCCCAGAGAGAGAAGGAGGAAACAGAAGCAGATAGATTAACTATAAAATGTGAAGAACTAATGGCGGCTCAACGGTTTTCACAGGGAGTTGGTTTTATGGAGCTGAACAGGTGTCTGCTCGTGTTTTCAGCAGGGACACAAACACTTGAGTGCCATTCTGTGCTTTGCGGAGGTAATGCTGTGCAGCCAGGCCAACGGGAGTGGAGGCGACGCTTCAGCTGGAACAAGTCAAGCATAAAGTAAAAAATATTCTGTTTGGGACATGGTCAAGGCCAAAATGGCCGTAATGTGATCTAGGCCTTTTTGCTTTAATTTAATGATTTCATGGCATTATGACTTTCCAGAGACAACATTTGTGAATGCGTATGTGAGTGTCTGTGGGGCACAGTAGAGTGAAGCGAGCATGTAGCTGCAACTTTTTAAATTGAATAGGAGATAAAGAACATTTTTACTGGCCCCAAGCACAGTTTGGTCATAATTACAACAACTATGGTGATCAAAACTGAGTACTTGGAGCTGTGAAGAGTGCACAGAACAAGGGCTATAGCCTCTTTCACACACGCTCTCCCCCTTTGCATTTATCTAGACATTACCCGGAGGAGCTGTACGTGTGAATGCAAATGTCCGGATCAGTTGAACCAGACAGCAAACAAATTTAACCCTGCCAGCTCCCTGGTCATGTGAGCCCATGTGTGAATAGATCAGGTCATTGTCCAGAGGAGCCGCAGCAAGTGAGCATGGGCATGTTGGTGATGTTACACAGTGTGTAGCATGTATTTGTGTATTTGTTGGGTAACATGTTATTTGAAGGGGTGTGCATGAGACAGTCATCACACCATGTCATGAACATGAAGGACTCTTTATGAATGTTTATGACTACTGTCCTCAGTTATCATTTGGTCAATGCATGTCTTTGTCATGCCAATGTGGCAACAGGAGTAGTTTGAGAAGTTTCTGTAGAAAATATGGGGAGAAATCCATTAGAGAAAAGTACAATTATATAATATATATGTAATAAGATACTAATTTCTCTTCTTAAATGAGTCTCAGCAGAATAGAATTCAGTGCAGCTAAAGGATTGGGTTGAGTTAACAAAGTAATATTGAGGGAAGTGTGTGCAACAAAAAGGTATATTGCATCAATTTATCACAAAATCATTACTGAAGTGCAATGAACATCACTGATTGATGTTCTGTACCACTGGACCTCATGGTCGAATTTTCCACAAATTTCCTGTGAAATTGAGCCGTGGGCCAATTTCTTCAAAACTCCTAATCCTTAACACACAGATTGATTTCAGCCAGAGCCCTCAACTATGATGTTGTTGTTTTTGTTACCCGTTTCTCTCATTGCATCTCCCAGAGCGGTCGACCGCCCAGGGCAAAACACAGGCTGCGCTCGTGAGCGCAGGGCTGGTTCAGGTTAGACGTTGATTCATGGATCTGCTCGATATGATGCCTGCTCATCCAAAAGTATGTGATATTGACTGTTTGATCCTCCTACACTGTCTGACTGGTAAAGCTCCCAGATGTGTGATGTGTGTGGCTGAGTGAAAGTGTGATGTTGTTTTCTGAATTATGATGTTGTTTATGACTGAATATGTGTAGAATGAACCAAATGTAACTGTTTTTAATGCTGTTTTTGTATGAGATCTCATTTAAGAGCACACGTGAATGTAGTTTAAAATGAGACAATGCAACTTTAGCTGAGCGACAGCAACAGCAGCCTCTGCTGCCACAAGTGGTAATTGTCCGGATGAAATGGCATTTTGAGAGAATCAAACTTCCATATCGTGACATATTTGCAAGTTAAGCAGGTGGGACATACACTCAAAAAAGTGCTGGGTCGTTTCTGTAAATACATTGCTGGGTTAGTTATGTTGGATCATAATTCTGGGTTGTTCGGGGTACAGTAAACACACTGTTGGGTTGCTCATGTTGGGTCAAAGTAGTTGTAAGGAGTCCATTCACACCTGAACAGCTGGCTGAGTTACTTTGACCCACCTGCTAGGTCATTCCTTATTTCCTCGCCATTCCACTGTTTCCAGAAAGTTCTTTGGTTTATCGGTGTACAATATGACTGGTGACTGGTTATCTAAAAGGGTTAAAATGTCACTTTTCATTTCACCTTGACTCATCTGTTGAAGTCTAAGCAGTGGAGGACACCACACTGTTCTAACAGGAGGGAAGCATGCAAAAGACAGTCTTGACTTCAAGACAAGACTGGGTCAGAGAGGACATGTTGTGGCAAGGGATGTTGTGACATGTGCCATGCAGGCTGATCTGATTACCAACTGTAGTCGCTAACAGCTAGTGTTAGTCACCAAAAGCCCACTGAGTGAGTGACTGGTAAAGGGTAAAGGTCTCTCCTCAACAGAAGTGACTACTTGAACCACGACAACAGGCAGTTAGTGTGAATATGAGCCACTGACATAACGATCTACATCATCTTCACACACTGCGGAAAATACTGTCTGATGGCTGCTACTATGTAACTTGGCTCTGCTGATAATGACTACTGTGACACTGTAGGCAACCCATGAGCATCATTGTTTCACCTGCAGGGCTCCATGGTCAAGTTAGCAATAATAAAAATGCAATGTTCAAGTGGGCTTTCAAAATATAGGTCCAAACCTACTTGGGTGACACAACACTTAGCTTGGTTTAGGAAACCATTTCAAATTTTAGATCAATCTAGTATTACTTAGAGTGAGAACAGTTAAATGTAATTAATAATATTATGAACATGTTATTTTAAGGTTAATTATTATACATTTCCACCTTGAACCACCAGAAAAAAATCATCAGAGACAGTGGGAAAAGGCTGGAAACAATTAAAAATATAAACTAAAAAAAAGTAGGAATGATTACTATTTGTAATACTTAAGCGTACTTTGTTTAAAAATTTGACACAAAAACTCAGTGAGTTATAGGTGCTGAGACAAAAAATGTGTTACAACCACCCCCTGTCTTCCCTACTTTCTATTTAATTGAGTGTAATGAATTAATTATTTGTATTTTAATGTCAGGAAATTAAAAATCGAGACCACTTGTGAAGTTTTATTGACAGAGACAGTGATAATTGCTAAGTAACTAAGATGCATGACCAACTGTGCAAAAAGTAACAATATAACAGTGGCAATTTTGTGTAGTCATTATGACCACCTATGGCTGAGACAAATAAAATGATGACATTTTGCTTCTTGTATAATTTGTATTAAAAAAAAAAAGATTTTAAACGTTTAGGAAAAATCAGGTACCAGCAGCACTGTATTCTCTAATTCAACAAAGTTATTGCACATATAAATTTGGAACTGAACTTTTGCTAACACCTTGTTGACTGGGGGATACAGATACGGCTAAGCTTTGACCCATCGCATCTAGAAAGTGGTCATACTTATTGTCCAAGTTATTTAGTTTCCCCTTAATATTGCACTTAATTGCTAAGACACTAATTTCACACACACACACACACGCACACACACACGCACACACACTTCAAACTACTGCACCTAATATTGATGACAGACTTTCATTATCACATCAGTATAGTACAGAAATAAAGATAAAATAGTATAGTATAGCTATACAATATGGACACTTTTATGATTCTGTCAATCATCTACCTCTTATCTAATCACTCACTCAGAGGACTTCATTCTCTATGTCTCCTCATCTCTCCATCCATCAATCCATTCACTCATTCTGTTCCCCACAAGAGAGGAATAATACTTTGTGGCCTCCACTAATTCACCCGATCCCTCCATCCAGCTGTCCAAGCATTCTCTCTATCTCATCCCTGAGGATAAGTTGAAAGCAGAGAATATATTCCTTTCTATCATGGAGGATTTAGGAGACCATCTCAAGTTAATGAGGGGTTTTAAAAGTTAAGAGAAAAACAGAACAGACGATAATAGAAGAGAGTTATTTAAGGGGAGAACAATGTGCGTAAGTGCACTGGTGTGTGTGTGTTGGAGAAGCGGGATGATGTATTGTCAGACACTTTGAGTTTTTAAACTTTGAAATTAGAAGTTGGCAAGATCTCTCACTGGTATTCTTATCCTGAAAGTGATTCAGATTGATCCGCGCAGCCACAGAAGTCATCTTTGTTACGTGTTCCAAATACCACGCAATATATGGTCATGACCTACCTCATCCAACGAGGTTGTCCATATAGACATATACACTGCTCCTTGACACTTCTGCACTACTGAGAATTTAACATCATCCTGCTCCAGCAGTAGGTTTAAGATGTGGATTCAGAGATTTCGCTCAATGTGTTCATGTTCATTCAATATATTTTATGTATCTCAGGCTCTGCAGGACAGTTTGTGAGGTCAGGGTCAGTCAGTTAGCCCAGGACCTGAGGAGCAAGCTCATATTAAATTTTCTTTAGGGGCTGTCCTAGACTAAGAATTTTTCAGGTTAATTAAGATTTTTGTTTCTCCAGTTCAGTGCGCCAAATGTAATTCCTACGTATCAGCCTGTATGAGTGTGTTTCACCAGTAAGACTCATGTTTTAATGCTGTTCTTTGTCATCTGTGGCGTGAAACCAGATTTTTACAAAGTCAAAGAAAGTAAAAGCGTGCATCCTCCTGGAGCCTCTCTCCTCAGACTATAAGCTGTCATGCATGCTGTGTGCTTCTTTACACCGTGAGTTAAGGATTTGTTTCAACCAAACCAGAGTTGGTGAATGTTGGAACAGTGGAAAGACAAACAAAGATGGTTTTGGTGAGTTTTATTTTGTTTCTGTCAAGTTTGAATGAAGCTGACAATGATGATGTTAAAATTACAGTGTTTCATGGGGAGTCTGGTGTGTTTGGCAAGAGCAATAAAACAGCTGTTTCTGGTTAAAAAAAACACATCTCTCGCTGTAGCAATCATTTCCACAATGTTGTTGGTGAGCCCGTCAGTGGCAAAAACAAGCAGAACTAAACAAACAAATGTTACCTGCCCTGCGCACTCCATGGTGCGCTCTGGTTAAGTAGCTAACAGCGCATCATCTGTGCTCCGTTTCTGTCACTCATCCCCAGTTCAATCAATTAGGTTTGTGGTTTGGGGTGATAAAAACACTCAGTTTGTAAAGTTTGTCAGCCTGTCGTGCTGTTGCCGTGGCCTGTGTAGAATGATGAAGCTGAAACTAGTTTACAAACCACTTGTTTCACCTTTTCTCATCAGTTAACCATCAGCAGACACTCAACTGAAAGAATCTCAGTCGACTGAGGGTGCTCTGACAAATTATTCAAACCGAACCTGTCCTTGATCTCTTTGGGCCAATCTCAACCATTTATTCAAAATCGGGCAGATTCAATATGATGACTGACAGAGGACTGGTCCAGATTTGATAAGTCAAACATTGCATGTTTCATGCACAGCACACCGGGCTCACAAAGCTCAGATCAAACTGTCAAATCGGGCAGCGCAAAACTCTGGTTTCAGGCTGAGTTAGCAGAGTCAAGTGGCTATCTTCCAAAGTTAGTCCCACATGTCTAACCTGGGCTGCAGAGGCTCTGGAGTAGCTGGGGCTCAATTTGCTAATGCACTTTTGCAAGGATTGAATACTGTGATTGAAGACTGATTTCATCCTTATTTTATCTCTTATGCTGGACCTGTAGTAGAAAAGGGATCTCTTCTGGGCCAGTTTGAACAGGAGAAACCAATTACAAATGCAATACTCTCTCAATTTAGGGCAAGTTCGTATGGTATAAAGAAAGACAGGGAGCTATCTGAACCTTCCCTTGTGGTGATACAGTTGTATCTTGATAAACCTGGGTGCAGTCTTTATTGTGATTAAACTGGGATGTAATAGTAGCAGATCTGCTGTTAAAAATGGAAATACTTTCCAGATATTTATGGCCACTGATACGTGAGATATGTCTGGAAATACATTCAAGCCTCCAATGTTTAATTTCTGCTTTTGCATGTTTCCATAATTATACCATATTGATGCTTATTTGAGGTTAATGACGCACTGAAAATCTGGCTTGGATTTATTTTGGTGCTGGCACTTGGTAACGCACAATTGTCTACAGAGGAAAAAAAAATCATTGGACAGGACTACAGAGTGAAAGTGGGAGAGAGAAAGAAGAGGGAGAGATCTCCCATTTGGGCAAGACAACAAAGTCGTACAGAGGAATAATTCTGGTTAGGCCCGGGAAAAGAGGAGGAAAACCGGTGCCAGTATCTACAGATGGTAATAAATGGCTTGTTTGTGAGTCAGAGCCATTGATTTACAGTCTGGTCAGTGCAGTTTTCCATGCCATGTTAGTGATGCTGTCTTTGCCCAGTGATTTTGCTTACTAAGTGGTAATTATTTTTAACATTTTAACAAATTCTTTCTGTGAAATGCTTTGAATGGTGCTGACAGGCCTCTGCAGATTATAGAAAGAGTAAGTCAATGTGTGCCCCAGCAGCTATAGACATAGATTAGTGTCTTTTTGTAAAATGATCTTAATTCTCAGACATGTGCTAAATTGTAAGTCACTGCTGTGAGAACAGCCTTCCAAAGTCAACACAAAGTCAATAAATACAAAAATCAACCAAACAGGATACTTAGTGTACACAGCAAATCAGTGATGATGCAGCTGAGGTGGATTAATTATGTTTTCCTTTAAATGAGGGCTCCCTGATTTAATGTTGATGTTTGTAGAATAGTGATTAGGAAGCATGCATTGGATAATTAATGATGCAGACTGATTTTTATTACTTTCAACAAGGATCTCAAAACACCACGGATGCATTATGTTTCTGAATACAAACAACATGCAGAGAGACTGAGTTATTATTGACAACATAGCCAGTGGCTACCTGTTTATTTGTGTATGTCTAAACCCCAGGTTTTACTATTGGCTGCTTAAGGTGAGAGAGGAAACAGTTGGACTGTTTCAACCTGGAACAATGGGAATAATCTTGGTAAAGAAAAACACAGTAGAACAGGTATTCACTCAGGACTGTATAGGTGTTAGTACTAATGTTCATTAGGTAAGGTTTGTCTTGTGATGTCAGGGCACATCCGACTAAGTGTACAAACAAAACACAGAGGACAAAGTGAAAATAAGAAGTTTTCAAAACTTGTAGTGGGACCAGCAATGGAACAACCATATATGCAGGTAATGCAAATGTATTAGGGCCCATACACTTACGAGCCTCCAATACTTAAATCTAAACGGACAGGCCCTAGACTTTACAAGAACTGCCACTGCTATCTAAAGAGAACGTCAAGCATCTCATCATCAGAGAATCTAGGCCAATCACATCTGCTGCATGGTACGTAGTTACTTCTAAATAAATAGCATTGCAATAACACAAAATAAGTTTTACATATACAAGCATACAGTTTACGGACTGTTAGCCCTATGTCATATTTCTAAATTCCAACCAACTCAAGGACCCCTGTTGGTCCCTAGACCCTAGCTTGAAAACCACTGCTAAAACTCACCTGATATGCCCACTTTGTCGTAAACTTGTTTCTAAGATGGGGCTTCTATTGCAAGGTCTTGATATAAAGGTAAACTTATCTTGTACCCTTCAGGGAGTTCAGACACAAAATATCAGCAAAGAGTTTTAGCTTTTCCTCTATTTTGCCTTCAGTGTCTGGCTGGGTGCCTTGTTTCTATTGGCCATGCAGGTATAAGTCAGCGTTGCATATGTCCTTTGCTTGATGCAGTGGAAAACCATTGTGGCACGGTACAAGACATTGAAAATAATGTGTTTCAGAGCATAGTGCTGCTGTTGTCACATTCATATCTCAAAGGGCCTTCAGTCAGAGCCAAGCTGCAACCTCCAGTGCTGAAAAATGAACCCAACACAAAGTGCCAAAAACTGCAGTTCTCTGAATGGCCACTTGAGGCTGACTCCAAAAGCGAGCGCTGAGTTGCAGATTGCAATCATTCTCACCCGATATTTGATTTTTATACGGTTGTATAACTCACCCTGTTAAGTTAAATAAACCCATAAAACTATGCAGAATTAAGGGTGTACCTGCAGGTGGGTGCTGTCACAACTAGACTTAGCTTTTCTATGCAAACTTCTCTCCAAACAGCACAAACATGTAATTATGGCACCCACACAAGAACACAAAAACTTAAGGAAATATAGTAGCTTGCCAACATAAGCTACTAGTCATACCAGGCCAAGTAAGACTGCAACTGCTGAACCCCTGTGTTCAGTGTACTGAACTGGACAGTGTGATTTATTGGTTATAAATTATCCAACAGTCTTGGCAGATAGCTGCAGCAGAACTACTACTAGCATAAGGAGGCCATATGAAATCTAAATTAGCTTAGCAGATACGAAAGAAGCTAACAGTAAAGTAAACCAACAGACCATAAAAGTCCTTTATCACACACAACTGACAATGATGCAGTGAGGTCCATTTGAAATTCTTTTTTGACAGCATGCCTCTTGCAGCATTATATATGTACATATAAAAAGGGCTTTACTGGCACTTACAGTAGATGTGGGCAAGCCCTTTTAAGCAGGCTGCCTCCTGTATAGTTCTGAATGGAATAACTGCATTTTATTAGGATGTATTTGGTGAAATCTCCCAGTGGATCCTTTGATTTTTGGAAAGACTGAACACTGGTTAAAAAGCGATTGTGTAGATTTTACGATCTGACTATTAATCTCTGCCTTAAACCTGCCATTCTTTACTGCTTAATGATGGTTTTACAGAAAGACAGCATCAGTCAGACAAGCGCATCTTAAGTAATTTGGACACAACGTTCTTTCTCGTATGTGTTACCATATTAAAAGTTTTATATGGACAACCCTTTCAGGCAGCAGCTTTGAAATAAACAAATGCCTGCAGTGTTTTCCATGTATATTCTGCATCTCACAGTGTGGTAGAAAAACCCATGAAAGCGCATTAAGACCACTCACCTTTGGAACCAGTATTAATGGTATTGTTTTGAGTGGGATGGCCACTGCTTTATATTCAAGGAAATATTCCACTTCAGCGTTTTAAATCACAGGTCTCTGACAATGACTAATCTCCTCTCTGTATTGCCCTTTGCAGCTTCTTGCAGCCCATATGGAGTTTAGCAGAGCAATGCGAGCTCAGCTTTAGAGGAAGAGGAAGAGTTATTATTCCTCTTCCAACTGCTATAGATGAAAATCTGATACTCCAGATTTAAGGCCACAGAGCTCAGACCTCCTACTGTCTCTTATGTCCATTTCTCCACAGTATAACTATAAAGAAGCTTTAAGTGCAACTGCAGAACTTACCCACAACCTTTTCTGAGAAAGAAACTTCTATCCATCTATTTTTTAAATAACTTGTCCTATTCAGGCTGATGGAGTCTATCCCAGCATGCATTCTGCAGCATTTGGGGTAGAGCACGGACAGGTCACCAGCCTATTACAAGGCTGAGAAAGACACACCAGAGGACTACTGTTCACATAGTGGCTTTTTTTTTCTGAATGCTGTTGTACTTTTTCATTTGTTCCTAACGAGGAGAGAGTGTCTACTGCCACTTAGAGTACCCAGCATCTTTTTTCCCATTGCTCTTCTTTTTTGTGCTGCTGCTTAAATTTGTATATAACAGTTAAGTTGCTGTGGCACTACTTAAAGAAAACTTGCGTTTTCCGGTTGCCTTCTGTCACAGAGGATGTTTTACTCACACAGTATCTCAGAAGTCATGCTCTAAAGCAATCCAACAGATTAACTATAAAATATGATCTGATAGCTCACAATGAAAACTACTGTGCACCAAAACCAATGTGAAGATGATAAACTGATGACAGTTATCCATGCTGCATGTTTACAAACTACGGCAACATAGATCCATTTACTGATTTTCAAGGGCACTGAACCAAAACGTGATCGTAAAGTCCCATGTTTTACACTTATAGCTACGCTGGCTACAATGAGGCCATTGTGTTAAACAGAAAGGACTCTGGACACCACACACACACAAAAAGGCACCGGGTGGCTCTGTTAGGATTAAATTGAGACAAAAAGAGATGATAAATGTGCCAGCAGCAGCAGATGGAAATCAGTGTTTTTGGTCTGAGCCCATCCTGAAAACCATCCAGCTCTCCTCACTGATGTGTGCCAGGCTCTATAGCACTATAGTTAGTGCACTTCAACCTGCCTGCTCTGCTTCCTTACATCCACTGCATGTTAAGACTGTTTTCATTATGACTATGTTGATTCTTACCATACAGGTAAAGATTTGACAGAACCATGACCACAGCTGTTGAAGTGGTCTGAGGTGCAGAATAAAGGCTCCAATCTCTCGAGAGGTGCAGTTTTTATCTGTTTCTGCCAAGTGTTTGTCTTTGACTCTTCACATTAACCTGTCATTGCCATACCAAAATGATAATGGTTGTATTGTGCTTCAGGTGCTGTCATCCATATTTGACTTGGGTGAGTGTTTCATCAAAATGGAGTGCCCATTTTTCTCATGATCATGAACTGGAGGTACATAAACAAAAACCTAAAGTAGTGTGGCAGCATGGTCTAAGGCCCTGGATTTAGGTATTAGTCTCTATGAAGGCGTGAGTTCAAATCCCACCACTGCAATATGTTTTTCCAGGAGTGTTTGGTTCACTGGGAAACTTCATGTGAACATGTTATTCTAAACTCTTAACAAAAAGGTTCAGAAATGTGCATTGGAACGTCTTGAACTCCTGACTTTCACTGTGCTTGTCCATCATGAGATGGAATTAAAGTTATTATGAAACTTATACCATGGTCTGGGTGAATAATCTTTTCTGATTGGCTGGCAGGTGTTCATTAAAATGGTTTAACACACTCGTAGTTCAGCTCAAGTTTAATAACCGTTCGAAATGTACCCACTACCTGACTTGTAACCATAATAACATTAAAGAGCACGGCTGTCAAAACTTCCACCGCTTTCTAACTGGAAGCGATGCGAGCGAACGAGCGAGCGAAGAGCTGATTGCTTCAGTTTTTCTAAATGAGGACATTCTAACCTGTTCTGTGCATCAGCCAGCAGGCTGAGCGACGTGTCACTTTCCTGAAAAGTCACTCACCCTGGCTATTTTGCACTTCCAGCGTATTTTATCTGGAAAAACTGAACTGACATCCTTGACATTTCTGTTTCCCCTCATCAAAGCAGTCAAAAGGAAGGACGAGAGACTAATTAACAATGCTGAGAAGAGGTAGAACTTTTTATATGATCCACAGCAGCCTTTGTATAAGAATATTTTCAAAAAGGAAGTGATTTACGAGGAAAAAAGAGAACTTTGGGGATCTAAAAGTAAGTAAACTGTCCTCCAACTACATATGAAGGCTGAGTTGAGAATATTACCTAACTTACTCATCTACAGAGGGAGGAATCTGAAGTGCACCGCTGCAACATTGCTCGTTTTATATGTGGACAGTTGTTCGCTCACATCACTTTGCACATCACTTGACATCGGGCGGCTCTTTGACTCCTCATCGTGCCTTCAAACTGTTTAACGCACACTTAATCATTGATTGTCCTTACTTAGCCCACAAGGTACAAACATTTCCACTTTGACACATTGCTTCCCAATAGATTCACTGAGGAAGAGGTTTTACAAGTCCACTTGATTTAGCGCATACTTTAAAGATACTGACAGATAAGAAATTTGTTTGAAATCACAGATTGCAAGTTCATGCCCTTGTAGCAGTAGCTCAGAGCAGAGTGGCGCAGCGGGGGCGTGCTGGGCTTATAAGCCAAAGGTCAATGGATCAAAACCATCCTCTGCTATTTGAAGATGTTTCCAGCCAGCAGGGTCCATCTAAGACAAATATGCACCGGTTGCCACAGCTGTCTTAACCTACATGTCTGCTGCTGTTGCTGTTGAGCTTCCATGATTAAGAAATACTTCTCGTCAAAGCAGAGACAAGTGTAAAACTGCTTCCTCTGTCACTTATTGTTCAATAGCACTGGATGGCAGTAAGGTGCCATGTTGATATCGCTATAGACATGGTTGTGTATAACCTGATCCAGCTGTGTTTTTTTAATCTTGGGAATACCTTTGGTCTAAGCTAGTCTTTGAAAACTGTGATGGTATGGTGCAGTGATGGAGGTCAGTGGATCACGCAATTAGGCAAGAGATGGTGTAAACTGTACACGAGTGGTCAGTGTTACCCATGACATGATCATGATCACTTTCGATTTGACTTTGTATCTGTTACTATCTACAAGCACTGATGTTTGTAGGATCTCCTGTTCACATAGCCAGTTTGTTAGGACAGTTCCATGTCTTTTTTTCCCACCATAACTTTAAGAAGCAGAACTATTGCAGTTTTACTTCTACTGATAAGAGGGTAAGAAAATGCCAAATAAGGCTCTTCCTTTTAGCTGCAAAGCTTTACAAGACTAAGTCATCATTTCCTGACCTAGAATGATGCTGCATTGTTAGGTAAGTTGAAGACTTTTGAACTCTACAACCTACATAAGAAAGACATGATGGTGATGATAATATAATACCTCTTTTATTACTTTATGCAATCACAAATTCAGTGGAATATCAACTAACATGGCGGTAAATAGATGACACTAACATTTCTATGTTGGGTTGGATCAGTCCTTTAAGGGCATCAGATATTAAATATAACACATTCTCTAGGGGTCTTTGTGTTATGACAGGGCAGATTGAGTGCAGATCAGATGGTTTATGGCATCTGTGACCCTCCATTGTGCTGCGTACCTCAAATCAGCACATCAGGGAATTTCATTTAAAGAGTTGTGCTGGACAAACAGCACTTGGCCCTGTGGCTGATCAGTTTGGGAGCAGCGAAGGTCCGATCTAAAGATTGCTCTGGAATTGGAGGGTAATAGTGTCTACCGTACTTTTTGACAAACATTCACTCGAATCCTTTTCAGTCCAGACAATCTGTTGGAAGCCTCAGTGTTTTATTTCTTGGAATAAATTCACCTATTTTTTTTCCTCCCTCTCTGCTTGAAAGATACTATTAGCTGTTGGCACAGAGGTCCTTGTATTTTCTGCTCTGCAAAGACTTGACAGTGTTACTTTGTCTTTGTTATGCAGTTCAGATACAGAGCACAGTGTGACCAGTGGGAGTGCTGGGATGATTCACACAAGCCCAGTCCACATTTTAGGGGGCTTTTGATTATAGAAGGATTCCTTGTAGGGTAAGTCAGTGATGATCAGCATGTATTAATGTAATAATATTTATATGTGGCAGCCATTCTATTGTACATTACTGAGTCTGAAACACAATTGGCTCCATGTAAACATCCCTCTATCCTTGTAGCACTACTTATCCAACCACAGAGACTGATTAAAGAAAGAATAATATGTGTAACCTGAGTCACTCGTGTCACATGTCTGCTTATTATTATCATGAAATTGCTTGCTTGCATGTGTGAGGATGATCAAAGGACCTGAAGCTTGTCTGCAGCTAATCTTGCAAAGTACTGGACCGATCAGTTTATTTATATTTTTGTCCATAGTCATGATTCAGTGCTGTAGAACCTCTTTGATTCATTGTTTTCGAAAGAAAAACTTTTTTTATGGCACAATACCGGCAACAGCTGTGGCCACAGGCATTATGTTTTTGGGTCATACTGTTCTCATGAATGCAATCTTTCAAGAATGCCTTGAGGGAATTTCTTCAACCTTGGCACAAATGGCCACTTAAGCTCAAGGATGAACTGATTAGATTTTTTTTTTTTTTTTTTTTTGTGGTCAAAGAACAAGGTCACTGTCACCTCATGTCTGTCCAGTTCTTGTCAAAACAGTATCTCAGGAACACTTGGAGAAGATTTCCCTGAACTTGGTACAATCGTCCACTTGGACTCAACAATGAACTGTTGAAAGGTCAAGGTCGTGGGGCCCATAACTATGCTAATTATGACAACATTACACATAAATATCTAATAGGAGAAAGTGATGGGGTGATGATATTTTATATCCAAAGGGTCCAAAACTGTTACTTTTCAGGAAAAGTAACAGGAAAGTAAAGTACTTGAATGCTTTGATTAAAGATTTGTGAAGCACAGAGACAGGGATGAAACGTGACCAACAGCATTAAAATATGGGAAAAAAGTCCAAATATGGAGATCCTGAAGGTGATGATAGGTCAGAAGTTCGCAGAAAAAGTATACAGTCAGACAGCCCCCATTTGTAGCAACAAAATTATTCACACTGGCCCCAAAAAATTGTCTCTATATGCACCACATAACTGTTAACAGGCCATCAAGAACTGCAAAAAAAGTCAAGGTTAAACAAATGTTAATGAACAATGTATTATCAATTTTTCAACTATGAAAGTTTTTACTTTGTTCAACTTTTCCACAGTGTAGAAAAGCTATTTTTAAGTGCATGACATCTTCTTCTTTGTCTTTCGGCTGCTTTTGTTAGGGGTTGCCACAGCAGATCATCTGCTCACTGGCAGACTGGGCCAGACTATTTACACTGGATGCTCTTCCTGATGAAATCCTCCCCAGTCATCTAGGATTGGGACTGGCAAACTGGAAATGCACTGGCTTGTGCATCCCTAGTGGCTGGGGAACCGGTGTACAGTGTCTTGCCCAAAGACACTTCAGCATGTGGCCACGGGGAGGTGGACCGCTGCCCATTCTCTCTACCTCCTGAGCCACAGCCGCCTCTAAGCAAATCTAAGAGAAATACAAACATGAAAACATGAATAGAACATAAACCAGAAAACCTAATAGAAATGTGAATGCTAACAGATGTTGTTTTCAATAATAATGTGTGTTAGCACATGTTGGCATGTTACTCCCCTCTCTTTTTTCACCCAGGTCTCTTGAGTCTTTCACTGCAGACTGTTTACTAAAGGCAAAATGCCAAATCAAAGAAAACATCCAGGAGCGGACGCCGCACTCCCCACCACTCTGAGCAGCCACTGCTCCCCAAAACAAACGCACATTTTTGGCTCTGTCCAGAGAAAAACCTGGACCCCTGCGTGTTCGCTTCTCCCATCCCTGCGGTGTTGTTTGGTATCATGGACTGCTTGCGACTGTAAACATGAGTGACGTCGCCTCACGGGACTTCTGGGAGCTGTAGTCCAAGCAGTTCTCAGACAGTTACCAGCTGCTGCCACGTGGAGTCGCTAATGTGCTTAGTTGCAGCGTGCAGTTTTAAAATTGATTTTGAACGAAAGCAGTGGCAAATTTCAGAAAGATCTATGCATCAACAGCATGAATGCAGGCTCTAAACTGTCTCCTCTTTTTTTCCGTGAAGGGCGTTTGAATAGGCGTTTGTGTACATGTGTGCCTGAGGCCTCTGCTATTGGCATTCCAACCCACATGTAGTCATTCTGTCTCGCTGATTGACCCTGTTGTCTAAATGAGGAGCGGTTAATTACCTTCCTCACAGCAGCTCTGTTCACCATGCAGCCTACCCACCAAGACCACAGAACAGAACACAACACGACACCTCTGGTTAACAAATTAGATAGAGAGGAGGCAGAGAGACGTAGATGCTGAAACAACAGCGTTCATGAGCAAATGAGGGAAGGGAGAAAAGAAAGGGGAAGGAGGGATGAGATTAAAGAAGTGGATGCTGCTAGCTAGAAACCAAGGAAAGGTGGTGAGTAGAGAGGAAAAATAAGGAGGAGGAGGAGAGTAATGAAGGTAACAGAGATGTAGAAGATGAAGAATGAAAACCACAGGAAGATGGTGGATAAATGAGGGGCCAAAGCAAAATAACGAGAAGTTAAAACAGCTGACAAAGAGAGGTTAAATCAAATGAGATGGGGACACTCATACAAATGAGAGCTGGAGAGGGAAACAGAGAAGAAAGAGAGGTGGAGAGGAAACTAAACCGACACCAAAACCACAGGAAGCTGTTTTAACAAATGGGGCTGTGCCGCAGCCTACCAGCACTGTGCTGTGATACGGCCCATTTTTCATTAACGCTGTGATTTATCAACACGGTTCTGAGAGGATCGTCGCGGGGGCTTTTGATTAAGGCCATTAGATATTAAACATTAGCAGCGAGATTACTCACACCGCCGGGGTGCGTTTGATTTTTTATACCGGGGCTTGCCCAGGGGCAGCCTCTGTGCCCCGCTGACTGCTCTCTTTTGAAGCAGCTCTTGACAATGATGGGGTCTCCCCGGTGGCTTGGCAGGGTGAAGGAATGTGCCATGGGTTAAGTACACTGTGCTGAGTTTGACCTTTGTCATGCCTTCCATACTTTTCCTCTTTCTGCTTTTTTATATCTCGTCTATCACTCACTGTCTACTTTATTTTGCCTTTAATATGGTCAGAAGACTGTAAATATCCTAAATTAAATACATATAAATACAGATAAATACATATGAACTATGCTTGTCCCAAAAAGTAAAAAAACAAAAAAAACACTTCTGTAAAATACAGAAAAAAGAAATGTACATTTGTATGTAAACAGAAAATTTATTTGTATAGCAATGTGTCACATGCAGTGATGAAGTGGTAGATACAGAGGAGGATAAATGTATTCAATCATTGATTGATACAGTTGATCTGAAAATTCATTAAGTAAACTGAGTTTACTTGGGTTTACTACGTCCCTAATCACATGTACTGTGAACAGAAAAATCTTTTGATCTGTGTTCATTCATGTTCTCCAAATGTTTGTTTCAGTAAATTGCACGTTTGCTAAACACACATCTCTGCTTTTGTTATCCTTTTTGTTTGACATTGACTGCTTATGTAGTATAAAGGAATAACAAACAAACAAACAAACAATAAGGGACTTTGCCACATTTTGTCCACTAGGGGGGCACCCCAGAGAGCAATGTATCATTTTTTTGTCCATCGACGGGGTACCTTAAAGGGCTTTTCATGATATTTTATCTATTATAGGGGCATCCAAGAGAGCACTTTTTGAGGCCACTGGTGATTCGCTATGTCATGAATATACTCTTAGAGAATCAATGACAGTTTTAAGGCCTGGATTTTTTGGTCTTAGCAAATGCATTATCATCATTTGCTTGAGCATATACTTTTAAAATGACTTAGAAATGATAAATTATTGTGTGCCACTGGACACTGAATCCCCAGAGAATAAGACTGCAACACTTGAGTTGAACACGAAGGACAAACTTCATAGCAACAGGCATATGCACTAGACAGTTTCTTTGGCTTGAAGTATTGTTTAATTTGGAAGTGTTTTTACATCTACATCCATCCAAGTGAGGAGCTGACAAGATGTCGGTTTGGGCCTTCCAGCTGACTTTGGCTCTTCACTTTGAAAAGAAAATATATACATGTTGGTTGTGGTTAGACTGTTCTACTGGGTGAATAATAATTACTGCACTCAGCAATTTGCTTGCCACCAGTTTGTGTACCATGTTAGAACTCAAAAAATAATCACATCAGAACAGTTCCAGTCTAATATTTTGCCCTGTATTTATAGCTTGCAGATTTAATTGTTTAATAAAAAAAACTCCTTTAAACTGAGGAGAACTGCATACTTATGTGATCCATTGTTTATAGTAAATTGAGCAGTGCATCTTTGATTTCAAGTCATTTAATTCACACTTTAGCCAATGACTTGTTTGTGTACATAGCTTTGTATCAGGCCTCAAACAGCCCCAAGAAGCATCTGTTTAGGTTTGTGATAGATTAAGTTTCATGTTTGGATTTATCTGTCAATCCTATTAAAGGAGGTAGAGACTGTAAACAACTTGAGAGGACATATGAGAAAGGCAACCTGAGGGAAAAATGTTCATTTTGATGCTCTTTTGTTATGAATGCATGACAGCATCAGGAGTTCAGCACGCTTAAAACCAAGTTTGTATGATGTGTCGTCCGACTATGACTTAAAAGTAAAGTGTCTATATTTATTCAAAGCAGCCACACTCTCTTCATCCAAGAAACATTTTGCTTGAAGCACAGTGACACACTCGCTGCTCAAAACTAAGCAATGTGATGCACCCATGGTTGTTTGTGTTACACTTAACAGTTGAAATTGACGCAATTCAAAGATCATATGTGGATTTTAACCTGCATGCATCCTCTAATTCAAGATTCTGAAAGCTGGGCAAGGTGAGAACACAATTAAGTGCAACTTCAGTGATTTTAACTGTGCAAATAGACTTTAAAAAGTGTGGGGCATGTCCATTTCATTTTGTGGCTTAATTTTATGAGACAGCACAGAGGAGAAGAGCAAATATAACGCAGATCTATACAATGCTGACATTTCTGTCCATTTCTGTTCACTCACTCTCTCTCTCTCTCTCTGCTGCGATCAAACGTGAACGACGTTCAGTAATTGGAAACTGATCTGTTCTGTTCACTGTTCAGCAACAACAACAAAAAAAAAAAACGTTCAATGAACACTGCTCTTTTAGTGCATTCATGCACAACGGTGGCTGGAAGTGGGTGTGACTAAGTTCAGTAAGTTGTTAGAAATTGCTAGATCTGCTTCATTTTCTGCATTAAATAGTTTTCTATTGGCAGCAACACTCTCCATACAAGGTCAGCATAATACATACATACAACATAATATTTTTTTGCCATGTATATAAAATAATCAAATAAAAAATGTTTTTTATGTGCCTCCAGTGGAAACATGTCCTCTCTTTGCAGGCCTGTGCGTCGCCTTTTCATTCTGAGCCTGCACGATACTCATCCTGCATCCATATAGATAAAACAGAGCAGCTTTTATTTTGCTTACTGATCAGACCCTAACAGACATCTCGATTCTTTCATCAGCACGATGAGTGGGTTTGATAACCACTATCTTCTCGAGAGGCGGACAGAGCTGTTGCCATAACGATAACCCTGTAATAAACAGAATAATGATGCGCAAGCTCCAGCCAACGCTGTCACGCAAACCTGGCATGACTTCGAGTTGGCCAGTGCACTGTGGTTATCAGAGGAGAGACCATTAACGAACATCCCTCACCCACTTGACTTTTTTCCGTCTCCGAATCCCTAATACTCTTGATTTCTCTCTCGCAACCAGCCGGTGTTACACTGTTCTTTTTTTTTTTCCTCCTCTCACAAACAGCCTCGTCTGCTTCTCCCTCATGCTTTGCCTCTAATTCAATTACTCCTTTGTCTTATCTGGCTCTTCACTGCTCTCTCCGGCTAATCTGATTATAAAGGAGAGCTGGCAATTAAAACACAGATATGAGAGAGATCTATCCTTTATGCTCGCTGCCTTAATGAGATCCAGCTTCATGCCTCTCATGCAGCTAAAGTTCAATTAGGTGACACACTTAAGTGACGAGGATGGTCTCTTTGTGAAGTGTACGGCATATCAGTCTCACCAGGATTCCACCGTCTGTCTGTTTGGATTCAGCACATCTGCAGCTCAATTGTCACGCCTTGTAGAAATATTGGCTAATTACTTCTTTTTGTTTTTACATAAGTATTAGAGTTGGCAAGAAAAAAAATGCAAACAAGATACTTAATTTGCTTCTTTTTTTTGTGCTAAAAGTCAACTGAGAAATTAAAAATGAGAATGTGCTTCAAGGGATGGTTCGGATTATTTGTGTGGGTGTGTGTGTGCGTGAGTTGTGTATCAGTGTATTGGGAGTCAGCATGCCCCTAGTCAGGAGAAACAGAGAGGTGTACCAGCACAGAGGCTAAGCAATGAACTGGTGTGGGAAGTCAGTTAAGGAGACAGTCTCCCCTGAGGAATCAAAAAACTGGTAGTGCTCTTTATCCATCTAGATATTTTTGATGTAAGTAGCAGAGTTTAGGAGATTTCAGCCATAGAGATGCCTACCTTCTCTCCAGTATAATGGAACTTTGTGGCCAAAGTTCTCAAGTGCTCAAAGCACCAAAAAATATATTGGAAAAACTCAACAGCAATGTCTTTTTCGAGAAATCATGAACTGGTTACTCAAGATAATCCACTGTTTTTGTTGTTAACAGTTTCATGCAGGAACCAAGGTTTACTTTCTTTCTTTCATACAAAAAATCTAGATGGATAAATAGCACTACAAGCCAGTGGAAACTGTACCTTTAAAAAGGATTCCACCAACAAAATCAATGTTGGTTTAATCATAGCCTATGCTATGTTGCTGTCAGACAGACTTTTCTCACAGAAAGCCACCATGATATACTGAAAGCTAAATATTGCTCTCTTCAAAGTAACCAAACTCCATAAGCAAAATCAGCTATTAAACCTCACAGAACACAGGTCTGCTGGTCTATTTCTGCCTTGATAGGTTAATCTGTTTGTGTGACTTTGTGAATCTGACTAACCTTTTAAGACACAGACGGCATACAATAACACAAACACACTAACAGACAGAGGCAGCAGTAAACCAGCGACTCCTGTGTTATGTGAGGTAAAATGACTTATTTCACCCATGGAGTTTGGTTTGAAGAGAGCGATATTTGGGTTGTACTGTATAACAGCAGTTATTTTAAATGGATCTAAAGTAGATAAACTACCTTTTATTGCTGACTTTGCCCTCAGCAGTACATTGCGTAGCTTCTGTGCTGGTGCCCCTCTCTGCTTCACCCAACTTGAGGCATGCCGAGTGCCTCATACAACCCTACTTTAAATAATCTGTCATATCCCTTTAAAGCTGTTTGCATTTTGTGATTGAACAACATTGATTTGATCTATGCTGCATCATCCTCATCATGTTTCTTTGCATACTCACAACACTATTACCTAACTCCATATTACTGGGCCTCAGCAACATCCAGAAGTGAGCCTGTGTTTCCGCCTTCGTTCCTCTCCGACTCACTGTCTGATCGCAGCTTTCTAATACTGCTTACTAATTTAATTTTGTAATAACAAATAATTGTAGTAATTTAAAAACGGATGACTTTGTCTGATGGCAATATTCTTACCCTGCCATCTTGGTAATTAATTTAGAGCAATAAAACTGAGTCAGGCTGCCTGCTGTTCTGGTGAACTGAAGGACTGAAGGAGGTCATGATGACACACAACGACCTGCGTGCAGCTCCCTGTGACTGTTTGTAGAACTGTGTGTGGATTTTTTTTGAGTTTTGACTCAAACTCTAAGGTTTAAAAATGTTTTGCCAACTAATAATCTTTTATTCAGATAATTTACTTTTCTTCTTTAGATAGATTTGAATCTTTGATTTTTAAAACCGCTCAAAATAATAATAATAGTTAATAACAATATTATTTTATAATAATATTTAATATGTTCACTTAAAACCAGTTAATTTCAAGCACTTCAGTAATGACAGATAAGGTTCACAGATCACTGTGAACAAGTTTTGAAGTAGATTTTTTTTTTAGTTTCTACAACTCAAACATTCGAAACGTAGGAGTTTGAGTTGGACTCAAAACTCAAAAATCTATTGCAGTAAGTTCCCTTGAAATTTTGAATTGTCTAATTGTTTTTACAGTGTAATAACACAATATCTGCTGTGAAAGATCTATCAGTTGCTATGATTACTGTATTTACAGTCTTTACATGTCTGATATGTTTACTCGTCCTTTAATTTATTCCCTCAGATGGATTTTGTATCATCCTCGTGGGTGATGTTGGACTGTTTGGACCCGCTGGAGTTCATCGCTGCTGTGTCCCTGTGGCTGTTTGTGGCCTCCTGCCTATCAGAAATTTTTTCGTTTTTTTCACAGCTGATATTTACTCATCTGGCATGGCTGGCCCTGTGTGTGTGAATGCTATTTCTGTGTACATGTTTGTGATATTTGCTCATTTGGCCGGCTGTGCCCTTCACATGTGTGCACTCATGTGTGATATTTGCTCAACTGGTCATAAAGGTCTATTCTGACGCTGCTTATTTAATTTGCCTTGTAATTTTTGGATGTTATTGCTGCTGTGGCTTAAGGTTGGTCACTCGAGACTACTACAGCCCACTGTATTCAGAGCACCTGCCCGTACTGTATATTTATGTTCTTTCGTGTATTATACTAAGCCTTGCTGGGAAAAAAAACAGTTGCCTCCTGGGGACAAAATAAAGTTGAAGTTGAAGGTTGTTTGTATTTGTGAAAAACATGTTATGTATAGTATGCTGTAAATGAAGCAATGCATTGTTAGGGCCGTTTGTTTGACTTAATCCCATCCCAAAGCAACTCTACACCATCGGTATTATGTTGGGCATTTGAATTGCCAGTCACGCCCTGTGTAAGTCTCAAATCCCCTGCAAAAATACACCTTATTCAGAGAAAAGGTGGTTAGCTTTCATTTAATGTTTCACATCCCTGAAAATCTGCAATTCTGCTCAGGTTTGTCTCAAGGCCAAGCAACTGAAAACATCTGCTTTCAGGAGTCAGGGAATTTTTTCTTTTGTAGCGTCTGTCCATTTAGTATCACTTTTTAATAAATACAGGTGGGACACACCACTGTGAATTGACTAATGGGACATAACTGCTATCAAGGTCTTTGAAAAGAAGCTAATATTTATAATTTGTTACAGACTTTGCAGTAGTAAGAACGAGCAACTCAATAACTGACCGTACAAATGAGGAGTAACACTTTGAATGAAGATATTTCAGTGAGTTCAATATTAACATGGAATTTCATCTCTACCAGGGAAAGAAAAAAATATCCACATGGTAAGTTCTAATTATGACAAAGAAAAATGTGAAATTATGCCATTAAAAAGTCATAATTATGAAGCTGAATCTCATATTTTTGGATGCTTTATCTGATAATTTCAGCTTTTTGTCTCATAATTATGACTTAGCACGGGGATATCTTCTATCTTTCTTTCTTGATTTATTTATTTCTAGAGAGGGTGAAGGTCCACTTCCACAGAGGCCACCATGCTTCTGCAGGCAAACCAAACACCGGCTCAAGATACAGTTTTGTGTATTTCAGGAGTTTTGTGGCGTTCTCCGCCATGCATGGGCCTCTTTAATTCTAAACACAGTTCAAGCAAAACATCGTCCAATTCCTCCCCATCTAATATGATATGAAAATGAAAAACACAATTTTCTTTTGAACTTGAATGTGTGTTTTGGAAGATTAGATTGTAATTGTGTATGTTCTCAGGCACAGCAGACCGTCTACAGAAGTGGTCTGGTTGCGTGGTTGTGTTAATATCTCAGGAATGTAATATGTCTGCACACACCAACACGAATATCAGTAAGAGATTTACAAGATACCCCTGACTGGGGAGCAAACAAGGCAAGAGGTTCACTTTTCAATCGTAAAAGAAATAAATATTGCAAGATGAAGTAACACTAGGAATCAAAATGAACCGCATCCCAGAATCCCAGAGCTGATAAAAAATTGATTTGGAACATACAAAATAACATTTGGGAACCGCTCAGGATGATTAGACTGAGTAGCGCACAAATGATACAAATGAGTAATAAATCTAAACCATCAGGCATCAACATTTGGTGGGTTGAATTTTGTGACACCTTTTATTTTCTGTCAATCACACAGAAAGAGGAACTTCATCACCCATCCATCTTGACTAAAACTTTCATATAACCTGAACAAAAGTGCATCTTGTCGCAGGATGTGGAAAACATTTGTTGAAAAGTGTGGAAAAAAAGGTGTAAAAGAACAAGTTTTAAACTCTGTGGAACAAATCGTGCGCGAGGCTTGAACGTTCAAAGGAACATATTAACAGTAAGGGATGTAGATGAGACAGGCAGAGAGGAGAGAGAGAGAGAGAGAGAGGGGGAGACACAGCAATAAGCGATAAAAAGACAGGGAGCTCAAGATCATTGCTCCTTAAGTGTATTCACACCCTAAGTATCAAGCCATCTGCTATGCTAATGCAACCTTCTCATTTACAAGAATAAGTGGTAGGCACACGCAGATGTTTAATTCATGCTAAACTAATGACTGCAAACGAGGCTAAACTCCAAAAGAAAACATTAACCTGTTTAGAACATCAAAGTAATGATGAAACAGATGCTCAGGACCAGAGATGACGTCTCAACTTCTGTTATTTGATTGTCTATTTCTGTCTCACCCATGTGACTCTGTGCGTTGTATTTCACTTTATCCCTTTCTCTTCTTAAATTGGCTAAAGTTGACATTTTAATAACAGCGGCGAACCATGACTATTAGAGCTGGGACTTCAGTTGGACCAAAATTTAGCCAAACGCACCAAAAATACAGAAAAATGGAAAAAATTATTGCTGGATAAAGCAGTAAGCAGCCAGGTAGCTTGTGACGCATGTGTAGTGTGTAGTTGTCATTTATGAAAATCCCAGTAGAGGGCAGGAGACACCATGCAATGATAACAGAATTTTTTTTTTCCTATAATATATATATAATCAAATGATTAATCGACAATGGGAATAATTGTTAGTTGCAGCCTAGACATACTGCACCACGCTGCAATCATACAACCTGAGGCAAATTTTTAAGCACCAAGTCTATTTTCTTTCCATTTTATGTGTGTAATTACAGTGACTGTGTGTTGGGCTGTAGATGCTGTCAGAATATGGGATACCTACAGTTAGTGCTGTGCCTGAATGCATCTTGTGTAGACACAGATGGTGCAATGAAGCTGCTGCTACACAGTTGCTGACAGCAGTTTGTTAATGTATGCAGCCCTGTACATACTTCTGTATATTGGATGTCTGCATATGCATTCCCATATTGCTGTCATTGTGCTCGCAGGTACATACATTCTGCATACATAGATTTGAGGGGATGCAGTTTTGAGGAAAATTGTTATTAGGAAGATACATCAAGGGCCTTGTCAGGATGTTGGACTAGATGGCGCACTGACTGCTACAGTGCTTGGATGTCACATGTCACTGTGAGGTCCCTACTCTCCTCCTTAACCAGGTTGAGTTCCCCCATGCTAATAGTCTTTACTGTAAGAGTATGCTGACACTTCAGACAGCCTGCTGCATGTGAGCCATGCCATGGAGACACATGAATGTGCTCCACACTTAACTCACAACTCAAATGAAGATTTCAAAGTCAAACAGAATTTTCCATGCTAGTTACCCAACCAGAGGAACAAGGAGAGAGGAGCAACAATTTGCAGAAAGTTCAACGATGCCACTTTGTGTAGTGCAGCATAACAGGCAGCCATTTAGAGGCCTGTTTGATTCAGAGCCATTTTATTTGGGATTGATTTGATTGGCTCAGGATCAGAAATGTGCTGCTGCTCCTCAGACTCTCAGCCAGCAGCTGTCTGTCGCTGCTGTTAGCAGCTGGCATTCAAGAATGAAAGGACTCCTGCAGTAAATCATTGGCCAGCAGCACTGTCTGCATGAGGTTAGAGCTCAGACCATGATTTACTCCAGCTAGTCTTATGATACCACAACACGCACGACAATTACAAAATGTTCTCATAAGAAAATAGATAATTTAATGTTGTCCATCACTTTGGTTTATGAGCAAATACCTGTAAAACTATTGACATTCCTGTTAACCTCAGTTGTACTTCCTAACACACTGAATGATATATTATAGTATTTAAAGATGGACAACATGACACGTCTCCAAAATTAAGCCAAAACATCTTCACCACCCCCTGGTGGCTGGCTGTAGTATAGGTCGTAAATCACACCTTCTCCATCTTAACAGATGGGATGTGATCCAAACAAAAAAATCTAAGTCAAAGTAAAGAAAGCTCTAATTAGTTATTTAATTCTATAAAAAAAGTTGGTTTCACATCATGATTGATGGTGGTGTATGGGTGGGACCCCAGTACCACCACACTTCAGTCCACTCTGCCCCCAAATAGCATAACCAGCGCAAGATTTCAGCGCTCGTATCTGGAATAATTTGGTTACATTTTTATATAGTGGGACAAAGTGGAGATGTGTCAGCCATCCTCATACAGCCAATGCACTAAATTAACATGACGACTGTGGTACACACTTCAGAAACATCAGCATGTTCATTGTCAGCATGAGCCTACATTTTCATGGGAGCGCTAGCATGGCTGTTCTCTCTTGGTTTTGATTCTTTACTTTAGGTAACCTGTCAGTTGATCTTAAGCCATACCTAATGATCTGACAACTTTTTAAATTTACAGCACAGCTGCTGCTGGGGTACCTGTAAGAGTGATGTATGTTCACATCTTAAATTAATTAATGTTAGCTAAATGCTAGCTTATTAGCTAGCTAATGTACATCAATTATTAGCGAGCTAGTTAACTAGCATTTTTCTAACTCTTGCTAACTTGTCTGATCCTATGTGTCACTTTTACAGGAAAAGGAGAAAACTGTCTGAGGTACCAAGTTTTCTCAACTGTTATTGGAGCACAGAGCAAAAAGGGTGGGATTTAGGGTAATTTTGGGAAAAATCAGGCAGGCTAAACCCTTTTTTCATGCACTGGCCAATTTTGAGATACTAAGCTATTTTCTTTCTGTTTCATATTATTTCAGACTAGTGGAAAGAAAGTGTCCAAAACATATTTTGTTTAAATTTTGGTATTGCATCTATAGATTCCTCCTGAATTCACCAAATGGTAGCATGAGATAATGCCTCATGTGCATATTTTACATAAAATTGTGACATCTATACATAAACATTTTTATAGAGCCACCTTATCTGTTGAACTCATTATAGCTAATGACAAAATAGGTTGCTTGTGAGAAAAAAACCTACAATTAAAATCATTTAGCTGCTCACCAGCAGTGTAATATATCACCACTTTTACTGAAACTGATGCAGATGAGTGACAGTCAGTGTTTAATTAGCTAGTGGTGTTTTTGCTGGAGGGCTACAGCTGTTTTCACAGATGCATATCACTAAAGTAATTCTGTTTTCATATTTTTTATACATGCCAGCATAACATCAGCCCACACAGAAGATGAATGCACTAATGAAAGCAAAGAGGGCAATGTATCATCTCTCCAGACGCAGGACTGGGCCGGAGCTGATCTAACCAGGAAATCTGCTTACCTTTTTCTCCAATTAAATAAATTAACTTATTAGAAATTACATCATCAAGGGGAAAAAAAACCCTCCATAAACTCATTTTATCATATTATTATTCCAAGCAGATTACTTGTGAATGTCTTTAAACATGTCTGGATAGGATCTTTTAAAGTAGACTCAGTCTGGTCACACACATCCCAAACTGACCTGTTGTCAGTTGTGTCATTCGAAGGTCAAACACAGTTCCTGCCTTCACTAAATGAGAAAGCCTCCACTTTCTGAGGAAGACTCCGCCAGCACAATTCAACTGCCAGGGTGAAAGTTCATTCACAGCACACTGGAGCTCATTAGTAGCACACTGAAAGATTTCACAATTGTTTCAGTTAGTGCCAATTAAAAGTTTGTCCCCTGTGAGGTGATGCCACATCTGTGTAACTCTGTTTCAGTTGTTGTTAAGTCAGAAATTATTCTGAAGCAAAAATATATAGATATTTTTTTTCCTTAATTTGTTTATGTGCCCGGACAGGGCTCTGTAGTTCAAACATTTTATTTGCAATTGCACCTAACAGTTGTTATCTAACGGTATAGTAAAATTCCAGGTTCGGCTGACCTCATATCTGCTGTTGCCATAAATCATCCATTTCACTATGTCTTTCTAGAGTGTGAAAATTAAATACTGTGTATGACTGAACAGGTCAAAGGCATAAAGTGAAAGTGAAACAATGAGATGGGAAAGAAGAAAGCCCTCTAGCAAAGGCACCCGAACTTGACGAGCTGAGCAATTTAGCATTAGAGGACACTGACAGAGACATACAGTAGCAGCCAGTGTTACCATTAGAAAAGTGGGAATTCAGCGACATTTAAAAGAGATGCAATACATTATACTGTAGTGTTATTAATACATGTTCTTCACTATTTGGTCGGCAGATCAGTTATAAACATTGCAGCTTCAGTGAACTGTTAGATCAAGAGTTGCAGACGGCAGTTTCTTACTGCAGTTTGTGTGACCCAGCACGACTCATCATCATCGTCATCATGGAGAACAACTGCTTTTAAAAATGGTTGTGGAAAACCATTTGTACTGTGCCAGTGCAGCTTTATCGGTTGCCGAGCCTCATGGCTCAGTATCCCAACCCCTGTCAAAACACTAGCAATAAGAAACCTAAAGCCTGGACAACAAAACCATCAATAAGTGATCAAAACTTTCCCTTTATTTACTGTAATTAAACTGCACAGTATATGAAGGCAACATACTGTATTCATTTTAGTTTCCTTTTCTTTTAAATTAATTGTCCGTAGCATACAAATCTTCAGGCTATCATTTATTTGTAAGGACGTGTTCTTGTAAACCTCAAAAATATTTCACTGGCACTGTTATAAAAATGTAAGAATTATGAGCTAATGCTTCAAATAATAGCTCCTGAGATGTTGTTCCACATTAAGTACAGTGACTTTGAATATTTATCTAAAGCTTTTTAGGAACACAAAAGTTCCTGAGCAAATTTTATTCCAACAGAGCCTAAAACCTAATTTCAGCAATGACGCACCACAGGATAACAAAGCAGCAAGAGGTGAAAAAAAAGTAGTTTGGGGGCACCTCAAGTAGAAAATTCACACACAGTCAGTGACTTCTATATTAAAGTTTGAATTCAGCTCAGCATCAGTATTGCCTGACTTTTCTCTTCCTCATCTTTTTCTCCCTCACCTAAATACAAAAATGCCAACAACCATCCATTTTGCTACAAGGACCAAATTTCACTGAGATCCCAGCCATCTGAATCGTGCATTTTCTGAAACTCTGAAAAGGGCAACTTGCAGCTTAAAGGTTCGTTCTCAGAACACAGCACTGTTTCACCTCCTGTTGCTCTCCCCTCTGGGCATCATACCATCTCCAGACCCGCAACTCTACACCGGGCTGTGGGCTGTCTTTACGTCACATCCCATGTTGCTGCAGCCGTCTACCTCAGCACAATCAGAACGTCTTTCATCACTCTGCAGGATCTTTCCAGCTGTGCACAAACAGTCCTTTGTAAGTCCTCCACTGGACACCAGGGGCTTCTATCTGCCTCCATCTGGGCAGATTTGCTCGAAAGGCAGATGGTGCCTCAACAAACAAGGTGTTGAACGGACACTGAAGAAATCATTCTGCATTAAATCGGCCTCAGAGACTGAATCTGAGAAAAGGCAGAGCTTGTTCACTTGTGTGACTTATCTTTCACTCCACATTTAACCTTTTGTTTAACCTTCTTTTGAAAATCACATGCAGCTGAAAAAGGGGCTACACGCCAGTAGCTGAATATATGCAACATATAGAATTTTTTGCAATAAATTTGATAATAAATATTTAATCACTGGGTTTTCTTTCCTTGAGAGAATTCATCCCTCATAATGTAGCGATTTCCTGCCTCCTCTTAAATAGATGTGTGCTTCAATAACCTTCTTCATTTGAAACTACTTACTAATGGTCTTTGAAATGTACATTGAAATGTAATTGCCTTCATTGGCAGAGAGATGGAACAGACATGGAAAAAGATAATGACTAACTGGAATAAGGATGACTGAAGAGACTGCATAGGACTATAACTCAGCAGGGAATTAAATTAATTTCCATACTTTATTCCCGTTCTCTCAGCCTCTGTGTCTCTTTGTCAAAGTCTGCCTTTCTTCTTGGTCCTTTGGCTGACCCACAGGGACGAGGCTGGGCTTCTAGGTCATGTCACGTCAGCAATGCCGATATGATGAAGAATATTGCACATATTCAGATATGAGAATTATATTTTTTTAGAGAAAGCATGTTAAAGAACTGCAGGAAGCTTTATGTTGAAAAAAGATGTCAGAGTTTCCTCAAATATCAGATGCACCTCCATGGCTAGTAGATATCCACCCATTCAGCTCAAGGTAGGAGACCTGCTCACACAAATAAACACATTTGGTATATATTCAATTAATTGTGTATGAGTATATTGTGTCTGAGGTGAGTGAGCCTAATTTTACAAAAATCTTAAGTTATTAAGTAAGGAAATGGTTATTGTACAGATTAAAAATATGAAAACCTGGTTTCAGAGGTGCATTGAACTGAATGCCAACTTTAGCATGCTAATATGATGTCAATGCTAGAATGCTAATCTTTAGCAAGTGTAATACTTGTCCTCACTAGAAAACATCAGTATGGGACGTTTGTGTAAGCAGCTTATTATGACTTATGTTTACGACCTGTCTTCGCCATATGATGATCGGAGCAGAATAAAAGGAAAGTCTGCACAGGGTGGAAGAGACAAAATTGTGAAACCAGAAGTCAGCACTGACTTATTTAAAGTTTATAGTTACTTAATACAATGTGACTTGTGTCACATGGCTCATGTGACTGAACCAAGTTGTTTTTGTGCATAAATCCAACCAGCAGTTTCACAAGATTAAGCATGACTTTATGTCTGTCAGAACTCTCCAACAGAGTATAATATAATAAAATTTCTATGTCCTGGCCCTGTGTAATGTTATCTTCATAATAGAGAAAACAGTTCCATATTTCTTTAAATGTGTGGTTTCACAGGATCCTGTTTGGTGATCACTAGCATTTCTTTCTTGAGCCCACAGACTCTCATTGACCTCCAAGTCAGCAGATGCCCGGCTACTATGATTGTAATCAATGTGTTTTCTCTACTTCTTTATTTTCCTGTTCCTTGGTGATAGAGTTTATCATGGCTGAATAAAGTTAAACGATCATTCAGTGCTCCATCACTATAACTAAAAACATAACCATTTTGATGGTTCTTTGATTTAGCGGAATCTTTAAAACAACAATTTCCACAAGAGGATTTCTTGCAGCTGGATGAGTTTATTCAAGACATGAAAATAGATGTATTTATTATGGGGAAATGCCTGTGGATTTCGCAAACAGTGTTTTTTTTTTCCTGTATCTGCAGTCATTAAATGCCCAAGGAATATCTGTACGTGAAGCTACTGTTACAAACAGCACAATTAATACTCTAGTCATGAAATGCCATTTAAAAAGTTATAATAATTTAAAAAAAGTGATTTGTGGCAACAAATAAGCTTTCTTAAAACAGGTTTTAATCACAGTCTGTTTATTTCATGCAAGATTTCAGTGAGATTTGGAAAATAATTACCAAACCCTTTGGGATTGGGATTCCCAGGTTACCAGGAAGGAGGAGCTAGTTCAGGGGCTACCAGTAATAGCCCAATCTGACAGATCTAGGGCATCAGGAATGAAAATGGTCGTCAGGTGTGACAAGTCATAGTTTTATCCTGTGTACAACATGTTCTCGCTCTCACCTCATCACATACAGCAGCTTTATCAGTGGTCCTATGCTTTAAATCATAATGGTACCCTTCTAGTTTCAGCAGTTTTGCACGTGTAGGGCTTCACAGTCAGGTTAGCAATAATAAATAAGCAGAACATAGTTGCTGAAATCATGTGAAAATAATGAGAACTACACTGCCCAGCCAAAAACAAAGAGTCACCAGCTGGATTTAACTAAGTAAATAGGTAAGAGGCTTTCATTGGATAATTACTGCAGTGATTAATGTGTTTCAGCTGGCAACAAGTTATTTACCCCTCACTGATGCAGCGAGTAGTTTCTCATTTCTTAAACAACCTTGTCAGAAGACATATCCTGTGGTCATGGAAAAGATGTTACTCTGTTTCAAAAGGGTGAAATTGTTGGCCTGCATCAAGCAAAGAAAACAACTAAGGAGATTGATGAAACTACTAAAATTGGGTTAAGAACTGTCCAACACATTATGAAGACCTGGAAGGATAGCGGTGAACCATCACCTTCAAGGAAGAAATGTGGTTGTAAAAAAGTCTTGAATGATTGTGACTGGAGATCACTTGAATGTTTGGAGAAATCAGATCATAAAAAAATCAACAGTGGAACTCATGGCTATGTTTAATAGTGAAAGCAAGAGCATTTCCACAGGCACAATGTGAAGAGAACTCAAGAGATTGTGACTAAACAGCTGTGTGGCCTTAAGAAAACCACTTATCAGTGAGGCTGATCGGAAAAAAAAGGCTTCAGTTTGCTAGGGAGCATAAAGATTGGACTCTGGAGCTATGAAAAATGGTCATATGGTCTGATGAGTCAAGATTTACCCTGTTCCAGAGTGATGGGGGCATCAGGGTAAGAAGAGAGGCGGATGAAGTGATGCTCTCATCATGCCTAGTGGCTACCGTACAAGCCTGTGGGGGCAGGTTAAGGTTCAGCAACATTATGAGCCCAAAAAATGAGGTCAGCTCACTACCAGATTATACTGAATGAGCAGGTTTTTCCATCAATGGATTTTTTCTTCCCTGATGACATGGGCATATTCCAAGATGACTACCAGGGTTTATTGTCCTCAAACTGTGAAAGAGTGGTTCAGCGAGCAGGAGACGTAATTTTCTCACATGGATTGACTACCACAGAGTCCAGATCTTAACCCCACTGAGGATCTTTGGGATGTGCTGGAGAAGACTTTACGCAGCTGTCCAACTCTCCCATCATCAATACAATATCTTGGCAAAAAATTAATTCAACTCTAGACATAAATTAATGTTGCTTTTGGCCAGGCAGTGTATGGTATGGCCAGACAGCAACTGGAGCTGATGGAGATTAAGATGATACAAACACAAAAGCACAATGTGACCTAAAATCATCAAAGCAACACGTAAACCAAAAAATGAACCAAAAGTGAGGTCAAAATATAAAACTACATAAAAAAATAATGTCTAATTAAAAGTCTCAAACTTAAATAACCCTGATGTTGCTGTGTGTGCGCAGCGGTGTGGATTAGTTTGTCTTCCCTGTGTAGTAAAATGTTAAATAAAAATGAACATAAAAATCACGAGTCTTCTTGTGCTCCCTACAACCAATTTTTCCTGAATATATTTGTTCCAATTATCTTTCCATTCCTCTCTTTCCTCCACGTTTCCTCCAGTCCATCCCATTTCATTTCTCAACTGTGCGTGTGCATACTGCGACATATCTGCATGAATAAATGAATACAGCGAGGGAAGAAATTGATCGTAGATTATTCCATCACTCTGTGTCAGTCTTTCCCGTTTATGCAATTTCTGCCAAGTGAACCTGTGTGGATCCATGATTTAAAAATTCCTTTTGTTTTCATCATCTTTATCTTGCTAACCCTTCCTGATTCACTTCCCTCGTATCTCACGTAATGTGCTTATATGTGCATCTATGAACAGATAATTGTGTTTCGTCACGCTTCCATGGCTGTAACTGCTTGTGTAACTGTGCATGAAATAATGCTTGAATCTCCAATAAGTGACTGACTGGCTTCACTCTTGGTGCACTGGATGCCTCTGCAGTAAGCGCCGTTTAGAGGAAAGAATTCATGTGTTTTCAGATGAGATGAACAGTAACTTCTCAACTTAATGTTGTTGCAGCTTTTGGTGGCTCAAACATATCGAAACAAATCCAGGTCAGACACTTAACTGACCCCCTGTCTTGACCACAGGTGAGTCGGATGTGTTTTTCACTAGCATGTCTCATTTTTATCAGTGAAGACAGCTCTTTGTGTCTCGCATCCCAGCTGTATCTGACGGGCGTAAATGCGAGATGAAGCATTTATTTCAACTTCAGGTCTATTTTTCAACAATTCGCATGTCATCTCGAGGCTGGTACCCACTAAAAAGGCATTAAAAATATGTGACAGAACTCCCTCTGCACAGCCAGTGCCGGTCAGCAGCAGGAACATCTCAGATAAAATCGTCAACATAAACCACACTGAAATGAGTTACTGTGATTTTATTAGGAGGAAACAAGGCATTGAAAATTTATTTTTTCCCCATTTTGTAACTGAAGCAGAGTCGAGTGTGTTCCAGTGCCTGAGATCAGCTCACTGTCCTGTGGTTTAATCCCACAGACTCTCCCTTCACTTTTCCCAGCAGCTGGTAAGCAAGATGTGGGGACTTCTTGAATGTTCTTCTGCAGCGTTTTCGTACATTTACTACCACTGGACAACTTCACTGTTAAACTTTAATTTCTCTGCACTGATTGCCAAGACCTGTCTGCTCCATCAGCACACTTTTTCATTTCTCTCTTCCGCGCACACACACAGTGCAGTGCGTATGCGTCGTCGTGACATAGATCAGTAATCACACATATCAAAGAAAAACTGCAGATTGCATGGAAAGTTTGGCTGCTCATTCACCCTTAAATGTGTGGACAATATGGAGCTTATGCTGTGTGCCCCCAGTGTGTCTCAACTGCTCATTCTTTCATAATTTTGAGACCTAATTTTATATTCTTTGAGTTTTAATCATTCAAATTTGGTTGGGTGATTAAAATCATGTTTCTGTGGTGTGTCAAATTCACATGTATTGTTGCTTTATACAAGGAAATGTCTGATGTCAAACACAATGTATGATGTCTTTTGCTGTTAAGAAGGTGTTGAAATAGATAAAAGACATCTTATATACAAGAAAAAACACACATTCCCAATGTGTTACGTTATGTTACTGATTTTTAAAAAGCAGAAAGTGCACACACACACACACACACACACACATCAGATCTGTGTGTGCCTTTTAAGGAAGTTTTGCAAAGCGAGACACACACACACACACACACGCTGCTTCACACATTATTTGTTGCCTGAACGAGTGTTTGAAAGGCGAAAGGCGATGCATCACACATTAGGTGAACAGCAACTGGCTCGTTGAAAATGCGCCTTTTAAAGAAAAGTTCTGGAAAGACATTTTGTCCTCAAAACTTGTTCCAAAAGTTAAGACGTCTGGATATCATGCCCCCCACCTGCACACATCAGATTCTCTTCAGCTCATCTTATAATTACAATTCAGGTTCCCATCCATTGTAATTTCCCTCAAAGGCCAATGTATTTTCCATATTTGCTATGCAACTAGTGAGCTGGAGGATTTGTGGAGTACATTGCAGGCTTTAAGAGGGAAAATGAAACAAAACTGTTGATGAGACTTTTTGAAAAAAGTTGCAAAAATAAGGGTTGTTGCAGCTGGAAGGAATGTAATTACAAAAAACATATAATTAAGGTGCACTATAATTGTCTTCTATAATTTTTAACAGTATTTTATGGAATTACTTTGATACTTAATATGTACCTTATGGTTTGTAGTACACATGGTAGCAATCATCATCATTGACATGAACATCCTCTGGCTCCCTAAACTCATTACTTAGCAATCTTAGTTGCATCTTAGCTGCATCCTGGACACTCCTGTTTGTCCTGTCCCTCTAAGGGACATCGTCTCCACCTGAGTCCCTCTCTTCACACCTCTTCTTGGATTGGTGCAACAGGTGCATGTATCACCGTGCAAACCAATCACTGCTTGTGGTGGATGGAGTTGTTATGGCGACACGCCTGCTGATGTTCTGCTTCCTCTTATCTCTGATTAAGTAGGCTGAGGAAAAAGGTGCTGACAAAACCAAAACCAAGAGAATATCTGTTTTGTTTTTGACTTCTGTTTTGTTATTAAGATTGTGTGTCTTTGGTCTGTTTTTGTGGGAAGAGCTTATTGTATATAATGAAAAATCAAAATAAAATCTTATTTAAAAAAATGAAATGCAAATGTATAAGAAAAGAGGACAACGGAAAAGTCTTTTGGTCTTAGGTCTTTTTTACCCTTTTCTGTCTTTCATGTTGTTGGTGTCGTTATGTCTTTTACATTGTTTTTTGGCTTGTAATATCTTTCACATAGTTTTTTTCTTGTTGCATCTGTTACATCGTCTTTGTTTTGTTGCGTCTTTCTTTGTCACTACATTTTGACATCTCTATAGTCTTGTTATATCTTGTACTGTTGTGTAGTATAGTGAGAACTGGACCCAAAAGCATGACTCAGACAGCTGTTCAGTTTAAAGTGGATTTATTTTCAATAAAGCAAGAAGGGGTGTTTTCGGCTGATCCAGGGCTCTCGGGTGAAACAGGGCAGGCAGGCCGAGCAGGGCTGGAAGCTGGTTGGCAGGCTGGAGTGGCAGCCAAACAGGTGACCTGTGGGTATGAAGCTGAGGCACAGAGAAACAAGGTTTAGGCAGAAATATCCAGGAGGAGAAAAGCAAGAAGCAACAAGTAGACCATAATTAGTACCACAAGGTAGACTGAACAATCTGGCGGAGGCAGAGCCGGGGTATTTGTACTGCTGCGGTTGGTTAGTGAATGGCTTTCAGGTGAACAGACAGATTGGCAGCAGGAGTTGATTGGCAGCAGGACTGATGAGCGACACGCCCAGACACAGACACAGAGAGAGACAAACAAGAAACCCCAAGAAACAAGGGAGGGAGAAACAGCTGACAAATGAGGAACGAAAAAAAGGCAGAGACCATGGCATTTACGTCTGTGTTTTTTGTCTTCTTAGGTCTTTTTCATCGTTTTTGTGTTGCTGTTTTTGTTTCGTTAGGTCATTTTTCATCTTATCACATCTTTTACATCATCGTGGTCTTTGTCATCTTTTACTTCTTGTTGAAATCAGTCTTGATGTTGAGAAGGTGACGTGGCGATGCAGAATAAAAATAATCAATAATTGCCATCAAATTTCAACTAAAGAGGCTGTTTTGAAAACGTCAGGAGTAGAAAGTATAGATATTTGTATTTAAATGTAGAGAGTAAAAGCTGCTAGAAAAATAAAAAACTTTACTTTACACAGTAACTAGTTATTTGTATGTATTTACTTCCCACCTCTGTGTATAAGTGATTGAACATGCTGTAGTATGTGATTTATGTGTTTCATTGTGTGCATTTCAGTTTTACAGCACCTGTATGTGGGAGGCAACAAATAAACAGCCTGAGCCTGGAAGACTTTGTCGTTCATTTGTTCGCCTCTCTGCCAAACTAAACACTAACATCTAGGGAGGGAAGAATATCGAGTGCTGCTTGACGACCATTTTTTCTTCTTATTTACCCTATATGATGTGACCAGTGGTCAAAGGGGAGGGTTCAGAATCTGTTCAGAGAGAGGGAGGCTGTAAGTGGCCACAATACATTCAGTCACTGCCTCACACACACACACACACACACACCCAATTGCAGGCTATGAGTAATCCCTCCACATGCACTCTGTCACAAGCATACAGCAGTCACTACCTGCATACACACTTACTGTATGCTGCTACACACTCATTCACAAAGGCTATTAGAGGTCCCTACCTGCTCCCAACTTCAGGAAAGATTGATAGAGCCTTCACTGCTCCACACAGGCTGTTTAGTCATACTGATTGCCCTGCATGCGTTTGTGTGCATGTGCATGTGTACGCGCATGTGTTTGTGTGTATTTGTTCCATGTGGCTTTTTTTTTTCGTAATGGCTATTGCAGGGACAGAGCTGTGCATTTTGTTAAAGCTTCCTAAAGTGAATGTGTGTGTTTTTAAGACAGTGCATATAACTTGAAAGTGTGTGTGCATGTGCACACGATTTGTGTGTGTGTGTGTGTTTGGGACTCAAACAATACTTTGCAGTGAAAGTTGCAATGTCACATTTGAATGATGACTTGTGCCACTCTGTGACTTCAGGGTGTGCACAAAGTCACAGAGAACACACACACACACACTCAAAGGAAGAGTCACATCTCCCGGCCACCAGCCTCTCCTCCACACATGGCTACCCGGTAATACTGAGAGAGAACAGAGGGGACGGCAGACAGACAGAAGGTGAAAGAAGAGAAATGAGACAGAGGGAGGGAAGAAAGGAGAAGCCAAGAGAAATAAAAAAGAATGAGCAGAATTGTTTGTGTCTCCATCTGTCTGTTAAAGTAGTTCTGAAATCTCTAAGAGCGGAGGTTATTGGGTAGGTTGTTACATTTTCCCAGCGTTTGTTAATGTTGGTTATATTTCATATTTTCATTCTACTGCTGGATGACAGCAAAAGAAGGGCAATGGTAATACAATTTAAATAGATCTTTCTTTTTTTTTTATTTAAAGCTTTCCTTATAATTCAGAGTACACTGGCTGAACATTATGGTGTCACACAGCCACCCTGTTTTTTAGTTTTTTTATTTCTCCTGACAGTAAAAGCATTTTTCCCTAGCTCAGCTGAAGCATCAGCTAATCGGTAAGCCAGATAGGGTTGCCACCCATTCCGTATAATAAAGGATTGCCCCGTGCTGAAAAATGAAATGCATTGTTCCTTACTACATCAGTACCGGTTGCAATTTGTCACATTTTTTCATGCGCACCCCACTCTAATGCATGCACTACATTTTCTTATGATTGGAATGACATGAGGAATATAAAACCAAAAGTTTCACGAGACGTGGTGGAGAAGAAGTATCAAATCAGGACGACAGACAAGTTGTCTGTCACTCCATTGCCATTGCCCCGATTACAGAGACTCAGACTGCGGCTGAATACCTCCAACGGTTGTGTCTAGAAGGGAATCCTAGATTTGCAAAACTTTATTTCTTTCTTGTTTTGTCACAGATGCCTCTCACTGCAAAAACTGCTCTGCCTGATCAGGACTTCAGCTTTAGAGATGCCTTTAAAAAAATGATTTTTGTGAACTGCCTATATTTCCTCACTTGGAGAAAGAAAGTGGTGGAAGTTTGTGCCACGTAGCACTATGGCTAAATGGGGGGGGGTGCCTTTGTAGGTGCAGCGCTATAATACTGAAACAAGCAGAGATCCATGAAAGATAGAACACGCACAGTGTCTTTATAAATAGAATATGTGGCCCTAATTTCATTTCTCCTCATTGTGTGAAATCCACAGACTGAAGGGAAACAAGCAGATAGAGGGGGCAGTCACTGAGGAGAGAGCTGCAAACTATAAACAGCTGTTTTTATGCATCTTGCAGCACCCCTGCTGATTTTGAGTGATTATAGTGGATGATCTGATTCATAAATAATCTGTGTTGACAGTTTTGAAAAGTTATAACAGCTTTTTGTCTCCCCGCTGACCAGCCGGAACAGCATCCTCTCTGTGCTCTGGGACCTCCTGATTTACAAATTAAGCACTGCCCGTGCATCGCTACAAGCCATACCACATAATTAGACCACAATCAATGTTCCACTAAGGGGTTAAGTGAGCCCCCTGAATCACCACAAATTACACCCACGAGGGAGAGCATTCCTGTTAGCTGACTCTTCCCAGACTGAGAGATCTTAGTGAACACAGCCAGACCAGGACCAAAACAGCTTATAGGATCAACATGGACCACCCAGTTTAACAGTGGGCAATAGGCTACAGTACCAAAGTGGTTTTCTTGCTGGGACTGGCTCCTGACACCATGGGTGCCATAGCATTAGCGTTAGCTTCCCCAGTTTATTTGCTTGGGCTGAATTCTACTTTAGACTCAGATTTGCAGTGACCTTTACCCTGTTAACCCAGTGTAGACAACACTGGGGTGCTCTAAGCAGTGTTGTTGCTCACTTTTCGATGGTGGAAGTTGTAGTTTATAGTAGGATTCTTTGCTAGGATTTGTGGAGGACAGACACACATCCGCCTACTGTGCTGCCATGCTGGAAGTCAGTGTATTTTTATTCATGATGCACTTAAGAGAAGGACAACATCTGGTTCAGGTGTTTTTACAGAAGACATTTTGACATATGTGACAGCGGGAAATCCAGAGGTGTTTAAGAGTAAAATGAATGATAGCTGTATTCTAGCTGAATTAGCAGGCTCAGTTTCAGGGTCCTGGTATTGTGCCTGCTGCTCACCGCCACACAGCCATAGCTTACTGGGACACTTGAACAGGATACAGCTATTTTTGGCTATTAGTACCACCTTTTTCTTCCATGACAAGTCAAAATGTCAGCTCCAGAAAAGGCCTACATCCTGTTTCTTTCCCTACCTCCTGTTTCCATTATCAGCCTGTTCAGCACCATACAATCAAGTAAAAATACCCAATGAACATCTTTAATAGCCTCTGCCTCTTTATTTTTCTCTGTGTCACTCTTTCACTTGGTTTGTGGCAGTTTAAATATTTAATTCAGCCAGTTTCTCCTCTCTATCGCTATCCACCTTCTGCTTCTCTTTCTCTCCCTCCCTGTCTCTCTACCTGGGTGGTGTCTGCAGGTGTCTACAGGGGTCTGACTGACTCACGGGCTGAATAATTCACTCAGTCCAAATGAGATCTCCCTGGCCTTAATGAAGCCATTAATGAGACTCAGTGGATTCAGACTGCTGCCTCACACCTATACTGACACTTTCTTGCTCTCACACACACACTATCGCACGCAAACATACGCACAAAGGGTGCACATCATGCAGAAAGAGACACACAGACACACTCACACCGCAAAAAACTGGCATTACACACAAACAAAGGCTGGCATGTGCTCAGACACACACTCGTGCTCTATACTAATCACTCATAGGAATGCAGCTTGGAGTTAAATAAGTCAACATGAATTCACTAAAATGACTAAGGGGCATGTTGTCACCATGTGGTGGGCTCATATGTGGTTCTTGCCACTGATTTCTTTTGTTAAAGCTAATTTATTTGTATTAATTCTCACACAGAATATCTTAAAGCTTTAATATTTCCACATTAAAAGGTCTATAAAAGCTAAAAAATATGTCATATATTTTAAGTTGTGTATTTATGTTATTCCAAATGTTTCCAACAATGTTCAAACTCAGAGAAATCCATCATTTCATTGAGGTAATGGTGCATTTCCTGCGAGCTGTTGCTAACTAGTTGTTATGAATCTGCAATTGAGACAAAACGTAATGTTAATAACATTTTAAAATTACCTCTGCCATTATTTCAGTTTGAGTCATGCCATTTGTATATTCATCAGTAGTAAACTATGCCTTTTATTATTGTTTTAATGTGAGAGACCCCTGGTGGCAGAACTTGTACCTATTGTACATTTAAGGGAAATGACACAGTTACTATTATTAATAAAAAGTGAGAAATCCATTTATTTATTTATATTTATTTATTTATTTTTGTTTTTTGTTAATAAAATGTTTATGGGTAGTCCCCTGGTTGTGCAACAGTCTCACAGTTTGTGAATAGGCATGAAATTTAATTGATTTGTGTACATGGATGTGCGATAGTTGTAGTTTGGTTGGTTTTAGGCACCAGAATTACTTGGGTAGGTTTGTGGATACAACAGGCATGTTATGTCACGTATATCACAGGACAAGACTAAAGTTGCATGTAACATAATATACCTTAAAACTTTTCAGAACGTTTTGGTTTTCATAAGAACCAGATCCTTCATTCAGATTTGGAACTGCATCCATAGCAACAGTCTGCTGTTCATAGCAACAGACTGTTATTCATAGCAACGGTCTTTAATCCATAGCAATGGTCTTCTGTTCATAGCAACAGACTGTTATTCATAGCAACGGTCTTTAATCCATAGCAACGGTCTTCTATGCATAGCAACAGACTGTTATTCATAACAACGGTCTTTAATCCATAGCAACAGTCTGCTATCAGAAATAGCAGACTTTAGAATGCCATAATTGACCTGTCAAAACAATATTTAATAAAGCCATTTAATAAGTAAGGAATAATGTACACTAAGCAGGTCATTATTCTTAAACCCTGACAGTGTGATGCTGGACCCTGATGTGTACATTGTCCCACTATTTACACAACTACATGTAAAGGAAATGTGAAACAAACAAACAAAAAAAAAAAAAAATTGAGAGAAAATATTTTATTAAAATTATTTCGTTGATTTAGAAAAAAATACTTCACTGCTCCTCCATACTGTATGATCAGAACTGCATCCATTCGGCCTGCAATTCATAACAGCTGTCTGCTATTCAAAAATAAGAGTCCTTAGCATAATTGATCAATCAGAATTGAGTATTTAACAAAGTCATGTAAAAACTAAAAGATACTGCACAGTGTTTCAATTATCAGTTAGTAATAATATGATAAAAACAGGGATTTTGAAGATTATATTAGCAGAGATACAGTTTTGTGAACATTTCCCCCAAACACAGATTAACACAGCTATGATGAATTCTACAACTTTCCATTTCATTCGTCCATTGCATCACATTGTCTCTTTCTCTGTTCCTGTTTTGAAAGCAAAAACTAACAGCATAAATAAACCAATAAATCTTGTAAGTTACTTTGAATGGAAAATTTGTAAAATAAAAATATTATGTCCAGCAAATATTTTATCTTTTGTACAGCACCACTGCAGAACAACTTCCTTCAACTTCCATTCATATTTCCTTTCATATTTTTAAAAGTTAAAAAAAAAAAAAAATGAAGCGAAACAGAAATACATCTCTCATTTTTCTGTACCAGGGGTTTTCAAAGTTAGACACTTCACACAATTGGCACAAAAGTGTACTGAATTAGTTAATAGCAGTTCCAGTTTGCAATGTTCCCATGAATGTACAAACAACCATCACTGATTCAGTTTGATACTGAAGAAAATTTAAATACATGATGATTCTCAGACAAGTTCTGGAGTTATAAGAGTATACTTTTTCCAAGTGGATTTATGGACACTTGTTCTCAATGGCCACTGGAGATAATAATATCCCCAGACAGTGTATGTCACACTGAATCTAACAAGATGTGCTCAGATTTGACTGAGTGATGACACAGGAGAAGTAGTGAGATATTGGATGCAAACTGCCGCCTGCAGTCTGTTTTTTTTTTTTTTTTTTTGGTCAGGAAAAACCTTTTTTTGGCCCACCTGAGCAGTGTGTCCCAGCCACTGCTGCTGCCACAGCAGCTGACTGTATTGCAGATAAGCAGGGGGTTATTTTGCAATGATGGTCACTGTACATTATCCCACTTATTACATGGTCAATTACCCAAACAGAGTCTATGATCAGAACTGCATCCATAGCAACAGTCTGTTATACATAGCAACGGTCAGCTGTGCAGAAATAACAGACCTGATGCTGCAATTTAGCAATCAGAATCAGGTATTTAACAATAATAACTAATATTAACCAACACTGAAGGACACTGTGATGCACATGTCCCTGTCACCTTGCAGATTTTCTTTGCCTCATGTCTTTCCATTTACGTTCCCCTTCATTCACTGAAAGCAGACATACAAATCATAAACAACATCCTCTGGTCTATTCCTAGAATACCGATTATAAAACAGACCCCCTCCTTCATACATCTTCTTTCTAACTATTACATTTTACAGCAATAACTGAATCAGATCATTATCAATGTCCTCTTTAAATAACTGCAGAATAGAACAAGTATGACCCACATCACCTCCTTTCCTTCACCACTAAATATATAACTAAGTGAATAAATAAGAATCACCTCCCAGAGTCTTGTGTAGGGGACTGAATCAATTTTCTGATTACATGGTTCAAGGTACGAGCTGGAGCCACTAAGCTTATTAGCCTGGCTGGCTGGAGTTTGGCTACCTCTGTTAGAGTTTGAGTGTGCGTGTGTGTGTGTGTGTGTGTGTGTGTGTGTTGGTTGGTTTATACACCTGGATGACTGCCAAGGAGTGTGAGCATTTGGAGTAAGTACACAAAACTGGGTCTGGATGGGTATGGGGAATGAAGATTGAGGGAAATCTGATGGAGAGGTTCCAAAGGAAAAAGGCGGCAGGCAAAGAGAGAGGGAGAGTTGCTGAACCATGACTCCCTGCATCAAAAATTATTTGCCCCTAAAAAATGCCTATTTTTTGACCCAAATTGCAAATTCTTATCAATGACAAGATTAGATTATGTGACAGAATCAAGACATTAATGCACATAGAGAAGGTTACCAATCTCTTGAGGAAAATTACATCAACCTTGCACAGTTTGCATGGTTAGTTAGTTGGGTGGGTTACTTTAAAAATGTATTCCAATACAATTACTAATTACCTGTTAAAAATTAAACAAAAACAGCTTGGGTAGGTTTAGAAAAATATTATTATTTATGATTAAAATAGACCCTTGCACAATGTTAGAAAGGCTCTCTGGCAATCACAAGGACACGTTGTCAAGGCAGCGAGAACTGGCCAATCACAGTGCAGGGACTAGTACAAGCAAACAAAAAGCACACATAGAGCTTTGCAAATCTCAAGTTCCCTTCCACAGAGCTGACCGAGATATGTGCTGGCGTTAGAAAGAAGGAATCCATTCATTTTCTTTTGTACTTTATTCGCAACCTTGTTAAATACTCGATTCTGATTGGTCAATGATGGCATTCTAAGGTCTGTTATTTCTGAACATCAGACTGTTATCAGAGTTCAAATTAATGCAGAACCATTGCTGAATTAATAAATGTCTGTAGAAGGTATAGATGTCTGTAGATGTGTTGATGGAGTCTGGCAGGCAGAGTGTGTATTTTCAGAGCTGTGGGCTTTTATTTTCAGGATAACAGGCTTAACTTTATATTGACAGACAACTGACAGTTACAAACACCTGATCTACCTACAGTGTACGACTTGTCTTCAGTTGTTATTGTCAGTTTACAGTGTTGTGGGCATGATGAGCTCTAACGTTACTTTGTTCCTGCGGAGCTCCTACAGCCTTCGTGAGCTTCCCTGAGTGAGGAAAGGACTGGCAGGGAAAAAACAACTCACTTCAATCAGAGATCAAATTTTAAATAGGATTTCGACCTATTTAATATAGTGTCTATGGCTCCAACTTGCTCTTTGGACTGCTGTACTCATTTTGGCCTACACATCCATCCATTCATTGTCCGTAACCGCTTATCTTGACGGGTCGCAGAGGGGCTGGAGCCTGTCCTGAGTGACATTGCGCGAGAGGCGGGGTAAACCCTGGACAAGCCCCAAATTCATCGCTTGATGTTTTTGGACTGTGGGAGGAAGCAGGAGCACCTGGAGAGAACCCATGTGGACACAAGGAGAACATGCAAACTCCCCACCTGCCCCACCACAAACTCCCCAGCACCTCAGCCAGCAGGGGGATTCAAAGTGGTGGAGCTTTCACCTAATGTACTGAGACGGCGAGTCCTCTGCAGTGGCTGTGGGTTCAGTTCCCATCTATGGCCCTTTGCTGCATGTCATTCCCCTACTCTCCCCCCGCCTTTCCAGTCATATCTTCAGCTGTGCTACAAATAAAGCCATAAAAGCCCCCTCAAAAAAAAAAAAAAAATATATATATATATATATAGATATATATATTAAAAAAGGTTGGATTTCAAAAATGAGATGGCTGTTGACAGCAGTGGGGTTTCAAACAAAGTATCTTTCCAGCTTTCTTGGAGCAACGTGAAGGGGGAGAAGAGCGAGTGACTTTTCAGTGGCAACTGCACTTATAAAAGCGACCACTTTTTCAAAGAAAAACTTTTTGATTACTTGAGAATAGTTCTATTTTAAATTTTATTTCCCGTGTTCTTATTTATGTCCTGTTCACTGATGTATGTAACATAATATTTGCTCTTGCAGAAACCCAATTTCCCCCACAGGGATCTGTTTATTTATCAAATGTAATGTAATACTCAGTGTCATTACTTTGAGTCTTGTCCTTGACTATTTGTTGTAGGTTTCCACTCATGCATGGATTAGAAAAGCATCCCATCAAAACTAATGTGAACTCTCTCAACTCCCGGCTCCATCCTATCATTCTCCTCTCATCTCTTTTCATGCAGGACAAACTCGACGCAAAGTATTCATTACAGCAAGGTTACAGCTCTGTTCCACATATGATAAGATGACAGTAAATAACATGTAATCTTAGAAGCATCTGGCACAGTGATGCTCTTTTAATCCCTGTCACAAAATGATTCAATTTGGCATTTTTTGGTCATGCTGAAGTTTGAAATGATACAGCATGTAATTTTTGCTTCCTTCATGGAGACGTGCGTTGCTCACTGTCATAATATTGAAGGTATTTTGAAAGTCAAAGTCTTCCTTCTGTCGCCATATTCTCTCTGTACTTTTTCTTTCCTCACTCGTCTCTCACACTGAGACAGCCTCAGTATTTGTCTCACCATATTTCATTTCACTTAAGTAAACAAAAATGCAAAATAAATGATGCAAGTCTTGGTTTGTACGGGACTCTTCAGCTTGGATAGAGTTCTCCTCTCTTTGGTGTTTTGAATGTTTTGGATATAATGCAAATAGATTTTCACAGCTGAAGATGCAATAACTCTGAAGCTTTTGTCAGATTCAATTTCACCTCGCTGCTCACCTTGTTTAAGTGTGCATCTTTTGATTTAGAACCAAATCCTTTCATTTAGGTTTTGGACTTAAATTGGGGCTGATCCTCTGACTGTGTCGCTTTAAGCTTTGTGGGCGAGCCAAAACAATCAGAGGAGCTGATCCCTCAACCAGAATAATACAGCTGCTGGAGTGCTTCAAGGGCTGGGTGGTGAACCAAATTTGTAATATGAATTATGACACAGAAAATTAAAACCAAAGAGAATGGTACATTTTATTGCAAATACCACTACAGTGTAGTCCAGTATCACTTGTTGTTTTTAAGGGGTAAAGTTTTGACATTTTAATGGTGTGCCTCTAAGGAACAATCAAGAGCCACAGAGACTCTCAGTGCACACCCACTGAACCGAAGAATGAGTGAGAAGAAAACAGCGTGTAAAGCCAGAATATTTTCACATTAAGCTTGGTGAATTAAAGATTTATTTCAACCAGAGTTGGTGATTGTTGGAACAGTGGAAAGAGAAACTAACACGGTTTTGATGAGTTCTAACATTATTTTGTTTCTGTGGAGTTTAAATGAAGTGTCTTAGTTCGGCAAAAGAAATAAACTTCAATTCAGAAGGTGTGCGGTTGTATTTTTCTGTTTAATAAGGAATAAATGTGCAAGAATCGCACATTTCTTGACATTTTGAGTGTATTTTGTTCATTTACTTGCCACTCACATATATTTTCCAGCTGAAACTCACACACACACGCACACACACACACACACACACACACACACACACACACACACACACACACACACACACACACACGTATGCACACAAGTATATCGACAGCTGACAGTTGTTGAACAGACAGTGGCTGGTTGGAAAAGTTACAGTTGTTGATTTGGTCTTCTTTGCTTGCTTGTGGTGCTTTTACCATGGCTAAGTAGGCTACATAATTGAACAGTTAAATAGTTTTTTGTCTGTTTTTATGACCTGCACGGGGTATTTTATTTTGAAAATTGATTGGAGCGTTTATGGTATTTCTGCTTGAAGCATATTTGAAGCAGAGCTGGGAGCCACTTCTGGGATGGGCGCTGCTGGTGGAATCACAAGAACTGTGTAGAACGGCAATGATTTGCTCCGGCAGACGTGACTCAGCCGTAACACGCCGTACCTGGTGGAATCAAGCCGTAAATGCTTAACCCATAAGTGCTAACGTCAGTATGCAAACAGGTTCACAGTAGCAATGCTAACATCCTGATGTTTACAATGTTAATCTTATGTTAACCACCGACATTATTTAGCATGGTAGCATTTGCCAATTAGCACAAAACTCAGACAATGAAAGTCTCTCTGGAATGTTTGTGTTTCTTTTGTTAAATGTTAATTATATGTATATTTCACAAAAAAGCTACATATAGTTATATTTCTATTTTAAGTATTCATGAGCAGATTTAAAAGGCTTTCTTTTATGTTATGATTGTCATTGTTGTTTGAAATTGCAGTCCAACAACATTATCACACTACTGAAAAAGAAGGACCAGAAACAAGGCAGTGGAACCATAGTTGTCTTTTTTATTCCACTGATTCTTCCTCCTTGTCAAAGCCTGAAGCCTGTTTTACCCACAGTGCAACTTGTCTTACAACAGTTTACTCTGTGAGTTGGGCCTTTTATCCAAGTAATGGCTAAAGCTGCTAGCCTCAAGCAGAAATGAAGAGTGGACTACAAGGTCTGGTAAGCTCACTTCTTTCACTTGTCCGAATTATTTTATTTATTTTCTCTAACTCTACAGCCCCAACTAACTCGGACATTTATCAGATTTCACAAAGCTCCCACAGTGCCAAAAAAGGCTTTATACAATCTTTTTCACATATGAGTAGTACTCCCTAAGACCTGTAAACAGACTTTGATGTGTAAAATCAGTGGATTTACCCTTGAAACTTTGCTATCGAACTCTTGGGGCTACTTCAAAATATTGTGTGATATGATTACCTTATGATGAACTATTTTTGTATTCATGTTTTCCCAAAACCTAACATTAGCAGCTATTAGAAAATTAGAGTGTAAAAGAGTGTGGGATGTTGTGAATGAGACCCATCGCTTCAGTTTCTCGGTTGCTTTCAACTTCAGCAAGTGAAAATATGTAGTTTTGTTTGGAAATCAGGTGGGTAACCTATCATTTTGACAGTTAGAATAAATCTGAATTATTTCCATTATCTGCCATCAACCAGGATTAAAAAAAGTTCCTATACACTAAAGAGCTTTTCACTCGGCACTTAGCCCAGGGCTAAAACCATTCTTAGAACCTTCTAAGCACCCGGGATAAGGGAGCTCTTCGCTCTAGGCTAAGAAAGCTTTCACACTGGCACAATCCTGGCACATTCCAAAATGAGCTATGAGTTACCAAAATAAGGCCTTTATATACCAACAGCAATGCAAGCAATAGGCACAAACACGTGAATGATACAGAGGCAATTTTGAAATGCCTAAATATTTACTCCAAGCATGACAGTTGTGCAGCAAAAACCATGGATTCGGTCATTTTCCATAAACTGTTGAAGCTTGATATACACACCATCATCATACTGAATCTCATTTGCTGTTCTTCTCCACACACTGATTTTAAAATTGTTGTTTTTGTAGTTCTTTTCCCTTTTGTCGAATAAAACAGACAAAAAACCTAAAGCCACAATGCTGCTTGGCAATTGTTCATTTGAAAGCTTGGATTGGCTGGACACAGGTTTGAAAAATATTAACGTGCTAATAAACAGCACAAAAAAATGTGTCCATTGTGCAAAGCCCTTAAGCTGACTTTAGCCTAGGGCTTGTTGATCCTTCTCTGGAGCACAGTTAGCCCCAAGTTTGCGAGGACATGCCCTAAAAATTTACAAAAGATGTCTCTAAAAGGTGCCAGTCGCATTATTCCAGAGTAAACATTAGTCTCATGTTCCAACAGACTTGAACCCAGGGCCGGTAGCAGTGCAGTATGAATCATGTAATCCTTGGCTTATGTTAACCAAAGGTTAACAATGTTTGTGTCAAACGGTGTCAAAGGGATAGTTCACACAAAAATGAAAATTCTGGTTTATTTTGTTAGTGTGCAAATCACTGCTGGAGTTTCACAGGAGGTGAATGGTGACTGGTTTACAAAGCTTAAAGAAAAGAAAAGAAAAGAAAAGAAAAGAAAAGAAACCCCAACATAAACTGCTTCCATACTGATTTCTTGGAATAATTCAAGTCTCCTTAAGTCATGACCGTTTGGACACTGTCACAACACACACACCAACTTCGGAAAGTGTGCATGTGCATGTGAACGTGGCCCCAAGCTAAGGATCTACAGCGAAGTTTAAGACTAAAAACATGTTATAAATAAATTTTTTGTAGTCAACATGATGGAGCTTTAGGAGACTTGGATTATACCAGACAAGCAGTATGAAAACTGGTCACCAGATTCTGCAACGCTCCAGCAGTGTTTTTCAAAACTAAACCCAACCTTCAATCGACATGAGTAGATGATGACTGAATTTTCATTTTTGGGTGAACTATTCCTTTAAGTCATCCCAGGGCAAAAAGCCCTTAAGACTGTGTTCAACCGTTTTAGGGTTTAAAAAAAGACGTGTGACATTAGGAACACAGCTAGCTGAGTGTAGAACATTATAATATTCATGATATTTGTGATGAACTAATATGATTACGTTTGCATGATTAATTCAGCTTTAATATCTTAAGCTGCTCTTTGGTTTCACCCACTGTGGTAATCGAGGGTATTCTGGTACAGTGTGTTTCTTTCCAACAGATTTCCTGCCTGTCGGATGCCAACCGTCCTATTGTTGTAGAGAGTTTCTACAACTGAAGCAGCCAAGTCGAGGGGATAAGCTTCTCAAACCCCTCTCCCTTCTGACACGCACACACACATACACACACACACACACACACACACACACACACACACACACACATAGAGTACAGTAAAGAACAGATGAATCCACGCACACAGACAGCACAAGCATGTGTTTAAGCATACTGATCTGTGTCCTCTGTGTCTGCACGCACAAACACATGCTGAGGAATACTCAGGAGCACTTACACAAAGAGAATATGAATATGATGAATTCTTATGTCAGTGTGAACACTTGTCTATGAGAATTAACGACTATTTAACGCTGGACCAGGGTCTGCTGCAGCCTTCTGCTCTGTGTGATTAAAGAAATCTGTTAACCGTATAAGTGGCACGGCAAAGTTAACCGATAAAATGACTAATATATCACTGTTCCTCACTCTTTCCGACACACTGCACCCCAAAAAAGGCTCCTGCTGTTAGATTAAAAACTATTATGCTCAGGACCAATACATTTTTGTTCAAAGTTTTAAGAGAAAAAAACATTCTGATGGGTTTGTCTGTGATGGATCATGAGTGATGATTGAGAGGGATTATTTTTATATGACTCTATATGTTTGTTTTTTGGTGGTCATATATGTCCTATTAGATATGAGGACATGCTGTACTTCTCTGACGTAGGTTGATATTTTAGGTCTGTGTTGTTGTTTATGGGACACAAAGATGCTGTTTAATTAAAGCACTGTCAGGTCTGTGTGGAAATACTTTAGTTTTAGTTTTGGGTAAAAGTCTCCTTGATATATTTAAATCTTCTAGCAAGGACATTTTACAGCAAAATAATCTTTTACAACATTAAAGTTTTGCCTGAAAGAAAAATACAAACTTGCTTTAGGTGAGTACTAGATAAAAAAATGTAGAGAAAAATACACATTATCAAGAGTAAATTATGAGCCGCCGGGCCAAAAACAGATCAAACAGATGTAAGGATATTTGAAAAATAAAGAAGAAACCAATCCTTTAATCACTGAGTTTGTTTATTTGATGGACCAGACACTTGGACAAATCTATTTTTTGGTTTCAGTCTGCACCTTCATCAGTGAGAACACTGAAAATCAATGTGAATCACAGACTTTCTCCATGTAAATTACCATATTATCATATCAGCGCTGTCCAAACACCAGCGCAATTATCTGTCACTGCAGCAAGATGACCTGATTTCAAATAGATTAAAATAAACCTGATAAGTCTGAGAGTAAGATAAAAAATGTTTGTTATGCTTGTCACTGTGACAGTGTTTCTCTCTGGTTTCTGAATTAATGTCATTTCCATATTAAAAGCTACATCAGTACCACTGATCATCCCGTGGATGATATTAAAGAGGCCATGGAGGATGTTAGTCTTTTAAAATGACATTTACATTTAGTCACCAAAAACACTGTATATATTCCACCGTCTGGACTGGCATAATATTTACACTAAGAGGTGAAAATATAGAAACGCCGCCTTCTCAGATGGAGTGAGTTCTCCCTTCAATTTGCATATGCCTTGCTTCATAAACCATCATTAGACTGCTTTCAGACCGACATTACCGCTGCGTGATGGCTTTTCAGCAGAGGTGGCAAAAGTACACACATTCTTCATTTAAGTACAGATACTTAAAAAAGAAAAAAAAAACTCTGGTAAATGTAGAAGTACTGCTTTAACTTCTTCACTCAAGTAAAAGTGGAAAAGCTGTGAAATGTACTCAAAGTATAAAAGTCGTCCTCTGAAGGACATTTCTACTGAGCGTTTCTTTGCAAAGCCGACTGAATGTCACCTTTTCTCCACGATCGAGGCTCCCTCTCTGTCTGTTTCATCTTGTTTCATTATGTTAAGTCTTTTACATGTTGAATATTTTTTCTTCTGTTGCATCTTTCATGTTGTTTTTCCTCGTTACATCATTTTCATCTTAAGTCTTTTGAGCGGTTTGCTTTGTTACACCTTTTATGTCTTGTTACGGGTTTCGCGTGGTTTGTCTTGTTTGTTTCTTTTTCATGATGTTCCATCTTCAGTGTTGTTTTTGGTCTTGTTTTTCATTTTACATTGTTTCATCTTGTCAAGACTTTTACATGGTTTGCCTTGTTAAATCTTTTTTTTTTTTTTTTGCTGTTTTTCCTCATTATCTCCTTTTCATCTTGTTTCATCTATTTTGTCTTGTTACATACAACAGGTTGTTTCATCGTATTACATCTATCATGTGGTTTTCATCTTGTTTTGTTGTTTTTGTCTTGTTATGGCTTTTGAATCGTCTTTTCTATTTGTGACTGTCCCATCCAGATAGGTTGAAATCACCCTCGATGCTGGCAATGATACAAAATAACAATGTGCAAAAATGCCCTTCAAATAATTAAAACTAAAGAAAACAACCTGTTTTTAAAATTTGAGTTGTTAAGTCCTTCCTCACTCACAACATGCCCGCGGAGCAGTGTCTGCACATGGCCTGCCTTATGGACATCAAATGGGTAATGATTCACCTGCTTTTAGCACTGTCATTAGTTTTTAATGCTGTGCTCACAATCTGTCTCATCAGTCTCATTAAGATTATTTCTCCGAGCACAAGGCAAGAACTGGAAGCGACTCAGATGTGCATATAAACATTTTGATCAGATGTTCTCTCATCTAGAAAATGTTGGCTGGACAGTCAGAGGATTTCCAATTTAAATTATGCAATTGCGTATGGTACTTTGTTTAATGCAGTTCTGTTCCAGCAAAAGTATTGTTCTGTTTTTGTTTTCATTTCGTGCAGCTGTTCCTTTCTCTGGTTGCCAATCTCTTAATCAAGCATAGATAAAAAATGCAATTGTACAAAGAGATCCACCATCTGAAATCTTTACAGCCTCTCTGTCATCATGACAACGGAGCTGCCAAAGCCGAGAGGTTAGAGAAGCATGCTGTGATCAGAGAGACAGGATTCATCACTTCTGAATTCAACCCTGTCTCTGATTTAAATGTCCCAGAGGGACGGGACATCCCACTTGAATGGCTGAAAGTTTCCTCACTCACTCCTGGAAACCAGTACACAATTCTCTTCTGTGCGGTTCCACTGCTCTGAAGTTTGGATAAGTGATGTGTTGAGGAAACGTTCAAAACTCCTGGGTGACTGTGAGTCCACATAAGGTTTGCTTGAGATGTGTGAGATGATGTGTTGAGAATGAAGCACGACTTTTCACAAGAAGGAGGAAAATAAGATGTCTTACATTAAGAGCAAACTGTCTAAAATAAGAAAGAGAATATGAGGGGGAAAATATTGTAGAATTTCCAACTATTCATAAATCAATATGCAAGTTTTTATGTAATTTAAGTTGCTCTAAAAATTGTGATTTAGTAAATCAAGTTAAAATATTTGTAAAATTTTAGAAATATGTAAATTGGTTTCTAGGAAACATTAAGAAACAAAAATCACAAACACTGTTACACAGCTTCATTAAATACTTTTTGTTATGCCATTCTAAGGTCTGTTATTTATGACTAACCGGACCGTTTCCCAATTCCCCATGCCCAACTTGTGAGATACCACAGCTCATACAGACAAGCAAGGTACCCAAAGGCTACTTTTTGAGTTTTGGTGAGGATGACTGGACATGAGCAGCTGTACATAAATCCACTCCACATCCTCTGGCTTATACATCAAGATGCATCGAGAATCGTTTTATCATCGAACCGTAGCTCTCTGAATTGTAAACGAATCAAATCATGAGGTACCCAGAGGTTCCCACTCCAAGCAGCCTCCCTGTGAACATGACCGTTCACAAGAGAAAAAAACCTCAGTGAGCAACAGGAAACACTTAACCAGTAAACACTCTTTAAGTTATTTGCTGCCTTGGACTGCTTCAGGACTTACCGTGTGGATGTGAAATAAAAGCTAAAAATGAAACCAGTCACAAAGCCCTCAAGTGAATTTATCATGAAGGCATTGCCTTTTACAATTACCATGTCTGTATTCTAGCTTCCTGGCTAGCTTGCCATCTCTTTCAGTGTCTTTTATGGTGCACTGGCAGGCCATTTAAGTCATATTGAAAATGAGTAGATTGGCTTAGTGGCAATCTTATTAAAACCTCTTCATCCTAATTCAGTAATGTGCTTAAGGCTTGTGAGCCGTCTATTGAGTTAAACTGTGCTGTCAATCACCACTCTCATGTGAAAGCATGGCTGACACACACACGCACTTATAACTGTCATCTGTCCACTCATCAGAAACCATGACTGGTACACTAATCTACAACCGCACACACGAACGCACACAGACTGAAACCGAAGAGCATGCAACCATGTTGATTTTAATAAGGCAGGATGTTGTACTGACGAGGGAGAGCACAATTTAACATAACAAGAACAACATAATGAAAAACACCTACACCGCCTGAGTTTCAGCTAACAAAACATTAACCCCATACCAGCTAGAGGGCTGCTGTTTTCTAGCGGACCTCTAACCTCTCTGAGCAGTAAGCATGAAACAGAATTTCCTCACAGTGAGCAATATGTATTCATATTATTATAGTAAATCAACAAATGGCTGCAATCTTCATCTTAGAAAAAGTAAACTTCTTTAGAAGAAAGGTGTAAACAAAGACAATGTCCCCTAAAAGGCTGCGATTATGGACTAAAGCATTGTGCAGAAAATATATTATGTCTTGGATGAAGAGCTCTAATCAGCATTAGCTTGTTTTTCCTACTTTGCATTGCTGACTGTGTGCATTACATCAGGTTCTCTAACACAATATAAAACAAAACTATAAAATGCAGATATTTTAGGCCTTTTACAGTTCCGTTTTAATAATTTGATTACAATTTGTTTTAAATATTATACAGTTTCTTTGGGCATTTTGTAAAGCCATTTAACAAAACCCTCCTTTAGTTAGTTTGGGGGAAAATTACATCAAATGTCAAAGCAAGACTGTGCTTTACAAGAAAAATAACAGCATCAGTTATTGAAGTAAATGCCCAAAGCCTTATTATTAGGATCAAGTGACCAAGTGGCTCACAAATCAGTCTCCAAATGTTTTGCTCAGTAGAGACTGAGGACAGTCTGCCAGCTATTGTTGCTAAAACTGCGTGAAAACATTCAGAGTTTTCAATAAACCTGCTTACCAAATCAACCAATCCAAAGTCTTTAAAGCACCCCTCATATTGAGGTGGTGACATGCAGAAGGTATGTGGTCGATACTGTACAAGGCATGTTTTTGACAAAATGTAAAGGACGTTGGTTTGTTAGCATCTGTTTTCACCGCCTTTTAAGCAGCTATCTTGTATTTAGAAGTCCCCATACAATCAGTTGGCAGCAAAATCTTCCATCATCTTGTATTGTGTCTAGTGACCAAGACCCCCAGTGCCCACTGGAATTGACTTTCATCAAGAAAACATCAGACTTTGAAATGACATGCCACTCTCAATGACAGTCAACTTTGTTTTTTAACCATACCACATAGTGTTGGGCGATGTCTACCAACCTGGCATATGACATTGATATCGTTGATGGACGATGATATTGTTGCTGGGTCTAAAACGGTCTTCATTTTGACATTACATAAATATATTAAAAAAAAAAAAAAAAAAAAAAAACACGATGTGGAAATGTAAAACATTGAACAGTAGTAACAGCTTCTTTTTATTTTCTCTCCCACATGTCAGAAACTCTTTGGCAACTTTGAGGGGACAGACTGCCTCAAAAACAGAAAGCTTTTAAATCACAATGTTACAATGGCAGAGGGCTCAGTGGTCGATGGCTGTCAGCCATCACCATGGACAATGCCATCTGCCCAACCCGAATGCTACTCTCATTTCCTAACCCTACCAAAGTAGATATTTTAAATAAAACCATACTCTGTCCCCATACCTAACCAATCTTACTTGTATCTGAACCTAACCAGCTATAAGGGTGTAAGACGAGTAGATTTGTGCGATGACAAATATTGTCGTCCTGCTGAAAAGGAGCGTCAGATCCAAAATTGATTTAATGTGTTGTTATAGAGGGCGATTAAAATTAATTTGGAGGACTTAGAACTTAGAATATCATGACAGAACTTGAGAAGAAGAAAAGAAAATGTGAAACTGAAAGCACTGCAAAGAAATTACAGTGTTACTTTGACTTGCTGTATGCTCATTAAACTGTCTGGTAGGGTCCAGCTGATGGTCAATGCCATCATCCATCGCTGATGGCTGACAGTCATTGCCCTCTGAGCCCTCTACAATCATCACTGTGATTAAAAAGCCTCTGTATTTGAGGTGGTGTGCCCCCCTCAGAGCCATAAGGCAGGAGTTTCACTCCTGTTTTTGACTTGTAGGAGAGGAAAGACAGAAGCTGCTGCTGTTGGTTCTTGAACCCAAGACACTTGGTTACACTGGTGCCAGAGGTGTTTCTCTACAAACTGCTTAGTGTGTGTCTTTCAGTCATATTGTTTTCATAGCTTAGCTTCCTCAGGATAGATAGCTGGCTAACTTTTGTTTCAAGCAGGTACAGTGAAGTTACAGACATGCAGTGTGGACACAAAGACCTTTTTAAACCTGACACAGAGGGATGTAATAGTTGATCTGCCTGCTCCCCTCACTGAAGAGTTTTCTTGGCTGAGTGAGGTAGCTGGACTTTGCGGTCAGAGTGACAGCAGAAAGCTGCGGTGAGCAAGCCGGCTTTTCTGTTACAGGACAGCTACCACAACAGTTACGACTCTGTATGAATTTCCAAGGGGCGGTGACAAATTGTCGGTATGTGACGAGTTTCAAATGAGACCGGCAATAGTAGTGTAGCAAGCGTGTGTGTCTTTGTAACCCTCAGCCCAATCTTTAGTTCAGCCCCACCAATCATCCAATTTCTTTTGGGTGTCAAGATTTTTTTCCCCTCTCTTTGTCACACACGCACATACACACAGCAAAAGATCAGTGAAGGAGGAGAGCTATCCATCTCTTTGGACTTCCTTCAATTTATCCATGGATATGGTGCAGGGAGTGTGTTCTTGGATATATGGAATATATCAGGGAGCCACTGAATCACAACAGCAGCCTGAATGGTTAAAGTGGTACATTGGCCAAATGACTCACTATGTGAAAAAAACAAAGACACCTATTTCATTTCTGGTACACTACTAATGGACCACTCATGACAGGATATTAAAAGGTATTTGACAACCATTCATGCCACATACAGCAGTGAAGTGAAATTATGTTCAATATATTCACTATTAAGGCTGTTTGCATGGTGTAGTGTATGTGCATGGGTTGAACAAGAGAAGGAGAGGGAAAGAAAGGAATAGAAAAAATTAATTAATTGGTCTACCTTTTTTAATGAAGCATAATTTGTCTGTATTAGTTTTTCTTGGAGTGAAATTAAATTGAGACCCGACGTTCCAATATTTAGTGTCCTACTGGGTAATAATCCCAGGGGAACGATGATTTTTATTTGACTGTCGCCCCAGTTATCTCCAGCTTTCTGCCTGTGGTTTTCTCTGCTCTCTCTAAAACCCGTATTTTATATGGAGAGAACATTATTTATTTTTTTTTGCGCAAGCTGTGTTTACGAGCAACATCTCCATAATTTGTTTTCATTTTTTAATGTCATCCAAATATACAACCTTTCCCACAGAGAGCTGCTTTAAAATGTCCTAGGTGTAAAATGCATTGATTCATGCTTGTTTGGAATTGTTGATAGGCAGTTAATGTCCCAAACTTATAAATGTCAAAAAAGTGTAAAAGCAAGTAGCCATTAGTGGTGACCTTTAGCCCAAATCATTTGCAGTGAAAACACATACTAAGTTAATATTTTGAAAAAGTTTTACATCCTTCAGCTCCAAGTTACACAGTGGCTGACATATTGCAATAATTTGCCTTCTGAACTAAGCAGTAAATATTGACAGAGGTCAGTGAATCAAAACCATCCTCTGCATTGATGACTGTTGCACATGTTGACTACACTCTCTCAGTTATTCTCCTGTCTTACATGTTGAAAGACTGTCTCCGTTATGCCTGCAATTCTTTTCGTAGGTAACGATTTGACAGTATCCTGATCACAACAGTTAAAGGCTGTTCCTCAGGAGATGGCTCAGGAGGTAGAGCCGGTTGTAATTCCAGTAAACTCCAGTTTCCCCCAGCTACTCCTTAGGACAGGTTAGAGAACTTCACTATATATTGAACTGTGTATGTGACCACTAAAGTTGATTCTTCTTCTTTCTGATAGCTTTGATGTCCACGACCCTCAACGAGAGTCAGTTCGTGATTGATGCTGTATGAGCTGCAACATGTTTTTTGCCCTGTGATGAATTGGCAACTTGTCCAGGGTGTAACCCGCCTCTCGGCCAGTGTCAGCTGGGACAGGCTCCAGCCCCAGTCAGTGGTTTCAGAATGTAAGCAGACAAGTTAAGTCCTCAGGTACAGACTTCTACACTTAATATGGTACAATAGCTTGCCAATACACTTGCCCATTAAGAGAGTTTGCCATTCTGGTCTTGTTATTTATAGAAGTCAACTTGATTTACTGTATACTAGCAATATGCTGTCAGATAAGAAATCACGTGGGTTTACACCTATAGACAGCAGAGTGGCACAGTATGCATGCACAGTAAGCACACTGTGGCCATAACCCAGAGGTCAATGGATCGAAACTGTCCTCTGTTAATGGAAGATGTTGTCCAACTCCATCTAATCCTTCCCTACATGTTAGCAAGAACTCACTTGTGGTAGAAATAGTTGTGAGCAAACGTGTGCTGTTTCAGCCTTTGACTACAATGTTGTTTCAGTGAAACATTTATTTTTTTATATCACTGATCCAGGCAAATGGAGGCTGAGATAGTGTGGCTGAGTGGCCTAAGGTGCTACTCTGAAGCTCTAGTGTCTATGATGTTCTGTGTTGGATTTCCACTGCTGTCAATCAGACTTTTGTGTAAATACGTTGTCGCCGTACCTTGATGAGGGCAAAAGGCAAATGTGGTTCGACTGTGCAGTTATAAGGTTTCATTACAAAAAGTTTCTGATAAAAAAAAACTAAAAAACTGAGCTGCAACATGTGTCAGTGACCATGAACTGGATATCCACTCAGTAGCGCTGGAGGACGTTAGTGTTCCATGTTGATATCGCTATGGACAATGATTGTTTTTGGTTTTTTGTCTTGCTGAAAACCACTGTTCCATGCCAATAAGAGGTTAAAAGAGAGGTAGTGTGGCCGAGTCGTCTAAGGCGCTGGATTTAGGCTCCAGTCTCTAAGGAGGCGTGGGTTCAAATCCCACCACTGCCAGATGTACCTTTAACTACATGGAGTTTAAACAGAGGTGATCTGATTTGACACCATGTACATAAAATCTAACTAATCTCTAATAGTTTCACAAAGCTATGATTCTTGAAAGCTATTTCTGCTGTCTCAGAAATACCTGCCATGTCTTCATCTTCACTCCCAAAAGTTCCTGTCATATCTTCATGTCTTTTCTCTCGTCTCTTTGTGTTTAATGCTCTTTCAATCCTGTCATCAAGAAGAAGGCTGAACAGCACTGACTGGTAGCCAATCATCGCTGTATCCTGATAAGGGCTTTAGTCAAGTGACCAGAGGGTAATCATGTTTATATCAAGGCCGATTCATTGTGCGAAGGAGCTCTCGTGTTAGGCATCTCCATAAATAGATTGGGAATCGAGTTCAAAGCAACGGACATCAAGAGGCCAGAAGTGCAGCACACAACAATGCAGAGAAGAGAAAATACAGTTCTCAAGTTGATGGCATGAATGATTGCATTGACAGTCATTTCAGTGGAGTGTGGGCCTGTGAAGGGAAAAGACAATGTCTCTGTGAGTCAATTTGAGTTTAACTACAAAGACATTCATGAGTAGGAGGAGCAATTTAGAGAAAAGGGAGTCAAAGTGAGAAAAGGGTTTTCTGTCAAATTGTCTTTTTTAAGTTTTAGACAATGAAATGAAAATTGCACTTTATGTGAAATATTTAATTATTCCAGTTAAAACTACTGTTTCTTGAAATAGGTGACTAGATATGAGGGCTTCTGTTACAGAGAGAAACCAGTGGGTGCCCATCCTCAATGTACTGCTGGCTTCATTATCGTACTTTACAAAGGTGATTTCTCACAAAGGCCACTTCCTCAGGGTGGGTATTATTCTGATTTCACAAGATCAGACTTTAATCAAGGCTGGCTTCTTAAGATGAGTCTTGCATTGAGAATATCCACTCTTGGTGCCAAAAGATCACATAGACCCTCATCTCTCCTAATGTGATTTTTGATTTTTTTTTTTTTGCATTTTTATAAAATACCTATAAAAATAAAGGAGTAAAAGTGTGAGGTTAAAGAGTGGCACCTGTTAGACTCTCCTCTGGGAGGGCTTTGTGCGAAAAGTTCAAGGGACAATAGAGTTACAGAGAGTGGGTAATACAATAGAAGAGAGACACTTGTCATTAATGGCCTTATTGACTCAATCTCCAGGTTTGTAAAATGCATTTGATCCTGTCCTAATGGGTTTTGGCATGTTGACTGAAAACTGGAGACAAAAAAAAGTAAAGGAAGGAAGAGAGAATGCCAGAAAGAAAGGGTTCAGCTGCTGCAGAAACCATCTAATTGGATGCTACAAAAAATGACAAAATGTTCAGTTTAGCAGTGAAAGCTTTTTGTTCAGTGAACAAAGGGTGATTTAATGACTCCACAAGGATTATTGCGAAATGCTGTGATGAACTTGCTGACTAATATTGGCCTCTGAATAAGCTACAATAGGAGTGCAAACTTGGAACATGTACAGATTAAAGTACTTTACTGTCTTAAATCTGTTAGTTATTCTTAAAGAGGTAGTTTGGATTATGTGGGGTTGTATGAGGTACTTAGCAATGGTTGGTGTATTACCTATAGTAGATGCAGGTCGACGCACCCCAGTTTGGAGAAGCTGAGACGACCAGCATGGAAGCTAAGCAATGCAGCAGCAAAATGTAGTTTAGCCATTTTAAAAAAGGTCCCATCATCTTAAGTGTATGCTATATTTAGAATATTTTCACTGCTTTACCTTGCCAACAGACAGCCTTTGCCAACATTTCAGTTCTTATGCCAAATATTGCTGTCTCGCTCAACCACACTCAAATGGCAAAGTCTAATTTTGTCTTGCAGAACACAGGAGTTACTGGATTGACTGTATAATTGTGAGACTTCAGTGTTTTCAAATGTTGGTTTGGATTCACTGAAGTTGCACAGTAATACAAACAAACTAAGCAGTCGAGGCAGCAGTAGACTGCCGGTGTTTCCTGTCACAAAAAGGGTCTCAAGATGCCAAAACATAATAAGTTTGTTTGATTGTGCAGTCACACCCTTGTAACAGTACAATAGTAAATGACAGTAGGGTGGTGCAGCGTAAGCATGCTGGGCCTGTGTCCCAGAGGTCGATGGATCAGAACAACTAATTGAAGATGTTGCCAACCAACAGATCAAGCAGTTCATACACTCATCACCCAGACTTTAGGCCATCAGAAAAGGCTGTCTGTTGGCAAGGTTTAGCAGTGAAAATATTCTAAATATAGCGTACAGTTAAAATGATGTTCATTTGTTTTATATTGGCTTTTGTTAAGTGGCTGAAATAGGTTTTGCTGCTGACCCTATCCACAGCAGGACATTGCTGAGAATCCATGCTGGTACTTCTGTCTGCTTCTCCAAAGTGGGCGTGTGCTGCTATGTTCAGTGGATAATACACTGACTTTTAATAAGCAACTCATAAAACCCCACTTCAAATAATCCAAACTATCTCTTCAATTGTAAAATAAAAATGCTCATTTGCTTAATGTCTGTTTCCTTGGAGGGAAGTTGGTAACATACAGTAGCTGCTATTGTTCAGTCTTCAATATTTTTCAGTGTGCAAATTGTTTTTAATGGCAATGCCTGAAAAGTTTGGGTCATTAGACTATATTAAATCTATTATTATACAATGATGTGTCATAAAATTGTTGGGGATATTGGCCAGTCACAAAAATAGAAATTATCATGTTACTAGTTTTGTATCACTATCAGAAAACCTGCACTGTTTGCTGAAGTAAAGCACTGTCAACTGAGACAGTAAATTGTATTTGTACTGAACAGTTTCTGCACAGCAAGGGAATTTAACTGATGCTTTGTGGTCCAGATCATTGGATATAAGTTTGAAAAGGAGTACAGAAACTCTTCCGGCCAGATGGCAAAATCGTTGTGTAACAGAAAAAGTGATAGAAAGAGGAAAAAACTATCAGTGAAGTTCATACACCATGCAACATTGCTCTAAATCAAATTGTTCAAAGAAAGAAAAGCAGAGCAATAATTTACCAGACAGGAGGTAAACACACACACACATGCAAACACTCAAAGATAGATAGCCCCAGTGTTCCCTTGTGTATTTTAGAAACAACAGAGCAGAGTGAGCATCCACAGGGCCAGATGGCAAAAAAAGCAACATCATTATTCAGACCATTACCTCAGCTAATTGAGGCACCACACACACACACGCACACACATCACAACTGCATACACACGTGCACATAACTTCATCAGCTTAACACAACTCTATCTCACACCTGCACACTTATACATAATGTATATAATGTGCATCTGTGGCTGCAGATGTGCTGTCAATGGATTTGTAATATAGAGATCATAAATATGAATATTTATGTATAGATGTTCTGTCAGAAGTGCACCTCCACATTCGCACCATCAGTTCCCTGCTAACTACACTAGTACAACAGGATCAGTGCATCAGGACCTCTGAAAGCTCTCACTCCCCTGTTGGCCTTGTTTAAGATGAATTTTGGACTTCCACAATGACCAGTGTCTGCATTTAGCATGCTCAGTTGCAGGACGGTGGTGGACACAGGCTCTCTGAGGAGCAGGAGTGAAAAAAAGGCACGAGCTGTATGAAGTGGGGCACCTTCATCACATTTTGCCCACTGGAAGAATGCCGTAGAGGGCGCTTCATCGTGTTATCTTGGACAGTGGATCTCCTCCGAGGGCACTTGATCACATTTTGTCCACTGGAAGGACACTTAAAAGACTACTGCTATGAAGGACAGACCGTTGCAACGGACTCATCATCTGATCATAGACTCTGAAGGAGCAATAAATAATTTTTAAATGAATGTTTTGTGTCAAATTATTGATTTTTAGTAGGTAGCAGTGTAATGAGCTTACCAACAAAATTACATAAAATATGAAATCAAATTAACAACAGTAGTCACACAGAACACATTCATACAATTTTTGGAGAAAGTGAGATAAGAAAATAATATATACTTTCCTCCAGCGCTGGCTGCAACACATTTCGTTTTATGTGCCACTGCTGGGAAAATCAATGCAAGCATGTACTACCCAGACTAATTTCTCACCATTGGAAATGGTAGCAAATGTATCCTTCTTCACAGACTCCTCATTTGAAGCTGGGATCCAGTCCCCACTGGGTGCTTCTTCTTCCTTAAAGGGCAGGACCAACATATCCTAACACTTTAACCAATTACAACAGTGGTAGGGAAGCACTTACAAGCTGCAGGGATTCACATGGAAATATGCTGATTGTACTCCGGTAAACACGGCTCCTGGGAAATACTAAGAACATGGTGGTGAACTCAGTGAACTCTCGAATGCAAAGCTTGTATTTTACTCTCTCAATATTTAAATAAGTTTGGCTTTCTGTTCTGGAATTTGGTTTTGCTAAAGCTGTTTCTCTTTCTTCAGGGCTCAGTCTTAAACAATCTGCTGACTTTCTCACTGTCAACCAAAAGTTGGTACTCGCTACACTGGGAAATCTGGAGTGTTGGACTGGATACCCTTCCAACTGCTGTCCTCCAGTACTCAAGAGATAGTATTTATGTTCAGGGAACCCTTCTCTTTTTCTTAACTACATACAGTTTCTGGGTCCTCTTTTGGAGATATTATAAAACATTTTTCTTCCTTCCCAATACCCTGCTCTGATACCTGAATTTTTCTTAATGGCCAATGCCAAGTACTGATTTAATACCGGTTATTTTAGCATTCAGTCACTGCCTAGCTAATGTTTGTTACTGTGTGTTCCAATACTCATACTACCATACTGTTAAGAATGCCTGAAAAAGATTTAGTATGCTCCAACATACTATGTCAAATGCTGTATGCCAAAAATTCCACATGTCCTACTGCATCTGGTCCCTTGCAAGCCTGCATGCTGGCTCAAAAGTTCAGGGCGCCAAGGAAGCAGTATCCCACTTGTATGCATACTGCATGAAATAGTACATACCTTTTAAGGGCAGCTGCAGTTTATACTAAAAGTAAAAAAAAAATGTATGTAGTTTGGGAAAGCAGGGTTACTGTTGATAGATAACTACAATGATAGATAAGGCATAAATTAACTCCTAAATATCAACATGCAGTACAATGCACTGGATGTAATCGAGCTTGCACTCTAACATTAGCTAACTTTCTGCTGACTTCACTCAGAAATGTTCTGGTTAATTAATGTTATGTGGCATTTCACTCATGCAGATTACACTTGAGAAAAGTGCGTGTTACAAACTTTTATCGTGTGTTAGTGTGGGTTTGTTTGTGTGGTAGCAATGTTGTCAGTAACGTTAGCTCAGCACTGACTGAATGCTAACATTAGCTGTTGTCTTACAGTAGCTAATGGGTTATGAAATATGTTGTTTTAGCTTAAAATATGATCCAAAGTCTCTCCAGATTTTCATTATCTGTTGTCTTTAAAGTTACTGATCAATCTGGAAGTGATGAAATCATAACGGTTATGATGAAAATGGTTTGTCAGTCTACTTTTATGCAACTTTCATCCTGGAACACCACAGTACACAGTTAGATGTCAAAGTAAAATGGCTGCTGTGTGAATATGGTGAATCGTTTTGTCGGAGGGAAAATACTGATACTGAAAGTACCAGTTCCAGCACAATTCCAGCAGGAACAAGAGGACAGTTGACTAATTGCCATTTTTGCGAACAGCTTGGCATCAGTATCCAACCATTGTCACACCACGTCATGTGCAAATGAGACTAGATTTTATTATGTGGGTGCTGCACAAATTGTTTTCCAAAGGACGTTGCAAAGAGGGAAAAGTATGAGCTTACCTTGATGATGGAGTGGGTGGTAGGTGTTGGAGGTGTGATGGTTTGCAAAACTGTAGTAAACCCTCCCCTGCGGCTCTTAATCTAACAAGGTGTTGCTGTTTCTTCCTGTACTAACTCTCTCTGATTAATATCTAAAACTGATTTGTTCACAAAATACCAAATAAGATGTTGAAGTGCTTGTTGTATTATTTACAGAGACCCAATTATTCCCAATATTTATCATAAAGAGCAAACATTAAGGTGACAGTGGCAAGGAAAAATATTGATATGGAAGGTATTAAAAATATAAACCAAACATTTACTTTCATCCACCATATTTCTACATATATGACATGAAGAGACACAAACTTGGAAAGTCCTGTATCAACTTTCTGAATTGTTATTCCAATTTGAGGGACAATCACATACATTTTCACAGCCAAGAACTGATTATTCTGATTATCCCGACACCCCATGTATGTGGTATTATATAACTTGTGGTTATCACTACTAAAGTGGGTAGTGTTGCGCTAATGGTACTTAGTTAGCAAAGCACGTTTTGATTGTTTATTATTCTTCATATGCTTGGCTTACTGTGTAACTATGATTGGTTGTCAAGTTGAGCTGCTCTGAAAACCTGCTAGTTGAACTGGCTGTCTGTGCAGAAGAACACCAATTATAATATTAGTATAAATGACACAGAAGTGACTCGTTTTAATGGACGACATGAACCACTATGACAAGTTGGACATTCACATTATTAGAAAAGATATTTTCCGTGTTGAAGAGTATGTCATATTCTCGAGGCTTTGATTAGGTGTTGTATATAGATATAAGAAAAATTATTCCTCAGTGAATTCACCCGTCATATTATGTTAATATAGGAATAGGAGATGAAGGGAAAATTGTCTGAGTGAGGAAATTCAGACGTTGCATGTGTAAATTGGGGTTCATGCTTGATAATACAAGGTTTCCACTGATTTGCAGATTGTGTAAAGGACAGAGGGAGTTTTTCTTCGAGACATGTTGAACATATTGGAAAAGAGTTGCTGAAAATACTGAGAAAGAGCTGATAACTGGTACTGAAGTGTGGAGTTTGACTGCTATGAACAAAAAAATAACATCCTGTCAACATCATTTCCAATAACATAACATAACGCTCCGTCTGGCGACACTGGACAGGTCCATGTCCAATTTCACTAGACGAAGCATCCATGTTTCTGGTCCCTTTTAGGTTGTAGTGGCATTTGACACTGCGCCAACAGAGCAGACATGATTTTTCATGATTTTGAGACCTACTTTTATATGCTATTTTTTTAATCATTCAAATTTGGCTGGCAGGTTAATGACATGTTTCTGTAGCGTGACAAACTCAGAAAACACATTTATTGTTTTACAGGACCTTTAAAAAATATATATTTTTTATATTGTACTCAGGTATCCTTCAGGTTTATGAAAACACACAACATAAGCATTATTAAGGCAATGTTTTTTATGGTAGTCACTGAGGCATCTCAGGTAAAGGTGAGCCATTGCCATTGTATGGGGACAATTTGGCAGTTTTTGGCATTCTTCATGGTGTGGGGGCAGCTAGTGAGGCTTCAGGTAAATGGATATGTCTGAAACCATTCTGTCAAACTAACTGATGGCACTGAATGAATGCTTTTCCACAACATTACAAGTCTGAATTGCAGATAAATTGCTCAGACTAGAAAGCAAACACTGACCTTGAGACAATACAAAAGTTCAAAAATCAAGTTTTCACCTTGTTCCACCACCTGATGTCACATCTGCTGTGTTATTTTAAAAATTCTAGCATTAAGAATATTTTATACAAGTTGAGCAAACTCTCAGAAGACAATAAACAAGGTAAGGATAAAAATTTGGGATTCTGGGTCTCTCCCCTGTGATGCGTGCAGCTCTAGGTACTTCAAACTGCCATGTTTTATGCATGAGAGTCTGGATAACAAACAAGAACTGGAGTGAAGAAGAAAAAACCCACAAAAAAAGAAAGAATGAGAGAATGAGAGGAGATAGGAGAATCCTACAAGTTGGCAGAAATCAACACAGCAAGCTTCCCAGACTGTCAGAGAGTGAGAGAAGCTCTTCCCAGTAGAGCCTTGTTCAGAGAGGATCCCTAGAAAGACAGCAGGCTTGATTTGCTCCACAGTCCTCCATCTCTCTTTCTCCTCCCACACCTTCCCTCACTCCTCCTCTCTGTCTCGTTTCTCCCTCCACATGTCCCATACTGCTTTGCTCCCTGTTAGGAGTGAACGTGTTGATGTGCCAATAATACCTGATTGTAATTTGTAAACATTGCTAAGTATTCCTGTTGGAGGAATAAACTTAATAACTAAGCCATCAAATCTGCCAAGGAAAAGCAGATTCAGTTGTGACAGTTTGGTGGAGTGCTTTTCTAATGACTGGATTGTTTCACTAAAGTATATTATAAGAATTTCCCAGCCCATCCCATCAAAATGTCTGTCTTCTGTCATTCACAAAAGATTTTTTTAAAGGGTTTTCAAGATTTCTGAATCACAGAGGTCCTTCAACATACAGTCATGAATGTGCACAAAAAAAAAAAAAAAATAGGCTGATCGGTCCAGTGGAACTCGATATTAGCTGTAGACAAGCTATAGTACCGGTGATCACTCATGCATTAACTCACTCACATATGCGCACACAGAAGCTATTATGTGATGAATTCAAAATGATCTGAAGACATTTTAGATAATTTGCCAACTTAAACATGATTAATGCTCCTTCATGTAGAGCCTGTTAGTGAAATCAGGTTTTTGCAAAGTAACAGGTCACACTAATTCATTTATCTTTTCCCAAGAGTTTTAGCTCTTTCTTCCTGGTCATAAAGAAAACTAATGGTTCATGCACATGTCATAGTGTAATAATTCCTATTCAAAGTACACTTAAGACCTCCTCCAATGCCTCTATAATTAGTGCTCAGCACACAGGTTACAAATTCACATGATATTAAAGTCATTTCATGCTTTTAAGTGTGACAAATTGTGAAAATTTCCCCATTCGCCCACATGCTCACACACACACACACACACACACACACACACACACACACACACACACACACACACACACACACACACACACACACGCACACAAACCCACACACCCATGTATCTGGTTTAATTCCAAAAGGTACAAGTCAGAATGAATGCATGTTTATGAATTATTTAAGAATTTTACATAAGAGCCTTAGTCTCTAAGTGGATTGGATTGGTGTGTGTGTGTACTGTACGGGTGTATATGTGTGTGTGGGGGTGGTACTTGGTTGGAATACATCTCTATCAGTGTTTAGCCCCATAACAAATGGGATTTGGCAAATCTGAAGGTCAAATCGAATAGCAAACAGTGCCTCTCAGCCCTGGCCCCTTCTCCTATGAATCCTTAACAAGCCACTCAGGGTAAAACAACCAGGCCTAGTTTTTGGAAGGCAGCCTGTTTCTCAGCTTGTGGCATCTCTCTAATAACGCAATCTATTCACCATCATAAATAATGTAGGCGGAAGACTTATGATTCCATTGTAGTTTTGCAGCAGCGACTCGCTTTCAAGGCCATTTCTCAGCTGAGTAAAGAGAAAATAATATTGAATGTTTTCAGAGGGATAACATTTTAATATTTCTGCCATTGTCCTGCAAGAGGGACTTTTGTCCAGGAGCAGATTTTTGGGTATTAATGTTTTTTTTTTCTGTTTTGCCATACCTATGTATTTTTTAAACTCTACAATGTTTTATCAAAGGATTGGGCTCTTTCCAGCATCATCAAACTTTCCACATGGGCAACAATACTTGCATTCAGTCGACAGATGGTGGAACATAAAACGGTAATGGAACCAGAAATGTGGCCAAAGTTTTCTATTACATTCTAGCTTGTAGTATGACATACCTCACAGTGTTTTTTTAGCAAGTAAGTAACTCCTAAAAGGGGGTCAGAGTACAAGGAGTTTGGCAGTTCTGACTTGATAATATGACTCATCTGATACCAACCCAGAATTCAGTATCTGGACATGCAGGCCCAGTTCACCCAAATAATTAAAGGTTGCATATTATGCAAAATACTCTTTTTCATGGTTTTTCAACAAAAATATGCATCCCCAGTGTCTCTAAAGGACCCCCAAATCTGATAAACTGCGATCTTCTCTCTTTTTTGCTTGTCTCCCCCTTGGGAAAGTGGTATTAGCAGCCCAAATCATCTGACCAGTCAGGTGAACGGTCACGCTATGTCTTTGCCGATCAACAATCAGTGTCGTTACATAGAAAAAATTACAGAAATTGGGGTCGATGAGTCTCTGTCTTCATCAAAGTGGAAGAACAACTCCACCTAGTGGCCGGAGTTGGTATATCCTGACATATTTAAATTGCATTATTAAATTTCCAGTTAGGTCTTCTCTATTTGGCGCTGGCACCCAAAATGTGAAGCAGATCCTATCTGTTGTTGAGGACTGTTTTGAGACTGTTTTGTCAGATACCATCTCAAATATTACCACTTTGCCCACCACTGCAGAAAGCTTTGGTTTTATTTGGCTAAGTTTGGAAATATCTGTCATATTTCTGCCAGCAGCCCGACATAACTGCTGGGAGTTTGAAGCAACTTTGGAGCTACTCTCTAAAGAAATGGTCACTGAGAAAACTGTTGAAAGCATGTTATTCAGGGTAACAGGGACACAAGTCAAATACTGTTGAACTTTACACACTGTGAGTGCCAGAAATTAAATTCCACTCCATTCTCCCACACAGTGTTTCAGTTGCCTGTTTCTGACAGTCAACTGTGGTTTCTTTGTAGCAGGACCACGATCATTCCCAAACCTCCACCACACAAAAAAGCACTAAAATCGCACTGCACACTGCCTGCTTAACACCAAACAGCAGACGGACAGTCAGCGACTTGCTGGTGGACACTTAGTGGCGTTTAGCAGCTTAAGAGTCAGATATTTAACTCAGTACTTGGAAGTGACCTAACGTTACTCCTTAACTCTTAGATGTATAAATAAGTCTTTGCTAACACGTTTACTATATCAATTTGAAGAGGGTTAATGTGTCAGTGTTGTGTTCACGACACAGCCCCCAAGTGGCCAAAATTAGCTATTGCCAGTCTAACTAAGTCTGAATGAGAGTGTGGGCTTCCCCTTAAATGAAGCTCCCCCTTAATTTCTTAGCTTAGCTTAGTTTTGCTCAAGTCCTGGATGTCTGTGGGATCAATTATGTTTATGGTATTGATCCAAAGACACTCAATAATTGAGCCAAGATGCCTAATATTGCTGTTTGAGATAACTTCATACTACAGCAAATACATAAACAAGGTCTGTCCAAAGGCATTTATTAGTTTATGACTCTGGAAAAACAGTAAAATTCCCCATCTCTGAATGATCTCTTTAACTAAAGCATACATGTTTCCACTATTCTATATAATTTTATTTTGATCACTAATGTAATAACTAATATTTTTTGTTTGTTTGTTTGTTTTTTCATATCCATTATATACTAAAGTTGTGATAAAGTTTTATTCTGTCACTTTTAGTCACATTCCCCTACTTCCTACCTCACTCACTGACTTCTCATTTGGTATTTACCTGAAGTTACATAAACTAGTGACCAAATGTAATGCACCGTTACCTTGAATAAAACAATGGATTTCTCTGGGTTTGAACATTGTTGGAAACATCTGGGATAATGTAAGTACACAACTCAACAAAATATACACATAACATAGGTCAAGACCTTGGCACAGACAAATGATGTCAGAGGGTCAGATCAGAAAGCGCTTCTATGTACAAGGTAATAATGATTGCACTTATTTGACTGGTTAGTCGCAGCACACTGTCGTGGAAACTACATACTTGTATCCATGGTGACTCTGTCGTCACTGCAAACAGTCGAAGCTGCGTGGCGTGTATTGTTGTGATGGGCCTTACCATGAGAACTTTACCTTGAGTTTAACAGCCTGGGAGAAAAAGAACACGTTTTCGATCTTTTCTATCACATACAATCAGTCCAAGGACATGTGGCTATTCACATCTGTTATCTAACCAGAGTGGTTGTGACCCTTGTTTGTCATTTTGATTGTTTTCCATTCTTGCACTCTGGTTTAAGTGGCTCTGACTAAGAGTGACAGCTAAATGGCTGAAATTGAGAAATTACATCTCTAATGCTGCAAGGTCTCTGCTGTTGATACCACACTCTGCTGCAACACCAAACACCCTTGTAAACAGCACCGGGCTTGCTAACTTTATCATTTTGCAAAATCTGTGATCGAATATATTCTGGTACTAATTCACAACAAGGTTAGCACCATGCCATATCATAATTGAATCAAAATCTCAGTCTTTTTTGGGTTTATGCTATATTTGGCCACCTGCTGCACATCGTCTTCTGTGAAATGCTGGCAATGACTCTCATGTTTATTCAGTAGCAACCAACAACAGAGAATAAAGAGGGAAGAATATTTTCTCTTTTCAGTCTAGAAAAAAAAAAGACGCTTTATATACACCTTAACACGGATAGCAAGAGAAAGCATGTACGTAAAGCAGGTGAAGTAAGAAGAACTGGACAATGATTCTGCCTAAACGATGCCAACATTGTATACAACAGACCCAGCCCTGACCTTGGATTACTGCTGAGAGCTTTCAAGAACAGATGGAGGAAAGATCAATGTAGAGCTGGTGGAAATAAGAACAAAATGTCCGAATGAGGCTTAGATGAGTACATGTTTTTCTATTTGTAGACTTAAAACAGGTACATTTCATCTGTCAGTAAAAATACAGTGAATTATTGCAGATTTTTCTTCCTGTTCATTTTATTTTCAATGTCACTTCCAGTGTAACTACATGTAAAACTGTCGTGACTAACACTTTTGTTATGCCTATTTATACTCTCTACTGCTGCAGCAGTCCGGGTCCCCATGGGGATCATCAAAGTTTCATCTAAAGTATAGTCTTTATCTCCCATCCTTCAATCTCTCCTGTACTAGCTCCTTATTTTCATGTTTTCTTTTCTCCCAAGCAGAGACAGATGTGTTACAGGGAAGCTTCTGAGAGAAAGCTGAGGTATGAAGGATAAGAGTAAAAGGAAGGAGAGGAACAAAGATGACAGGACATTGGATGGGAAAGAGAAACTGGAAGAAGACAGGAGGACAAAGGCGTGTCGCTCAGCTGTTGTGTCACAGCTGGAGGAAAGTTCCCACAGCAAGAGGCTGATGTCATTCTTGAATATGATCTTATATCACCTGACTTCACAGTAGACCAGGGGGTCCTCAACATTTTTTAGGCCCTGGAAAATATTTTCAGGTCTTCTTTCGTTTTTATTTACTGTGTTGAGTCAGCAGCAGTTGTTGCATTGCTAATATCTAATTGCTAATATGTCAGACTCTCTTGCTTGTAAAGTTACAAAATGATCCATTTTGGTTCACACTGTACACTTAATAATAATAATGCAGCTAACTGGCCGATATGTTTCAATAAAATGTAACTAGTTTTCAGTTATGAATAGGTGTTACAGTGATTAAATAGGTTAGCAAGCTCACATGAAATTAAAACCTTTTGGTTTTTTTCCAAATATACTATGTTGCATTGATATTAATGTGTATTTTCAAAAAAGAAAACATTTCCAGTAGGCTATGTACAGTCAAACTAGCAGTGAATGACTGGCATAGTGTTATTCAGATTTCCAGATGTTCTTTGTTTATTATCGTATTAAACAGAATCTTTTTTTTATTTTAGACTGACAAAACGAGGCATTTAAAGACATGACCTTGGGCTCTGAAAAACTGGGATAGATATTTTTCACTTTTTTCTGACATTTTATAGAAATTGCACCCCCAGGTTTTAAGATAACAATTGATGTTTTGTGAACTGCTAACAGATAAAACAATTTGTCCCAGGGTAAGTAAAAGTTATTGAATTCAGGCAAGTGGATTTCTGAACTAGGCAAGTGAGAAAAACATCAACACTGACCCCTGCCAGTGCTTTACAAGTTTCACTGTTTAGTTCACATCACAGTTCATACGAATTATGGGGTGGTTTCAGCCAACAAGGATATTTGTCATCCTCCAACCACTTCCCATTGAAATTAATCAGACGCTGGACAAACACATACTTAAAGTTAAAAAGACCCTCACAGACATCCTTAAAGCTCAGTAATTTATCACTAATTTTGTAGTGTTTCCACCATAATAGCCACAAACTATAATGTCAAAAATGAAATTAACTGTCTACTACTCACTGTAACTTTGGGAAATAGCAAACACAGGTTCGTTTCATCTGATTTCACAGAGAATCTGACCCAGTGTCAGCCATTTTCTAAGAATTTGATTATTAATCCATTATTAAATTAATTGGCAACTATTTTGATAATTGATTCATCAGTGTGAGTATTTTTTGAAGAAAAAGAGGCAAAGTTCTCTGATTCCAGTTTCTTAAATGTGACTATTTTGAGGAATTTCTGGTTTCTATACTTCTCTATGACAGTAAACTGAATATCTTTGGATTGTGTGCAAAACAAGACATTTGAGGACGTCACATTGGACTTCGAGAAACTTATCAACATTTTTCACCATTTTCTGATGTCAACTATTTACTGATAATTGAGAAAATAATTGACCGATGAAAATAATCATGAGTTGAAGCCCTAAAAGTAAAAGCAAATCCTCTCGGAGAAGGTTTCATTAACTTACGTAGGTCATATAGAGGCATCAGTAATAAAGTGAAGCTGTTTCATTACCAGTTTAAAACTGCTTGCAGTAGCTTTAATCTATATACAGAACTTTGTGAACTTGTGTAGGAGTTGTGTGGTATAATTAATGCCAAGAACATCCTCCTCCTCTGGTTTCTTGTCAATCTCATGGTGACAAACTCCCTGTCAAACCCCTAATTTCTATTTTAAATCTACATGATTTGCACAAATTAAATGAAAATGAAATGAAATACAAGCTGTTAATTAGAGAGCTTTACAGGTGCTGGTAAGAGGGTGTTTTAACTTTGAATTCTGTCTTGTCTCTATGCTAAGCTAAGCTTATCACTCCCTGAGAGAGAGAGACATGTCAGCCTTCTCATCTAACTGTTGCGAAGAAAACAAATAAGCATATTTCCCATAGCTATTCTAAATCACCGCTTAGCCAAGTGTGTACAGGAATAATACTGATGCTTTTACCCATACTAGTTTATGGTTGAGTCACACTGAATACAAGACAATTTTTAAAAAGAGTCTAGACAGAGAACAAGGAGACGTTGGTTGTTGGGTGTTGCGATTTGTATTTGTCTTTGTTTGGGTGACTAGGAAGACGTCTACAAAGTGGGTGGGAGAAAGAAAAACAAAAAAGGACATAGTGTGGTGAGGGGGAGCATGGGCGAACAAAAAAACAAACAAATAGATGCACACTAATTTGCCACTCCCGATACTACTACAGCTATTATTCTTCTAAACAGATTATACAGGTTAGAAAATAGTTGCTGAAAACATATGAAAACACTGAGAACTGTTTAGTACAGCATTGTGGAGTTAGACAGTTAAACAGTTAGACTATGATTTCTGCATTCAGGGTTTTATGGGTGGACCTGAAACTTGACTTGCCAGAGCCACTGTCCCCCAACGAACTGACACACCGCCTCACCCTCCCCAGCTTTATGAATGTACCTTCAGAGACTCTCTCAGTCCAAATCAGCCCAGCAGTTCACTTCAGCTCACTTCAGTTCCAACAACATCCTCTGGCTCTGATGTCTCAAACATGTCTGAACGTGTCCAATAAAGCTGCTAGATGGGGCGTCCATGTTTCGGGTGGTTTTCAGGTTGTAGTGGTGTTTGACACTGAGACAGAGGAGTGGACACGCCCCCAGCATTTCAGAGCAGATAAAACTGCTCATTTTTTCATGTATTTGAGACCTAATTTTATATACTTAGTGATTTCTTTAATCATTCAAATTTAGCTGGGTGGTTAAAAATACATTCTGCAATGTGACAAACTCAGAACACACATTTGTTGTTGCTTTACACAAACTTTAAAAGCGGATGTTTGATATGCAGTGATTTCTACGTGTTCTTTTTCTTCTAAACTGTCAAGTGATATTATGAGTTTATTAAGAACAGCAGCATGACACAGATAGACATCAGTATTTATGCACATTGACAATGTTTGGATATTGTAAAGTGCAGGAGGCAGTGTGGTTTGATTCATATCACTGTTGACACACACAGGAGGCTGACAGCTTTGGTGTCAACAACGTAGTTTGAATACAGAAGGTGTTGTCTAGTCTGTCTTTACTCCCAGGTGGATTGCAAACATACACACACACACACACACACACACACACACACACACACACACACATACTTATGAGAAAGGTGCATTTAAGAAGCAATGCCAAAGCACACCTGTAACAATTTTTGCTTGGACACTATCCTTCTAACATACCCCTTTAGATTCCAACTGAAATCACAAAAGTCATACAAAAAAATGGGTCTTTCAAAAACTTCAGAAATGCTTCTCTAGCATTTCTTTAAATTTGAGCATCTAAGGTGACTGATGTTGGCACGTGCAGGTCAAAAGCAGAGGTGGGAAGTAACTAAGATACAACAAATACTTAGTCACTGCACTTAAGTAGATTTTTCAGGTATCTGTACTTAACTTGGGTATTTACTTTTCAGACAACTTTTCACTTTTCCTCCCTACATCTGATCACAAATCACAACAGGATCATTTTAATGCATTTGAGAGGAATTATTGATTATTCTTATTTTGCATCATTGTACTCCACCTTTTGACATAAAGACCGGCTTCAGGCTAAATTGTTGTAATACTGTTATATAAGAAACCAAAAATATTTACATTTAAGAAGCTGATCAGAGAATTTTGACTTTTCATCTTAAAAATCACTCAAATTGATTAACAGATTCGCAAGGTAATTAATCTAATTGTTGCAGCTCTACAGTCCCTCACTGAATCAATAAATGACGTGATTGTTTTGTATTTTCGTGGACACCCTACTCTAATGCACACAATACATTTTCACATGCTGGAATGATTCAGTTTCACAAGACAGGGGGCCTGATTCACGAGGATCCCAAATAAAGAGTGCTAAATTGCGTGTGCATTCTAACACCAAATTACCACAGGAATTGCGTGTACTTATGAAAAAATGTTTTTGTGGAATGGAAGCATTATTCATCACAATATCATTCCAAGTAGTGGTAAAAGGATTTTCGTGGGAGTCCCAGTGTTGGCAGTAAACATAAAACATAACCAGGCTTTACTTAAATACACATACATCTATGAATGCCTCGAGAGTATAGCTATAAATAAATTATCAGTATCTTAAAATGCATCCATTGGTGGTACTGTACATGTATTTGTATGTGAGATAAAACTCCTGCACACTGGACCACACTCACACACACACCATTAGACCGTATTACACTGCCCATCTGTACTATCAAAGCATTAGACACTTGTATGCCTAGCTGACCTCTACATGTTGCTGTGGTGTGTGAGCATGTAGATTTCAGCGCAGTGCAGAGACGTATCTTTGCTCAACACACACACACACACACACATACACACACACACGCCAACAAATTTTTCCTTGCCTGGGTGACCCTAACATGTTAAATGGGAGTGCTCTAAGCTCCCTCCATTATGGATGGCTGTGGTGAAATATGGATGACTTTGGCTTCCCCGGCGTAGTATGTTGAGCTGCTACGGCCCGCTGAGTGTGAAGGGTCAAAAGGCTGAAAGGCAACATGGATTTAAAGACTAAATGACTTTGACCCGGGTGTAGTCAACGGGAAGGAACACACACACACACACACACACACACACACACACACACACAAACACACACAAGAGTCTGGTCACACACACACACACACACACACACACACACACACACACACACACACACACAAGCTGCATACATCCTATAAAGATGCAGTCATATAATCAGAGGTTAGAGAGTTTAATAGCACTGAAACAGCAAATAATGCTGATGTCAGAAGGGTTAAAGCACAATACTCGAGAAAAAATAACTTCCTTCGTGTATCCAGCTCTGATGTATGTGTGTGTGCAGACCTAGTGAGGAGACGCAGAGAAAGCAGAATTGTCTGACTAAGAGAGATTTTTTATTATAGGCAGAAGAAACTGTTGAAATCAATGCTGTACTTGTACATGGCAAAGTTTGCTTTCATTATTGGGCCTCCCTGTAATGAATTCAGCCACTGTAGCTCTGTTATTTGTTATCTGAGATCCTTTCCAAGTGCACTGCAGTTGAAATAATGCTTCTTTTTCTATCTGATCAATGCTTAATTTGTGTATTTTCAAGAATATGGCTTGAGTCTAAGCTGTGGTAAGCAGTACTTCTCTGTCCAAACACACAGAGCTAAATCAAAGTCTATGTAAAGAAAAAAGGGATTTTTTTTCCTCGAAACATATTATACATGTTAGAAAATAGTTGCTGAAAACAATTGTGGAGTTAGACCGGAGTTAGACTGTTGTTCACAATATCTGTGTTAAAAAATTTTTATGAACGGTCCCTCAGTGACTCACTTCAGTTCCAATAACCTGACGTAGAAGAAAAAAATACATACCATCCTGTCACCGTCCTCTGGGTCTGGTGGCTCAAACATGTCCAATAAAGCTGCTAGACTGAGCGTCTATGTTTCAGATTGCTTACAGCAGCAGAGCGGACATGCCCCAAGCATTTCACAGTAGAGAAAAATGCTCCTTTTTTCAAGATTTTGAAACCTTATTCATACGCTTGGCAATTTTTTACATCATTCAAATTTGGTTGGACGGTTAATGACACGTCCACAGTGTCATAAACTCAGAGCACGCATTTATTGTTGCTTTACATGACTTTTAAATTGTGTCATCTGGTACAAAAGACCTCTCGTTCTCCTTCTCTTTTTATTTCATCCATTGCTGTCACGTTTGACCCTGTCAACTGATCCATATTGATTTTCCTCAATTAATCTGCATAAAAAAAAAAAAGACAGAGTGAGATAGTGGTATGTGTTTTGTCACACCTATGAATCAATGGTCAAGACAAACAAAGAGCTGTGAGAATGGAAGAGTTAAAGTGCTTCTTAAGTGCACCACAGTATAGTGTACTGCCTGTGATATGGCTGAACAAGTGTTACACAGAAATGTTCAGTTACGTGTAACTTTCATTTTGTTTTCAGTTGAGTGAGAATGATAGTGAGTAATGTGATGATGATACCATCAGTGCCCAGAGAGATGGAGGATGGGTGGTGAGGTTTTTAATCTGTGCATTTTTGTGTTTGTGCTCAAATTACATGTTATTCATTCCTATATTTTGTCTATTATTTTCTCTTAATTTTCAACAACAGCGCTTGGCCTCAATGAATGCAGATATTTACCAGCAACATGTGGCTCCTCCTCATCCTTTTAGGTCTTTGTGGATCACCACACTTTTACTGACAGATGATAAAATTATCAGTTTGTCTTTATTTTTCTTTATTTATTTATGTTTTGACTATTTGGATAGTCAGTGCAGATGGGGAAACAAAAGTCCCAATTTGGGGAGTTGAAGTGTTGCATTTATGTGAAATGCACCTTGACCATTCCACCTTTTTCACATTTATGCTTCATGACTTGACTTAATTATCTTCCTTGCTCCTTGTTACTCCTCCTGTTACTTAGCACAAAAATGTTTTAAATTCTGGCAAGGAGAAAGATATCACATCACCACTGACTGACAGGTGAAGACACACACCGCAGCTTTTCAAAGAGCCAAATAGTTACATAACCAACAACCAACAAAGTAGTTAGAAAAATAAAACTACACAATCAGAATCCCCCCAAAAAGGATCTTTGCACTCAGTGACCACAGTATCATCTGACTGTTGCATTAACTAGCAGAAGTGAAGCTGTGCTCTCATGCAGGGAACCACTTATTCCAGGCTCAGACTACAGGCTTTCTGGGCCAATTTATCCCTGATTCACCTCTCTTGACAATCAGAGGAGTAAAGCTTGTTGGGGACCTTGGTTGATACTGATGATCGGGCAAGATTACCTGGTAAGGTGAGGGCTTTGCAGATCCAAAAAATCTGGATGACTACGTCAGTACTTTAAGAGCGGGACCAATAGCCAATGAGAGACAAGTCTACAAGTCCTGAAGCAGCTGGCAGCAGAGGTGTGACATTAACTGACACCAGTGATTGGACTTGGGCCTTTTGACTTGAAAACACTTGACACCTTCCCTTAAGCCCAAATGATGATAAAGTATGTTATTTAAAAAGTGTGCCACGAATTAGTTAATTTCCTGACATAACTTGTTAAGGACTTGAATTTCAAAGCTTAGAATGTGGGACTTGACTTGGGACTCGAGTGCAAAGACTTCAGAGACTTGACCTATTTGTGCCTTGCAAAACAATGTACACTGACGTAAACTACAACTTGACCCAACCGCAAGGTCGTCATTCTAATTTCAAATCAAATCTAGCACGTGTATATTTGAGATAATAAAACAAGAACAATTGTGAGGTTTCTCTTTGTGTATGTGATCCAGCTGAGTTAAAAATCAATTGGGGTTTTAGAACTGCTCTAGTCTGAGCACATCTTTAAACATACTGACTGACTGTGTTTGTGTGTTTTCGCCTTGCCTCCACCTCATTAGGTGAAGTTGTCTCTGTAAGTGTGTCTAATACATCTGTACAAGTTTGTGTGTGTGTGTGAGCATGTCCATGGCTAGTTTACTCTCTATTAGTAGAACTCAGTTTGACTTTTGCCTGAAGGCCTATTTGTTGAATCGACACAAAGCCTTGTTGGATTACAGAATTATTAGATCAAACTGCTTTTGTGCTGCTAAATTACCAACCTAGTGTGCGCGTGTATGTTTGCATGGGATATTTAACAGCACCAAAAGCAGTTAACGCAAATGAATGTCACAGAGCTACACCACAGTTCAAATCGCACATTCTGCTTACACACATTCACACACAAACACACACTGTTTATTATTTAATAGCATGAAGTAGTTTGAGCCCGTAATTCTCTAATTCAACAAGGCTCTGTGTCAATACAATATATTAGCATTCAGGCCACAAATTCAAACTGACTTGTGTTGAGTGAACTGGGACACACACACACACTCTAATACAGCAGTTCACTGCAATTCACACTATGTATGTATTTTCTACCTTTCTCTTCTAATTGAATTGCTGTGAAACTGTTTAACAATGGAGACCATGAGGAAACGTGCAACAATTGTCCCACTGTGAGTAAATGAGCCATGTCTCATCAGTAAACTGATAATAAATGGTTTGGGGTGACTGAAGTGCCTTGTTCAGTACTATATGCTAACTGAATAAATGAATGGACTGATTCAATTTCACAATAACTTGTCATTTTAATTATACATTAGCAGTGCTTTTAAAAATGAAACAGTGGTGAAAGGAAATGTTGATATATGGACAGCTGTGGTTTCATTTCTTCAGAGGAACAGAACAAATGTGTAATATAAAGAGAGACAGTGAGAGGAATTAAAGAAAGTGGTAAAGTCACACCTGCCTTGTTATGCCAATGAGATTCTGACATCCACCACAAAAATCTCAGAAGTCTCAACTCCTTAAAATATGATGCAGACAAAAAGCAAGATGATGGTGTGAAAGTAAAGATTTAATAGCTCAGAATGAATTGATGGTTTCATATCAGAGCTACTTCAGAGTGACTTTGCCTGCTCACATAATGAAGGGATTACAAATTATGCAGTGGTGTAAAGAGTACTTAAAATCTGTACTCAAGTACAAGTACTGCTACATTGCTAAAATATTATGTCTTTTTTGTGTCATTTTAAGTCAAAATTTAAGTTTCTTTATTCAACAAATGGCTCCACTAGACAAAACAATATCAAATGAGGTGCAGTCACTTCCATGACTATTGATTAAACATCAGTGAATACATTTCTAATTGGTTAAGTTCTTAATGGCAATTAATCGATTAATGATTAATCATTAACATCCCTTTTCCAAAATGTGTTTGTTATTCAGTTGTATGTCATTGTTTTCATTGGCTCGTTTGTGATCAGATCACCTGATAGGCTACAAAAATGCAGATGAAAGGTTTGGGTATTAATTCAAATTGTACTCAGTGCTCAACCATGATTTTGAAAGTAACTAAGTAGATTACATGGTGAAATTAATACTTAAGTACAAGTAAAAGTACAGACTTGAAAATCTACTCATAAAAGTACAAATACCCCCAAAAACTGCTTAATTACAGTAATTTGAGTATTTGTAATTAGTTACTTCCACCCCTGAAATTATGAATATATTTCTAATATGCTGTGAATTGAAATGTATATAAAAACAGCCAATTTATGATAAGTCAGCCCAAATTCTGTCCACCTGCATTTTAACCCACACAGTTCGACCCAAAACAGCCCAAGTGGCAACACTGGCTACGTCGTCTTCGTCTCCAAACAATCCCAGACCTCAAGAAAGTGGATCACTTCACTGAAACACTTATATCCTGTGAGCTCGCAGATTAACAACTGAAGATAACTCTGACACTGAGATTTCTTTGAGAAATCCATTATTAAATTTGTTTGTTACTCAGCAGGGGAAAACTGAACAGTACAAAACTGAAACTTTCCCAGTTATCCTAATTCAATGTTCGGGCAGAGGGTTTACTCAGAACAATTTTAGAAATGGAACCAAGCTACTTGCCTCAAAAGCACTTTTTCTTTGGTTGGATGTGGCTTTACTTTGTCCCTTCAACACACTGATTTATATTGAACTGCCTTGTCTTGCATTATCGACTTGAGTCTTGCTGTGCTTATCTGTGTGCTTTTGGTCGAGTGCTTCAAATTTATGAGAAGTGGTTTCAAACAGTTAATTGTCGGATGAAACTCGGGCTTGGCAATTGTTACATCCCTGACTGCAGACTTTCTACAAGACCAGGGATTTGAAGAAATACTTCCAGGTCTGAAAAGTGAAGCCAGTGCATTAGTACCTTAATCCTGCATTCTTCCTAATGGCCAGCAAGGGGCAACTCTGCTGTCTGCAAAAAGAAGTCTTAAGAAAAAAAAATGGTTTCGATTGTTAGTTTCAAGTCTACCTCATTTAGTAAATTATGGTCTCATTTAGAGTAATATGAATGATAAAGCAGGGTCTGGTTTAGGGTCGGACTACTGGGTGATTGACAAGTTATTCTCAGTGAGTCTGTCCAGTGCAACACACAGGGCTCAGGGAACGCAGTCAAACTAGACAGTGTTGAACAAATATGGATCAAGATTCTGTTACTACATTACTTATTTCTCACTTAAAATGTTTTCAGAACATAATTTAGTGTACTGTTTTGTTGGAATATGACAGAAATTGCCACCTGATTGACCAGGTGACCACCATTGTGTTTCTGCTTTCCAACAAAGCACTCACTCTGAGCAAAACACTCAGATCAAACTGTAAAACTAGGTTGTGCTGTTCAAATATGTATCAAGATTCTGTTACTGTATTGCCTATTTCTTGCTTAAAATGTTTTCAGAAATAAATCTTAATGGACTGTTTAGTTGTAACACAAGAAAGATCATGACCAGGCAGTCGTCATTATGTCCTGCTGAATGGACGAGCCAAAACGAAGCACTGCCCAAGTCGCTGTACATCACCCACTAGTTCCACGCTCACATCGGTACTGCGCATGCTGCTGTTGCAAAAAACTAAATGGCATCCCCGATAATGCCAAACTCAAGGCTTCAAAGACAGTAGTCTACAGTCACAGTGGCTCTGTCCACTAATTTAACTGTCTACACCATGGACACTACTACAAAAGACACACCGCAAACTTTGCCTCTCGTTGCCAGTTGTATGGTCCATATAGTCCAGAGGATGGGACAGATCACACCAGTGGATGCCAGAATCTTGGCAGAAGAGAAGGCAGGTGTGACTGGGGTTTGAAGTGAGAGTATTAAGAGTAAAAAAAATGTTGCAGATTGCCACAAAATGAAGATTAAAGGAAAGAGGAAGGGGGAAGGATGAATGAGAAGTAAGGATTAAAGTACAGCGAAGAATAAAGAATGTGAAATGAAATAAGGACAGATGGAGGACAGGGAGAGAGAAGGAGGGAAACAAAAAGAAACAAAACCAGAAGGGTTAAATTGGCGTCAAGGGGAGGACAAGGGAGCAGAGGATTGAAGTGTTAGTGTGAGGTTTGATGGAAAGAGGGACAAGGGAGTGAAGGAAAGCAGGTAGGAGAAATAAAAAGAGAGAAAGGACGAATAAAGAAGAAGTAATGAAGAAAGAAAGGGTAGGAACAGAGGAGAAGTAAAGGAGTGCATGAAAGAGAGAAGGGATAAAGAAGGGAGGATGGGCAGGAGGCAAGAAAAGATGAGAGAGATGACAGAATGAAAAGGAAATGAAAGGGGACAATTAAGCTTTGTTCCCTGCTGGCAACAATGATGCTATTAACTCTGGAAACAGTCACACACACACACACACACACACATACACACACACACTTTCTTCCCCGATGTATCTGACTTGAACAACCTGCTGGGACAGAGCTGCTATTAAATGGTGGGTCTGTGTCTGTGTTCTCCTCTGTCATTTTCTCTCCATCTCCCTTCATCTGCTTCCCTTCCCTCTCACTCCACCACTGTCATTCTCTTCTTCTCATATTCTTCTCTTTCGTTCCCCGTGTCCACTTCTGATCTTTTATTTCATGTGTCTTCTGTCACATTTGCTTTAAAATTATTAGCTCATTTTTGCCCTTTCCAAGAATGAGAGAAGAAGATTGATATAAATCTTAAGTCTCTTAAGCCAGAAGCTAGTCGATAGTTATCTAATATTTTATTGCCTCTTGGGAATTTAAAAAAAACAACTTATTTTGATTACAAACACACAGAGGACCTATAGACATGCATTGTGGTGAAATACCTGAGTGATAATGGGTTTGATTCCTTGCTCAGGGGAAACTCTAGCCTCTCCAGATACCACCAATCCACAATTTGTACCATGGTCCATGCTGGACATGCACCTGCCATCCTTGCTTATCAAGTCTCTACGGTATGGGCCAATGCCACCTCCCAAAAGCATGTTTCCATACCAGGTGTCAAACCCAGACTGCTTGGGTGAAAACCAGGAATCCTGACCGCTAGACCATATGGGGCATCAGAGAGCAACTACAGGTTGCTAGCTAGCTTTGTCTAAAGTGAAAAAAAAAAAATCGCAAACTTCTCTCAGGCTCAATAATTTTGCATTTTGCAGAAATTTTGTGGCCACTATAGGTTCTCCTAGATGCTAGGAAGAAGAGTGTGAGACAAAGGCTAACTTAAATAAGAGTGAGGGTGTAAATACACCACCAAGCCTTGGGACATCCTCGCCTTTCTCTGGCGGGAACATGAACATTCATCATGATGGATATTGTAATTCAATAAACACTGAAATGATAAGTGTATAAACAGCATTGACAAAGATCTAACTGGCAGTGATAGGCACACATTACATCCATGACATAATGAGCTTGTGAAAGGAAAATGATTAATGATTAAGACACAAAAGAGGTGCTGCGTCTGAGACGAGTGTGGTTTGTGAGCCTGGATTGATGCAGACTCTCTAAAGCTCGCTCACTTTTCAGGCTGACGGGTTTGGAATGACACTGAGCGTGGTGGACCCTCCACCTGAACATGTAAACAGAGCGAGACTGGGGTAGGGGGAGTGTGTAGGGGTCAGACTGGGACTGAGCCAAGGTGGTTATCCTCTTTGAAAATGCTTTTTTTCACTCATTTTCATTACATACACACAGGACCTCTTGATTGTTGTGGCGAGATACCAGCTAGTTATGAGGCTTGCCCATAGTTAGGCACTCAAACCAGGTATGGACTTGGTGTATACTCTCTTTTTTTCAAGGGATCTTTAAGCCTCCAGTGTTTCCACTGTATCATGTTCTGTGCTGGACTTGCAGTGGCCACCCTCTGCTGCCCAAGCAAAGTACCTAATGCATATTGATCGGGCTACAGCAACCCCAAAAGCTGTTTCCCATACCGGGAGTTGAACCCGGGCCACCTGGGTGAAAACCAGGAATCCTAACCGCTAGACCATATGGGGCCCTGGTGACTTTTTGATAGTCTTTATACTACTAAAGCTCACAAATCAGTACCTATCCAATTTGTTTACCCATGTAAAATGTTCCTCACTGCCTTTAAGTCCTGTCCAGCAGTGTACTCTAAGGACCTTGTGTCTCACTGCCCGGGGTGTGTGTCCTTGTGTAGGAAGCTGTTGCAGAGAATAAACTGATGGACTGCTGGCCTGCAATTGATATAGTGATGGAAAATAGGAGCAAAATTACATTTCCTATCTCAGCATGGCACTGCTCCAGAGATGCTTCTGGTACTCTGTCTCTATGTCCCTCTGTTCTCCCCTCTGTCTCTCTTCTTTCTCTGACTGTCTTGCCGACTCTGTCTAAACAAAGTATGGAGGAGTCACATTGTCTGCTAACATCTCTCCTCCTCTTTCCTTCTCCATTTCTCCCCATTTCCCAATCTTTCTTTTCACTAATGAGTCTACAATTAGGCTGTAAAATGACCCCTTTGTTGTGACTACTGACTACATAAGAGGACATAATAGTTCTCACTTTGCGCAGTACACTTCTCAAATTAGCTGTGCATCAAACTCTTTAGAGCTGTCACATCCGACAACAGAGCCATTGTCCGGGCTGTTCTGCACTGGTTTCTATGAAATAAACAGAAATGGGGAGTGTGTGTAAGGGCAGCAAACACTTTTAAATACCTCTGCATAATGTCCTCTTAATCTCCATCTTCTCGTGAAAAAAGCAGTGAAAGCAGCAAGAATACAGAGTGAATGCATGCCCTCCCATTTAGCCTTCTCTTTATTCCAAAGCGCTTTATTATGCACTGCATTTTTGCAGTTCCCTCTCTATTACAACTTCTCTCTTACCACAAAGTAACATTGAGACAGAGCGAACAAAAACTGATTAGAGGTTGAGTGAGGGACAGTGGAGGTGATGTGGTTTTAAAGGACTTGGATATTTAGCCACTCAATAGCCCCAATGGCTGAACAGACAGAGTGGCACATACCGAACAAATAAATGTTCTTGAAACAGGGTTATTGGCAGAAAACAGCTCAGCAGTGTGGAGAGGAAAGTTAAGAATCTCAGTTTAGGAGCCTGTAAGCACTGCAATGCTTCCTAATAGCTGCTAATGGGCTAACTGTGAGCAAGTAATGGGGCTTTCATGTCAGGTACCCGGTCCAGTTCATCCAGTTCGTTTGATTAGTGTGAACACTGTGTACCACTCAGGCACAGTCACTGATCGGTGCCCAATGCCACTTGAAAAGGTGGTCTCGAGTACAGTTCATGTGTACACTAACACAGTGTACTAACTATACTGTAGGAAAGGGACTGCTATGGGTTCTCGGTTGGCAGGGTTTTCTAACAGCAGCGTAGGCAAACATTGTGTAGGTGATGATGCAAGTGTACTTGGGTGCAGAATAACATTACTAATGTGAAAACACTTAAGTGGCGGAGGGGAAACATTAAGTCGAAGTCCATTTACTTTTTTAAAAGATTTTTTTTGGGAGGTTTAAGCCTTCTGCTTGACAGGACAGCTTTAGACGGGCAGGAAAAGGGGGAGGACTTGCAGGGTGGGCCATGGTTCATTTCCTGGTTGGGAATGAGTTTTTGGGTTGTGGCAGTAGCTTAGTCCATGGAGACTTGGCTTCGGAGGATGGTGGATATGCAAGTCCAATTCATACCATGGTAGAGGGTTTGGGCTGGCAGCCGTCCCTTGAGCAAGAATCCAAGCCCATAATCACTCTGGTATAGCTCCAAAACTAAGACCAAACACAACAAGAAATACAACTCCAAGTTAATACCACTGCTGCTCTCTGTCTGCTAGTTGAGTAAACAGGCAACTGTGTGTGAACACTTTGCTATATTAGCACTTTCGGATGATAATATGTAATTGTTGCATATACAGCTTGTTGCACTGCCCTCAAGTGGCCAGAAATTGCATATTGTAGTGTCAGGATTTCTGCTTATACCCACCTGATACCCCAACCCCTACTAAAAATTAAAACTGGAATAATGCACCACACCACATTCATACATACAACTATTTAGTCTCCAGGTTCCATGACAACTGAGAAAACTCCTCCCACTGATGATGATCTGCTGAGAAGACCATAAGACATGGTTGTGAGCTCTTTAAAAAAAAAGTACTGAAAAAATTGATATCATATAAGGGAAGGCACTGCATTGTAGGAGCAGGTAATACATATTTGGTATTGTCACACTAGTAGAATTTTCTTTTGAAAACACATAAAAGAACTTGACAATGAGGTGGCATATAATAATGATGGTTAAATAGTTTTTCAGATACATAGATAGATAGATTTTTTTAAAAGATTGAACATAAAGAGTGAATACTAGGAACCAATGCAGAATAAAGCTGATTATTGTACTCATTCCAAGGAAATGAAACCCAAGTCAGCCAATTTGCAAAGAGATGAGAAAAACAACTTAAAATGCAGCTATATTTTCAGATAAAAGCACTGACAAAGCCATGGCTGTATCTTCCAACGAGGTCACAAAGTATTCTTCCAAAGGTTTATATAATAAAAGTTGTGATAGCTAAAAACAACTTTATTTTGGTGCGGTGAAAGTATTGTACAAGCCAACATCACAGACTCATCTGATATGGTCTCATTTAGATTGTGTGTGGGTGGGTATACTCTAAGTTATGTATTCTACTGTGCCACAAGAAAGATTCCTGATGGACTGATGGAAGTATCAGGACCACAGACAAAGTTTGTTTTGGACATCCATGTGCTACCTACAGTTTGTAACGCTAAATTAAACTTTTCAGAATTCGCTCCATTGCATATTCAAATCCCAGTGTCAAATAATTTCAACAACACATCTTCATTACTAAATAAAACAATAGGTTTAGAAAGTTCCAATCACGCCCAAAATGAGAACCATCAAATTAAGGAATGGTGGCATATTTAATAAACTAGCATTTCCTAGGAGTCCCTTGATTTGGTTACTTTAATTATGTCATCATGTGGCAACCTAGCTAAAACTGCATGGCTGTTTTAAAAGAATGCAAAAAAAGAAGTTTGTTGTCCTGCAAGAAAGATTTTTTTTACTATTTTTAACTCTTTCTTATTATCTTATTATTTTTCCCCCCCTTAACCTATCCAAGAGAGGCTTTCTGACAGAAACTTACCTTGAAAGCTAACTTCACGGTCTGCCCTGTGAGCTCCTCCCAGCTGGGCGTGCCTGGAACACCTCCCTAGAGAGGCGACCCGGTGGCACCCTTACAAGATGCCTGAACCACCTCAACTGGCTCCTTTATATGCAAAGGAGCAGTGGCTCTACACCAAGTTCCTCACGGATGTCTGAGCTTCTCACCCTGTCCCTAAGGGAGATGCCAGCCAACCTCCTGAGAAAACCCATTTTGGTCGCTTGTATCTGCAATCTCGTTCTTTTGGTCATGACCCACCCTTCATAACCATAGGTGAGAGTAGGAACAAAGATTGACCAGGAGATTGAGAGCTTTGCCTTCTGGCTAAGCTCTTTTTTTGTCACAACGGTACAATAAAGTGAATGCAGAACTGCTCCTGCTGGTCCGATTGTCTGGCCCATCCCACGCTCCAATGACCCCTCACTTGAAAGCAAGACCCCAAGATACTTTAACTCCCTCACTTGGGATAAGGACTCATTCCCTACTCAGAGTAGACAATCCACCAGTTTCTTGCTGAGAACCATGGCCTCAGACGTACAGGTGCTGATCCTCATCCCAGCTGCTTCACACTCGGATGCAAACCGATCCAGTGAGCGCTGGAGGTCACAGACCACATCAGAACCACATCATCTGCAAAATGCTGCTTTGCAATCCTAAGGCCACCGAACTGCATGCTCCGCCCATGAGTACCTCTCAATATCCTGTCTATGAATGTCATGAACAGAATTGGTGATATGACACAGCCCTGACGGAGGCCAACCCTCACCGGAAAAGAGTCCGACTTACTTGCGAAGGAGACAGCTTTCTAAAATACAGCTTCACCCTAAATAAAATCACCAACAAAACCATTCCTCTACCCACTACTGAGGTCACTGAGTATTTTTTTTCCAATGTGTACATAATAAAAGTCATCAAATAAGTTGTTTGAAAAGTTGTTTGAAAAAAGATGGGATTTCTTTTAATTAAGTAAAGATAACTGATCAGTAATACATTAAATAAATATAACATAATGAAATATTAAATGGATTATGTCTGAGAAGATGTTTTAGAGAATTGTAACAGAAAACGGTAGTAGCAGTATCTCCAGCTCCATAATGAAATATTAAAGTCTAAACTTTCTGGGGTTTTTTTATTTTCTCATTATTATTATCTTTATTTAATTGCACTTTCAAATCCCATGTAACTACTTCATGTAGCTAGCCTGTGCAATCCGCCAAGTTAGTCCAAGATTTCTTTCTCCACATAGACACATCTGAACACCAGGCTTAAATATTTAGTCAGCTTCACCAGTCAACCTATAAACAGCAGTCTGATGAGGGAAATATTAATCTATTCTTGTCTTCTCCTGCTTGCAGCAATGCTAAACGTCTTGTGTACTGAAGCATTTAGCATGAGGGGGCGTTTATCATTATTTCACAGGCTGTACATCTTCAAACACATGTAACATCCTCATAAGGTCACTGTGAGGTTAAAACACAGCCGTAAGGTTCATCACATTGAATGTACAGCATGTGTTCATTTTTTCCCCAAGATTTTAATCTTAATTAGTGGAATATTATCAGATGCTGCTGAAATGATTTTGCTGCCAGACAAACACACACTCGAGCAGCTGCTTTTCTGTCTGTGTTTGGTTTTCCTTTGAGATGACACACAGAGATGTATGAACCATTAGAGTCGTAAAAATAGCCCAGCATCCCGCACCAAAAATCCAGTAGACTTTTTTGTGTAAAATTCAATTTAGAAGGCAATGTTGTTGGTCTACTTTTCTTTATATCTACCCACTTAATTAAGGAAAAAGAATTTTATCCTGTTTCATTTACAATTAATTACATTAGTTTGACAAGTTAGACAAACATAAATACATTTCACTTAGTTGATGTCAATTTTACGTAAGCTGTATTTGATAAAAAAAATTACTTTGGGTGCATATAAGCATTTTATTCTAGCTGTATCTGTTAAAATGAATAAGACCAACTCCATTAAATTATATTTCATGGATGTATTTGGTTTGAGGTGGGTCTACATATATTTATTGGATGGAAATCCTGCCCTCATTTTGATCTATAGTTCATCCATTAATATTTTTTATTTTTGAGTTATGCGTTCAAAAGGTTACTTTTAAAAAGGTTTTTGAAATTTCACAAAATTCACAAAACAGTACTGCACACTGATGAACATAATTATGTCTCTCCACATTGTAAAATATGTCAATACACCCCAATGCACTTCCAAAGTTTCTATTTTGCACTGAAAATCAGAATAGAACATTCTAAATAGCACATAAACACAGCAACAACATTTGCGGAGACAAAACACAAAGTATGAATTATACTCAGGCTCCGAGCTACATTGCACTGATTTTAGAGAGAAGTTGTTTTTTGCTTGGCTCATGTCAGAATGTCCAAATTACTGTTTCAACAGCAGATCTGCTGAGACTGTGCTGAAGTCTCTGTCCAGCTTCTCTCAGTGTCGACCCAAACTTTACAAGATGGTCAACCATTGTGACTCAAATCACATCTAATAAATCTGGTCCTCGTCTTCTTTGTTTGCATCCTCATCCATCGCAGCTTTAGACAGACGGGGGACAGAGGAGAGAGGTGGGAAGACATGCAACAAAGGGCTGCAGGGTGGAACCAAACCCATGGCCGCTGCCAAGGACCCCTAACCTCTGCATATGGGCTGGTTCCTCCACCAACTGAGTAACCCCTTTGAGGCAATCCTGACATGTTCCCACCAATAACAACCAAAAATTATGTTATATATGATATGTTAAAATAGATCATATAGAGCTGAGGTTTTTCAGTTATTTGTCAAAGTATCAAAAAGGTCAAAACAGCACTCATCCTTTTAAAATTTGCTCGTCTTGTCAACTTGGCGACAAACATATTTGGCCTGGTGGAAGTTTAGGAGCAGTAGCACTGTTTAACTATAAACAGCCCACTTAGTGGACAAAGACAAATGCAACATGACAGTGTTTCATAAACCCCAAAAACAGTTTGTGGGTGTACTTGGGTACTCACATGATCATTGTAATAATAGGCTTTGATGAGTGTGGCTCCCAGGGCGAGATGATGACGCGTGGGACAATTTCTCATAACTGGGTCAAGGTCTGAAAATATTTAACATCACAGACAAGTACCAGAATATGATGGCAGGCAGTACATGTTATGCATTTGCATTTAAAGTCACATATTTGCTACACAGTAAAAGCATACTGACATCCTGTTGCTCTGCAAATGGTATGTTGAGGCCTTCAGGTCCTCCGAAACACTTTAGGGAACGTGTAAAGTGTAGGTGTACCTGCTTAGTCTGGAACTTACTCAAGGCAAAGAGAAGAAGAAACAAAACATGGATGCTTTATAGAAAGTGTAAAAGTAGGTTAGGCTTTCAAATCATAGATCAATTGAAAGTTATTAAGCCATTTTGATTTGAGTGAAACAGAGACATATTTGACCACATAAATGTGTAAATATGTATTTTTGATTTTGTACTTAATTGTCCCTTTCATATGTTGCAACAACCTGACAAGGACTCTACAAAAAAGATTATAATGGCGTCTTCCCAACAAGAGAAAGAACGAATAAATCAAAGTAAAAATAAATGTTTGCCACTCTCATTTGACAATTAAATAAGAAGGCAAGGCTGGCCGCATATGTGACGATCTATAGAACGTATTAATATGCATTAATATGCTGTTAAACTCCCATGTGCATATTGAATTGTCCACCATGTGAGCTCTCCTGAATAGCTACTAATTAGCCTGACATGTTCAAGCCATCAAAACAGCTTTACGTTCACATAAATGCACCTGTACCATCTGTGTGGGCTTCCCCAGACATTACCACAGTCAGTGATGTGTTTCGGTGTGGGCGTATTTTGATGCAGTGTTTTGAAAGTATCCCTACCCTTATCCCTCCCTCAGGTATTCCAGTGTTGTTCCTGTGTGCTAATTGGCTTAATTACAGGCAGTCTAATGTTGAGTGTGGGGACCCATCCAAGTCCCCTGGCTGCTCGTTCCGTCTGGCCTGCTTACTTTGTCCATATTATCAGGAGCCATATATTAGAATAAACACACACACACTTACACACACACACACACACACACATCAAGGTTTTCTCATTCTTTCAAACATTCAAACACACACTTACGGGTAGGTACACTTTGCATTACAAGATTCAACCTATAACAAATATGTTGATTTTTGGTGTCTAGTACCTTGTTATGCAATGATTGTGTAGTAAATATACATTAATGTGCACAAGCCGATACCAATCCTTCACACTGTTTAGTGAGCAAAGTGAGTTAATTTTGAGTTTATATGCTTTCTGGATACTGTCTGTTTAACTCTTTCTCTCTAGTACTGAACAATGCATTCAGTTTATTAAAGGTCTGGGAGTCCAGAGTAATTTTTTTTTTCTTTTTTTCGGAGCACTAGCATCTTTTCTTCCATTGTTTTCATTTAATGAGGGGAGAACGTGTTAGGAAGCATGTGGTTGTATATAGAAAATTCACTGTGCCCAGTATTTTTTTTTTTTTTTTCAGAGCAATCTGCCATTTTTGTGTTGCCGGTCCAAGTGCTTCTAGTTGAAAATCTCTGAACTGTTCAGAAACCTGCTGGTCACTTTATGTCAGGCAACCAATCATAGATTAGATGCGGGCTCGTCACCCCGGTAACCATAAAAATAGAGGAGGAGCTTGTTCTGTCTGTGTCTGACATAAGCAGAGTGTTGTAGGTGAGTGCTGTGCTTTTGTCACTGTAGGTGGTGTGTATTCAAACTTAAATACAGCAATAAGACATCTTCAAAGCTAATGTTAATCCTAATGTCTCACTGTACATCCTGTCTGCTGTTTTATGCCAGACAGAAATGCTATATGCACACAGGGTCTTAGATAGTATTCATGCCATTTTAACCATCAGTCATATTTGATATCGAGTCAGATCAGGTGCCATATTTACACATATCCACCAAATGTGGTTAAAAGCATTAAGGGGATATAACATTTTTTTGTAATGTAAGCCCTGCCCATAGCTGTGTAGCAAACTTTAAGGGCCAGCTATAGCAAAACTGTATGACATGTTTTTTCTCACTTGGTCCAAGGATGTTCTGTGCCAAACTTGGTGACAATAGCTCAAAATTTGTAGGAGTAGTGAAAAAAGAGATTTGGAAAAAGTTCAAAATGGTGGCAAATTAGATGGAATGGATGCAAATTTTGTTTCTGCAACTTGCAGTTCAAAAAGTTACAGTCCAAAAAGCAAAGTTTGCTGTTACAGCACCACCATCTGTCCAAATTGTACAAAATTAGACACTGGAGTTCCTTGGGTCATCAGCAATACAAGCACCAAGTGTGAAGTTGATTGGATGAATGGTTGTTGAGAAAAACAAAGGATATATATCCAGGACATACAGCCAATGGACTGAAAATTCAATTTTGGCATTCTGCCTGTATCTTCAGTGATCTTTTAACTTTACATTTAATGCATCATCCACTCAAAATTTGTATTAAGTTTGGTTTATGACTACATACTTCCAAAACATCCCTTTAGCCTCAGCTGCTCCTCCAATATTAGCATGCAAAAACTCAAAGATGGTGAACATGATAAACTTTTTACCTGCTCAACATCAGACCGTTAGCATTGTCAATCTCAGAATGTTGCCACGCTACCATTAGTAGCTCCAAACAGGGTTATGCCCAATTACAGGCCCACAAAGCTGCTAGCATGGCTCTCTTAATCTTATTTTAGACAGTGTTATGATATGACAAGTGGTTATAAAGAGAAACCACACAAGTGGTCACGACAAAACACTCTAATTAGGACAGTAGCCACGACCGTCACAGCTGTTGCTTTGTTGTTAACTTTGTATGCTGACCTTGTTGTAGGCTACTCTCAGTCTTTATTTTCCTAAATTCTCCATGCCAACAAAGGTGTTAAACAAGGGGGTCAGGGCAATCTTATATTACGGTTAGCTTGCAGTAGCTGTAGACAGTGTGTTTACAGGGCACCTCGAGGTGATGGAGTCAACACAGTAGCACTCATGTAAAATATCCAGTGGTTCATCAGCGCTTCTAAGCAGCTGAAAGCGTTCCCTAATTAACTACCTCCTGATCATTTTTTCCTCTTGTTCCCTCTCTGATTAACCTTTCCCAGCTCACACTGCAGCCTTTTCTCTTTTATTTTCTTTTGTGCTCTTGTCTCAGTTCAGTGCAGATGGCATAGTGTAATGGGAAGCACTAATTGGATATAATTAGTGCTCTAACAAAGTTCTGTAAGGTCCAGAATCAATATTGGCACGTCAGTGATGCTGTTATGTACAGACCCGGCTGGCAGCTTGAGTTTGGCTATTTATTTGAGCTGATATACTAAGCAGGGATTTTTAGTACAGGGTTAAAAAAATATATATTTTGCTTTACTTTGCCATGATCAATACAATGCAATGAAATAAAAAAAATCCCTAGTTCCCTACTTTCAAATGTCTACACATTATCTGATTTGAATTTAAAGGGACATGAGGTGCCTAAGTATTGTAGCCACAATAAATTTAACTTGAGTTGATTTTAATTAACAATGGATTATTTAATATATAATAATCTGCCATATTTGTTTGTTGATTATATGTTTTGCATGTCAGTGATAGCACAGTGTTCCAGCCTGAAATGCAAGTGAATTGTAAAGTTGAACAAAATGGAAATATTCAAGTAATGAATGTATGAATTTCCATTTCTCATATTCATCATCGACTACAGCATCATTCCTTGAGGTCAATGAAGTAACAAACTTCTCTGGATAAAAAGGTTCATAATGACAGCAGTAGAGAGCAGTTTAATGGTCAGGTGTGTACGATTTTTGTGCATTTATTGGCAGGATATAGGGTAGATAATATCCATAATTATATTTTTGTTAGAGTGTAATCACCTGAAAATGAGAATTGTTTTGTTTCTATTTCAGTTAATATCTATTTTTCTGTGTAGTTTCACAGCCATTGTAGTTTCTTTTACACCTTTGGAAGGGAAGGGTGAGACCTGTGGTATTCATTTGGTTGCAATTCACAACCTCACCACTAGATGCCACCAAATCCAACTCACTGGTCTTTTAAGCCACAGTACATTTTGCAGCTATTTAATTAATTCAGTGGTTTGGTGTGGAATTTAAATGTTGTGTATGTGTGTGTTGGTGTCTGTGTGTTGATGATCACATGCACGAGGTAAATAATCTGTTTATGTTGTGTTATTGCTGCTTCACCTGTGTGCATGTAAGCTTATGCACACATGCTTGTATACACACCTTAGCGGGTAATTGTGTCTGTGCATATTTGCATAGATGTGTGTGTATGCGTGTGTGCATCAATGCTGAGAATATGTATGTATGAATAAACAGCTAAGTTGCATTGATGAGACTTCACACTCCACTGCACAACTGTGATAAGGTCATTAACTCCCCCTCCCAAGCAGTAAACAAGCACCTGTTACCCTCACACCCCTCACATACACACCTTAGATACATCCCTGAACCTGCTCAAACACCTCTATCTGTAGCAGAAGCCATTTTGTTCTCACTGTTCTCCAGTGACCCAATTAGAACTCCACGTGTCAAGTGGCACATCACACCGGGTTGAAGCATCTGCTTTGAACAACAGCACAAAACTGGTGTTTTCACCCCAAAAAATTATGTAAATGAAAAACACCTTAGGTCTTCAAACACCTTGCAGTATTTAACAATTAACGGAGCATGAAATCGCTCCCTCTGACATGAATGTAATAAATATTTTAACATGAATATTCATCCACTGCCCTTTGCAAGTGCTTGTGAAAAGATGATTAACAGTGAAACGTGTTATGAAGACCATATTTATAGTGCGTTACAGGGGAACTGATGGTGAATTTTAATGCATCCAAAATGCCTATGACGACACTCATAAACACACAATGATTTCTGAGGCACAATATCAACATTATAGATGTGACTTATAATGAATTATAAGACGATGATTTTGACTAGACTTTACTTGACTTGACTAAACTATAAATAATTATAAATTAAGTTATTATATATTATACTCACCTATACACATGTACTCAATTAACTGTAGTTTAAGCATTATGACTCATCCTGCAGTTGGGGGATACACTGAGGTCCAAGTGTAGGTCCAACATGGAAGGATAATACATGTTTACTACACTTATAAGCACAGCTTTATGACTGTTTTCACTAGGTTGGGTGAAACTGGATCATATTTGATGGAGAAAATATTTTCTGGTTTCCCCTCAGATATCCTCCCACTGGTCTGCTTCTGCTAAAATAGCTAGCATTAGCTGTCATTAGAGGGCAACAAAACAGGGCTCTACTGAGGTAGTTTCCTAATGGAAAAATAGCTTTACCTGTTGCTAAAGTAAGTTAACTAACAGCAAACTACTACTATACATCTGTGGTGCTTCGGGCAATAATTTATGTTTTATCTCATATCTGTTGCTGTTTGAGTTTTAGTCATGTTTAAAGTTGAAGTTCTAATGTTAAATATCTTTGTAATTATTATATAATCTTTACTTCTAAAGCATCTGAACCACATTTAGTTTAGTTAGAGATTATATTAATGATAAATATACATGTTGCAGTGGTGGTAATATCCTTGGTGTCGGGGTGGACCAGTGATAAATGAATGCACAGCACTATTGGCTCCTGTAAACAGCAATAAATGTCTGCAACACGTAAGCAACAACGCACACACAGTAATAACTTGTGATGCTGCATAGCATAGGTGTGTTTAGTTAACATCATAATGTACTACCAGTCAATCTCTAGTTTATAACTAGTCAAGAGCATTTGTAAGACAGTGTTTCATGATCATTGCATTAGAAACCATTTTGTGTGTTTCTGACTGTAGCAATAGAGCATTTTGAATTTAATATAAAATGCTATGAATGTTCCATAATGCATATAAGTCATTTTCATAGAAAGTGTTACCTAATAAATAATAAATTACTAAGAGTCTTTTAGAAGAATAAGTTATTAAACAAGAAAGTACATATTCAATTTGTTGTGGAGTTTATTTCTTCTTATGGTTGTCAACACATAAATGAACGCAATTACTAAAGCCTCCAAAGTCTTGCACCCGTCATGGTCAAACTCCAGCCTTTCTTTCCTCAATTGTTTTGCTGCACTTTCCCCTCCAACCAGGTGAGCTATGTTGAGCTAAGTGTGGCAGACACTAAATCAATAGAGGCTTGGATAAGGTTGTAGTGGTTCACATTTAGCAAAAAGATAACTTCAGATAACTCAAAGGCAGGCATACACACTCATACACACCGCTGGCGTGGATGGAGATGGAACTAGACAGATCACATCAATTAAAAACGATAAGAATGCAGACATCGTAACACACACTTGCACGCACGCCCAATCCACAGAGAAATCGCAGCTAGGATGCCTCACAAACAGAGGGCAATAGGTGACACAGTGAAGTGATTGCTTCAGACATTTGGAAATTACCTTTGTAACTTTTATAGGATCCACAGAGTCCCATAGAAGTAGAACATTTATAGGATGTAGTAGTTACAGTGGTTTGGGGGGCACGTAGGAAATGTACTGGAGCCAGTGGGAGTTGTGAGGTCAGGTCAATCTAATTGGCTTTCTAAAATAAAAAATTGTCAATGTGCTGCAAGAGTAAACACTGTAGCTGTATCCCAGTTGAGGGGCTGGATTCTCTAGCTGAAAGGTCTTGTTTTTCACCACATACAATGTAGCAGTAACAAGGCATGTCCACTTTCAAAGGCTTCCCCAAATGCATCCAAGAATACAGCTGTTAAAAAAAAAAGACAGTATCTAAGAGCTGCGCCCTCTCTAAACAACTTGCAAATACTCACCATTGAGGAACAGATGTTAGTTATGTGTCTACATTTTATATAATTTGTCATTACTTTTACTGTTTCTAATGGTCCAGTTGGTAAGATTGATGGAGATTTGTTGTTGGAATATAATATTCAGAACTATATTTTCATTAGCGGATAACCACCTGAAAATAAGAATGACCATGTCTTTGTTGATTTGAGCCCTCTATATGTTGGAGTGCGTACTCTTTCGCAGAATCTTGCATGTTGTACTGTACTGTATTTTGTCTTTTTTAGTGAGTTTCACAGGCACTCTTTAGAGGGTGAGGCAAGGTGTTTGCAATCTGCAAGCTTAATGCTATTGTGGTGGATTTCACAAAATCCGACACACTGATCCTCTCTGTTTACCTATTTCTGTCCGTGTTCTGCTATAACACCCAAAGTCCCCTCTGGGGATCAATAAAGCATCTTATTTTACTAGATTTATATTTTTCTGAACCATGAGGCCATGCACATTATGATGGCAGTGGTAGGATTTGAACCCTCGCTTCCATAGAGACCAGAACCCAAGTCTAGCACCTTAGACCGCTCCACTATTCTACTATCATCACTTTCTTTTTATTCCCTTTTTTCAAAAGATTTAAAACTTTAAAAAGTTGCCATTCACCTTCATACAGTTCTAAGCATCCGAGATGTTCCATTTGTGATACATAGAGAACCTTCTTAATAAAGAACACGGTGCATCTATCTCTCCTGCCCAGCCATTACATCACCATAACCTGAAAGGTCAAGGACAGGTTTTTATGGTTCTTCTGTGGGTTATGGCCGGTCCGCTTAACTGGTCTGTGCCAAGCCAAGCTGTGATGACTTGCGTTTCCACTACTGCTTCATGGCAGGGTATAGCCACATCACACCATGTGGCTGTGGTCCTGTAATTGGTGCTATTCTTCTCAACCAGACATAAACATATTCTGTCCTACTTGGTCAGCAGATCAGTTTTTAACATTGCAGGGAGGAACAGAGCAAACAGAAACAACAGTGAGCTGAAAAATGCTGCAGGCAACAGACTAATACTGTGGTTTGTGAGTAGCAGACCTCCAACACGACATTAGTAGAAAAACTCACTCCATGCTAACACAACTCGACTGCTTACAGACAGTTAAGGCATTTCACTGTGTGACTACCTCCCCTACTATGACAAACCCTATTTGATGGTATCAAACGGCAAAAGATAGATACCGACAGCAGCGTTGTGAAGGGGCACATGGAAACCCAGGAACTCAAAGTCTCAGTCCCAGTGCTCTGCCTCTATTCCCTCAGGCAGAGTCTGCAGAAATGTGGACTTAAGGAAAGTGTGCATAAAGGGCTCAAAAAGTCTGCAAGAGATCCCTCATGCACTTGAGAATTTGACAGTAGGATGGCCATAAGCCCTTTTGAACTTAGGTGGAATGCACCTCAATGTCCATGGGTGTGGACATAAGGATTGTGTCTTACAGCTGAGAAAATTCGAAGTTAAACATTGCAATCTCTTTTGTGTGGTATTTCCAGTTATAAATCTGATTTGATTGGGATTTGAACACACGCCTCCATACAGACTGGAGCCTAAGTAAATGGACCACTCTAACCACACTAACTTGCTGAGGAACCAGAGGGGACATTTGTGTAGACCAGAGGTATTTCCAAGAGAAAAAAGAAGAGATTCTCAAAAATTCCTAGACTCTTAAGGCACGGTGAAATCACCTTTGCCTTCTTACCTTTTCCAACTTGTGTCACTGACATGTTCTAAAAGACCAAGAACAAAAATCTGATCGTTAGTAGCAGGATTTGAATCCACACCTCCTGAATCAAGAACCTAATCAAGAACTCTCAGCCTATAAATACAGTCAGAATGGCTATAGGTTTGTTAGTGACCATTCTCACCACCATTCAAGCAAATACCTTGCATTTAAAATCCCCGGACAATCAATAGGCGACAAGTTCTCTGATTGCCAGGTATTGCGAGACTAGCATTGCAGAACAAATCCAAAGTCTTAAGGGCTGCCCTTCATAGTGGGGCAGTGACATTGTGTGCTTACTATTGAGGAGAACTGGGGGAGAGCATTGTGTCCACTAAGGCAGGTCCCTGAAAAAATGTAAGGGGTGTAAGTTTCTTAGTGGCTGTACTCTCCACCATTCAAGCAACTACCTTGCATGAGGAATCCCTAGATGATCAGTAGGTGGCGAAATCTCTGATTTTCCGGTGTTGTGAGTCTAGTCCATCACTCATTCCCTTCATCCCTAAATGCAACTTTCTTTCTCTTCCTCTATCTGCATTATTGCTCATCAGAGGTCTTGTAAAGATTTGCAAGAGGCACAGGACCCCAACTTGATTGATCCATTTTGTTTTATATCACCCCCTCTCTAACATTTATCTTGGCATCAGGGCCTTCTGACCAGTTAACGATTCATTTTATCTCCTTTTTCTCTTTTGCTCTCGAGCCTTAGTACAGCAGCAGGACCTTTTCGTCTGTCTTTAACTGCTCCCTTTGTTTGACGTTATTGGTGGTTAGGTATTTTAAAGGGCCCATCTCAATTTCTTTCTCATTTCGCAGTCCTTCCTTTTTATCTGTTTCTCCACATCAGCCACACACTATCTCATTTAAAATTTAAACATTTATTCAGGAATTTTTTTCAACCAAAATCTTGCTTCTAATTCTTGCATTTACACATATTCACCTTTGAGAGTTGCTCAAAACAATCATGGTTCTGTTTTTGACCTCGGTGCAGAGCCAGTGTAGTTACAGATGGAGGGCCAGCTCCTTGCTCAAGGGTATGTCGATAAGTACTGAAATAGTGTTACTCACTCACTTTTAACACCCACCTTTTTGCTGTCCCATGAAGCACAGGAGCCTGAACGCACCGGTGAGAATGTGACTGACTCACTCCCAGACTAAATCACTTTAAATGGGCCCTTTTTGCTGCGAGAACAGAGATGGGACGAGATGAGAATAAAAGATGACACAATTGAGGCAGGCGCAGAGCAGGTGAATGGGAGGGAAAAAAGGAAGAGAGCAAAGTGCACACGGAAAGTGTGGATAGGTCGAGAGAGGAGACATGCTGAAAGTCCGTAGAAGATGGAGGAGGTGAGGTGAGACGAAAAGAGAGAGGAGTTCAAAAGGGGTGAGATGAGAGGACAGAGAGGAGCAGACATCAGAGAAGGAAAATGAGGACAAGTACAGAGAGAACTTTTAATGAATCATAGTTTAAAATAGTGGTTTATAAGGGGAAAATGAAGTGATCTTTCAATATTATTTCATTCACAGAAATTATGGAGGTTTATTTGTGTCTCAGTCTGTAGTATGCAGTCAGTTTTGCCAGTGCTCATGTTTAACTTGACATAGTGTTACAGCCAAGTCTCCAGGAACAGCACTGAAGGTATGTGTCCATCATTTCCACACTTCCCGTTCATTATCCCTGCCAGGCGTAAGACCTCACTAAACACATTTTTGGCCACAACTCAAGATTACATACCTAATTATTCATACCCTAATTGCACACAAATAGCTAATAGGATAAAAATGATGAGGTGATGACATTTTACATCCAAAAGGTCAAAAGTCAACTTCACTGTGACATCATAATGTTGCTGCTCTCTATCAGTCCTCTGTTAAGTTTCATATTGAATTTCTTCAGTGTCTTCACTACATACATTAAACGAGTCTTGACAGACATGGATGTTAACTGTAACTTGACTGGTTGGTGGAGACGAACATCTGTGAGGCAGTAATTTTATTTTTTCACTGCTGTTTTAGATGACCATTGACAGCTGACTTTTCATGCTTTTGAACTGGCCACTAGGGGCCGAAAGTGTCTTATTAATTATCTCAAGAAGTAAACCCCCAGCTTAGTTCGGAGTTCATATTTAGCTATTAGCTCCGGTGTTCTATGATTGAGGACATAATGCTGTAAGAAACTGCCAGTTACACACACAGGAATTCAGACTTAATATTGAGCAATAAATCAACAACTCTTCCCTTACGGGGTCTATGGGATCAGACAGTAACAGTTAAGGGTCTATGACCCTTAAAGATTCTCTGTGGAGGTCTTGAAGGGCCGGTATTCTGCAGGTTTGTGATGGTCATGGCTCATTTACCACTAGTGGAAAAAGCAGCAGGATGTCAGCCTTGGGTACAACTGCCCCTAATAAGTGTCTATTCTGGGTTTCTTGACATTAAAAATGTTAATTTACCTCAGCTATAGTACTCGTAAGGGCTCAAAGAACCCTCTGATTTATAAATGAGTTTAAAGTGGCACACTGTGATTCTCTAAAAGGTCATTTTAAATGTTCTGATGTAGAATATTTTATACATTTTTCATTAATGATGTTTTATTATAGTGGCAATAAATCTTGGTTCTTGACTTGAACTGAAAATCACCTAAAACAAATTCATATTTTTCTTGGAGCAACTATTGAAGACCCTTTCTTTAAAACTATGAAGAATCAGTGTGAGGACAATTTAAGTATAATGCATCAAAACACCTTTCTTTCTTGTTTGAAACATCATAATGATTTGAGAATGGTATCATACAGATCTTTTAGATAAAGCTTCATAACATCAAAAATGAAGAGGCCTACGATAGTGAAGAGAATAGGAGGTCAAAACAGGAGCACAAGGATTGAGTTGAGAGATTGTAAGGAGCAGCGAGCAGACAGTGGGTGAGTCGAGATGAAGAAAAGTGCACTGAAAATGAACGAGCATAAGAAGTGAGATGATGTGAGGGAGTTTAGAGAGGCAAGAGCGTTTAAGCGAGCAAGATTGCCTTCCAGTGTTACCCATGACTGTTTGAAAAGTTCTGTGAAAGCCTATATGAGTGTTTAGCACTTTCAGGTCATGCAGGGTGTGTTTGTCCTGTCAGTAGTCTGTCTATCAATGGACTATCAATGGAAACGTATATTTAATACAAACTGGACGATACTCTTTAAAGGTGTGTTCAGACCTGCCTTGTGAGAATTCACAAGATCACAAGATCACAGAGACAAGGCGTCCATTGTACTAGGCTTCTTACGGTGGTCTGGACCAATCAGTGTCCTCTGAGGGACTACTGGCAGCTACGATATGAACTACAGGTGTGGTTTAGGTATGATGACAGCTAGAAGTGACTTCCCCAAAAAATTTACATAGATGCTGCTATAGCATCAGTTATATCAGAACAGCAGAGTATTTGTTTGGCACTGAAGGATTATCTCGATGAGCACAATGTTTTTGGTCTACTCCCAAATGGCTTCAAGCAAGAGCTCTCCTGATCTGATTGGTTGAAGTTAGTCCCTGATAGACAGTTGGTCCATTCAGTCGTCTGTAAAGTAAGCTTTGAAAGTGCCTGCCCTTTTCTGAACAGTTTCTTACTCATTGGGATGTGTTTCATTTCAGTTCATGCCCCCCTGGCCAAATAAGAGTCTGTTAACAACTAATTGCAATGCATTGACTTTATATTCAATTATACCACATCTAAAGCTTGCCTGGCATTCCATCTGAAAAATTAAAGGAATTAAGGAGGAATGATCGCAGTTAAAAATTCGGAACCAATCCTTCAAGGTTTGGTTTAATTAAGGAAACAAAAAACGACTCAGGGAAAGATTGCCTTCAAGGTTTAAATAAATCAATGTTAACACACACTCTGTAGATCTAATAATCCACCTTCAACATTCTCCCCAAGAGGTTTTGTTACAACATAAAAATCGAGCTGTTTCAGCCTCTTCTTATGAGAACGAAAGAGGTCATTTTAGGCTCTTGAAAAGTTTCAGTTAATTGAATGATAAGCATATTTTTGCAAATATAACTGGTGCATGCGTGGGGCAAAAAGTCCAGCTGAAAAGGAGGTCACCCTAATACAATAATGTGTCTGCGGATATTTCACGTAGATGAATGGAACTGATGAAGAAATGCATTGACATTAGAATGTCTGCCAACTGTTTAGACAATATCCTCCTAATAAATAATCCCACATCCAGTCGGAGTTGTGTGTTACATATGATGGTGCATATGACCTGAGGAAAAAGAACATTTTCCAGGTTGACATGAATGATGCCATGTTTGCATAATGTATGTCCAACAACAAAGGATCGAGGTTGTTTATTACCACTATACAACACAGGGTTGCACAACAAAAAAAAGTTTTAGAATAGAATAAAAATATGATCAAATAATACAAAACAATATATAAGGTTACACACATATATTCTCAGGAAGTAGTTCTGTAGTGCATGGGCTTTAAGTCAGGTAGAACATAAACAGCAGCAGCAGCAATGTAATTATCATCATGTGGCCATCATGTTCACATAATAAATTCAAAATCTTGGAGGCATTATACAACTGTCGGCAACAATCTGCCCATCGAGTGCAACAGCTTGATCTGGGATGTTGTGGAGCTGCCCTGTGATATGTGGCCACAGCAGTCTCTACTATCCTGTTGCTTGACCAGCCCGAGTCCCATTTCATCCGTCTCATTTTCCTGACCAGACACTGGCCAGGAGCAGCCTTGAGTTCAAGCTGGGTTAGCATGGCTCTTGCCCCTGTTCTGCTCCACTTCTCCTGGGGTGGTCGCACAACCTGCGGCGATGTGTCTGGCTGATCTGGCTGGGGAGTTGAAAGATGCGGTGTGCATTGTTGATCGTCTCAGGGCTACGCTGCTCTTTAATCCAAACCCCACGCTTCCTTTTCCAGTGCTTTCAAATATATTTCTGTCACAGGTTATACAGGTTTCAGCAATAAAAGTGAAAAAAAATGACAGAAATGTAGTGATGTTTGAAAGAGCTACCAGCCACACAACCTGCCTGCACTGACATTGTCATGCCACACGTCATAAGACACTGAATTGATTGAGTCTATACTCGATATAACTTCCTGGCCTTTCCTTGGTTTTTTATGTTGGGACAAACCCCCCCAACAAATCATCTCCCTGTGTGACCCTTAGACTGAAAACCATGTGGTCCATGTTTTGATTAATGCACTATGCATCGATTGTGATGAATCGGGCAAAATATGCTGTAAATAAGAATTCCAGCACAACCCAACCCACTAATAAGAAACACTGGGAACAGAACCTCCAGCAGCCCTTCTACCGGAGAACAGGGATGTTATTTGTAAAACCAACATGTTTTGGCAAAGCTTTGTTCTCTGTACTGCCAGTGTTAGTACTACTGCACACACTGGGCTGAGGGAGTCAGAGGAGGAGAGTTGCAAAGAAAATGAGTTGAGAGGAAAACACCTGATGCTCAGACACCTCTCCTTTGATACTGAAGAGGAACCTGGGAAAACAGGTGTTGCATTTGAGAAACAGGTCGGGTACCAGGTTTTGTCTGGGGAAAGGTCGGAGTATAAAGAAAAGACAGCAGCAAAGGGTTAAGGGGAGAGAAATTGGAGCAGAAAATGCCACAGGGCTTGCAATAAAAAAAAAAAAAAATTAATCAAGTGATTATTTTGAATTCAGCAAATTGGTTGCAAATTTAGTGATAGTGAAATAAATTGAATATAAAAATTGCATTTCCAGCAAAGACTAAGGTTATTTTCTTTGTATTTTAGGGCCTCTGATGCATGATCTGCCATTTTACCCTTGTATACTGTTAGTTCCTCACCGATTGGCATCTCACTGACCTCACTGCTGCAAGTATAAAATTAATATTAAGAATTTCAAAACCAACTTTTTTCTCCCCTTGCAAATATATTTTCTGTCTTTACTTCTGATCTTATTAAAATTCAACATGTCAAAAAGTGGTAACCCTACTGACTGCCACAACCTGAGAAAACTTTGGTAGAAAATAGTGAGCCTTAAATTGTTTTGATGAGGCCTTTATTTAGGTAAATTTACATTACATTAGACTTATTTACACCTGAGAACTACCTGGTTCAACCACAGTCCACAGGTGTGGCATGTCCACACTGTACCATAGATCAAGACTCATTCAGCACCCAGAAGTAACCACAAGCTGCAAATTGTGTGAGTATGTGAGAGAGAGTGTGTTTGACTTCATGCATGTTAGATGCATGTGCGCGTATTAAACAGAGAAAGTAATTCGTTCTGGTTGCGTTGGCTGCATTTGTGCGGAAGAAAGTGGGAGCTGGATGTGAAGATGCACGTGTTTGTGTTAGTGAGCGAGTCACTGAGTGTGTTGCTGCGAGTGTGTGTGCTGACAGCTGAACAAAAGGTGTATGGGTCCATGACAAGTTGTTGACGGTTTCATACCCACTCTGGGGCCACAGTCAGACTCTACTGGAGGAAAAAGAGAAGAGGGGAGATGAAAAGATGAGCGGAAGGCGAGTGGAAAAACACATTATGGTTTCTCCCCGAAGAGTCACAAACGCCACTGACTTGTTATTGACTTGTCTCTGTGTGTGTGTGTGTGTGTGTGTGTGTGTGTGTGTTTTGCCTTTTATCTTGTACCCTTTCAGTCTATCATTTTCTCACTTCCTCTCATTCAGCTACTCATCACAGAAGCACACACTCATTGTGATGCTGTCAGGGCACACACATTCATTCACACAATGAGTCTGGTGTGTGTGGTTGAGCATGTATATCTTGGAGTGTGTGTGTGTGTGTCTGTATGTGTGACATTTGCCTGATGAGCCCTTTTCCCCTTTCTCTGTATCCCGACAAGGTTGAGTCTCCTCTGCTTTTAAGCTGGGCTTCAATACTTTTTTCCTGGTGGCTCTTTTGTGTTCTGCGATGTGATTCCTTTTCGACCAGTGGAGCGCTGGAGGAAAAGAGAAAGTGGGAAGGGTTGAAGGACAAATGTAAAAACGTGAAAGAAGAAAAGATAATGGAGAGAGAACAGAAGAGAAGGATGAAATATTAGATGAAAAAATGTGCAGTTTAGGAGACAAGTGTGAATTTGAACTCAAGTCAAAAATTTGATGACCTTAGACTCGACAAAATCAAACCTTGGACTTGGACTACCAAAGATAATTCAAAAGAAATGAATTGTATGCAAAGTGTGCAGCTCAAAAATCAAAGACTCCAATGGTATGTTGAGCCTGTGTTGTACAGATGGTGAAGAGTGCATTATGATTTGCTTAGGGTGTGAAATTCAAAGTTTAGGACTTCAAACTTACTTGGGACATCCCTGTCTTGACTTTGGACTTGGGGGAAACAGACTTCAGTCTTACTTGTGACTTGCAAAACAATGACCCATCCCACTTCTGCGAATTAGGTTTGCCAAATATGAATGTAAGTCAGTATAAGCCATGTTTCCATCCAAATTTAGTGCACATTCTAACTGAATTTTCAGAAGATCTGCAAAAGAAAAACGTTTCCATCTACTACTGTTATGCAAATATTAGCTGTTGGTTTATCAAGACACACAGCAGGTGGCGCTAATTGTCCAGTCAGGTGCTATTATGCTGTTCCAGAAGAAGGGGATGCAATGAGATGACATAATGAAAAGTGTGCTAGTCAAAACTTAAATAATGTACATAGGATGAAAGTATGGCATTTTGTTTCATGTATTTATTTAAGGAATGTGTAGTCTCTTCATCGCTCCAGACACTGTAAGCTTAAGTTTAAGTCGCATGCTTCATGTGTATTGTGATGCATTCACTGAACTTGTTTACATCACACTTTGTTGCAGTTTCCTGTTATCCATACATCAACTTTTCCACCTCCCCAAAGTTGGATTCTACAATAATATTGGCATGTCACTGCTCTAGTGGCTAAAGGCTTTGAATTGAATTATCATATTGGCCCAAATTGTCGATATGATTGGCTGATAACGATGCTTTAATTATGTATGTCTGTGGTGCGGAGGATTTTTGAAGTGTCCACAATAGCTTGCAAAGGTGGTATTTGCAACGATTGCTGAGCATTGATCATGCTCACACTCCTTAAACATTACAAATTTTAATTGCAGTCACTTTAATCGCTGTCGTCGTGATCGTGATGAGAAAGAGAAGCAGGCACCAGCAAAGAAAACCAGTCAGCAGTAAATCTCTTATTTTGCCCATTTAGTTTAAAATGCATTGTATTTTATGTCTTCATCCACCAGTGAGCCATCACAACAGCAGCAGGCATAATAATATATTACCTCCAACACAGTAACAGTCTTTGCAATTATGTGGAAAATATATTTGCATATATTGGCATCTGCAGTTTGCCAAAATGAGTTGGAAAAATATCATATCATAACAGATACTGGCAAAAATCCAATATTGTGCATCCTTACCCCAAAGCATAAAAGACGTATTTAAATATTTCAACTTTTTCCAGATTTTCAGTGTTTCCACTCATTTTTTCTGAAATTGAGATCAGAGTTGGTGTCCTCTATTTCACATGTCAGGTTTGAGCTACTGAAACAGTTGAGGTGAAGACAAGATTGTGTTTTAGTTGAGCATTAAATATTCAACATGTCCTGTCTTCTGCTTCGTGCCATCGTTTATTTTTTGAATACTTAACCAAGACCATCTTTCCCTAATCTCAACCAAGTACATTACCAATGCTTTAGTTATATATTTGCCAAAAGTGGTTATAGACTTTTTCTCATAGCAGACATTTTGACTTTAGTTCTGACCTAATGAAGTAAACCTGTAAACCATGACAGCGTGACAGTCAGCCAGCAGGCACAGTAGACCATTTTCATGGCAGCCATACTGAAATGTTACTGATGATAAAAGTTAAGGTTGCATGTTGGCTAATTGAAAAGGCCATGCTACACTAAATGTAGCAGGACCTTAATCAGTATCATTGGTGCCACTTGTGTTTACCTTATTATGTCATGTCAAAACGGCTGTTTTTTCTCAAAAATGCAGTTGAAAGTTGTGGCAAAAGATAGATAAGTGAAACTTAAAGGGATAATTCAGATAACATCTGTGCTGGCACTCCTCGCTGCTTCTCCACACTTGGGGGCGTGCTGATCAGCATCTACAGTAGCTAACACACTGATTAGTGATTCAGTCCCTCTGCAAATAATCTCAACTATCCCTCTAAATTGCCATTATTTTGTCAAACTCAACAGGAAAAGTTTTGCAGACTTTACACTGGCAACGGGTATTTGGCATTAAATACAGGGACATTGTGCTGTGCTCTCCAGCAGATCAGATAGTTCAGTCGAAATCATGTTCCCTGGACACAGACTTCTAGGTAGCGCTAGTTGATGTGATTGTGATAAAAACCCAGAGCAGATCACAGGATGTGCAGTTAAAACACCTCATGAAAGTTGTGTGCAGTGTGATGACGTCTGCTAACAAACTGAAGGCTAAAGCTACTGCATAATTAGAGTACAAACAGCACAAAGGCTCACAACTGTAATCTTTATGACTAAAAGATGTGAGAAAGGGAAAGTTAATGGGCGTCATGCAGACGTACATTGAAAAGAGTTGTACAGAGAAAGAAAACCAAAAGAAGACAAAGAAGAAGAGCGGGAGCGAAACATAAAGGGACAGTGAGAGGGTGGGAGAGGAGGATGGAGAGAAGTGAATATCAGAGAACGAGGGAGGGTAGGAGGAGGCGAGTAGGTCCACAGAGTCAAAGAGATGAGAGGGGGCTTGTATCTGCGCGTTTTTATTCTTCTTCTTGTGCCCCTGTGGCGCTCCGATAAACAGGCCCAAACAGACATCAGAAATGCTAAGAAACTTTTGGATTTTGTCAAAGTTGTTGTTGGCGGTGGACGTCCTTGTGCTCTTTTTTCTCCCCGTCTTTGTTCGTCTGTCTGTCCTGCAATTCTTCCTGCGTCTATCAAGCAGAGAGGAAGTTTTTCGATAAAGTTATATCTCGGCGAACGATGCCCTCTCTTTTTGTCCTGCTTGTCTTTGGTGAGAAAGTTTGAGAGTTTGCTGATGGAAATAAGAAGTTATTTACTTCATCGTCTGTTTTTCTTCTCGCTCTCTCCATCTGTTGTTCTGCCTCCCTATTTGCATCTCATTTTATTCTCACTTATATTTCACTCTTTAGAATCGATGATGACTTTGTGTCTATATCTGTTCATGATATCGCTGTGATATCGCTCCACTTGACTACTGTCCCTATTTTCCCCTGAATTTATGCATCGCAATTGTTTACCAATATTTCAAGGCCTGATATCACTCCAGCTGCTCTCATCTGATAACTCATCCTACCTCTCATCCCCTCTCATTCAGACAATCTCCTCTATTTGCTCTCTAAAAACTACTCACTGATTTCTGGCCCTTCTCTCTGACTGGATTATCAGAAGGTCACAGGGACTGTGTCATTGACCCTTGTATACGCTGTCAGTTGCACCCTGTTAACCCTCTAAACCACATAACCTCCTGGAGCACTCGTTGTATATTTCACTATAGCACTTGGTCATTTTAAAATTATTCCCAGTATATTAAAACACCAAAAAGGTATTGAGCTTTGTTTGTGTTGTGTTGTAGATACTTTCAGTTGCCATCAAATACACCTCTGTGGCTCTCACTCTGGGAGATGGGCGTTGTTTTCTGGGGAGAGGGGCAACGGAGAGTCAGTGGGAAGGACTGACTGGGTTCGACATATAAATTCAGTGATTTTTCTCATATAAGTTGCCAAAAACACTATAATCTGCCTACAACTATACCATTGTGGAATACAGCATCAGACATCACATTTCTGTCGGGACGTGTGATGAAGAGTCAGTATGGAGGACTGACCAGGTCATGACTTTCCCACATGTAAAGGAATTTATCTCATACAAGTTGCCAAAAACACTACCTACTGCCACATCACTGTTGTTTGTTCTTATAGCTGTGGGGGGTAAAGTGTGGGATGTTTCTCTTTTATTTTGAAAACCGGTGTTATCTTGGGAAGGATCTGTTGTTATCAGACTCTGAATGTTGATCCAGAAACCAAATAGAGAGAAAAGTTGAGGATCATATTTGTTATAAAAGTTATTTTTCCTTCTTTAAGGCAGATTGACGTTTTAATGCTACTTCTTGTTTTATCTGGTGTTTTTACAAATATGTTAAAAAAAAAAAAAAGCTACACATGCCACATATTTGGTATCAAATTACACAAGAAGCTATGATAAAAGCTGTGATAATCCCAGTCCCCTTTGCCAAAATCAATCAACAGACAAAGTTAGCAGCTAGCTAGCTGGCAAGGTGGAGCCTTTGTTAGCTAAAGAGCCAAATATATTTAAGGAGTTAGAGGAGAACAAAGCAAAGCTAAAAAGATAATGATTATTGGGCTTAATAAATAGTGCTGCAGAAAATATGTTTTTGGAAGCTATGGAAATGACTTGACTTTTCAAGTGAGTTTTAATAAAGAAGTCAGACAATACTTGACCTTTTTCAATCATTCTTTCGGTGATATATAGTGAGTTATCAGACATTTATTTAAATGAAAATCTTCAGTCTTCTTTAAGGTTGAAAAAGGCTGTGATTTGATTTAAGTGGCTGACTGGAAAAACAAAGCAAAACATAAAAAATAATTTTCATTTCAAATTAAACTTAATTTTCTTCAAAGTGAAATTTTCACCTTCATTTGTTTTTCACCTTATGATGTTGGTTTCTAGATGAGTATATTTACAGTTTGCGTCACGATCCGTTGTTTGAGGAAATTCCCAGAATGAAAAAGATTTACTGGCACTATTGTCTTGGGAGTTAAATCTTGAGCCAAAATGTGATTTTGGTTCTTGTGGCTCCTGTTCTGGTTTGTGTCTGTGTGTGTGTGTGTGTGTGTGATGTATGTTGTGTGTGTCCTGTGGGTGCCGTGAGATCATTGTATCAAAGCCTTGCCTGATCTGAGCTATTTCTGTTGTCTCCATCCGGCTTACTGGCATGGTCATCGTACATAATGCAGCCAAGACGCTCAATATTGGACTGACATTCAGACAGGCTTTCACATCCATATTGTGTTTCTCCCACATGGACAAGATGGCTGCCTCCTGTTTTTTGATTGGATGAACAAACAGAGATTGGGATCACATTGCTGCTCAGTGTCCCTTCCAACTCAGATCAACTGTTGGACATGGTCACTGCTATCTTCAAGTGTGTGTCCATAAACAGTCAGTCAGCCAGTTGGTTTTCTGACTGCCAATTACTGCTATCCAGCAGAACTGTTGCTCCGGACACATATTAAAGTCTCATGGATGTGAATAAAGTCATTTACAAAGCCCAGCTGCCAGAGTTTCTGACCTCACTTTGAATTAAAATAGAGGAAATACTGAACAGATTATTTTCGCAAAATTGAGTTTTTACTTAGAAACACTCTTGTGTTATTCATGCAAATAGTTTTGGTTTTATTTTCCCAGGTTTTATATTTCTCTCCAGCCCTGTCGCATAGAAATTAAGTTTGTATATTTCTGCTGCTGCAACCATTACCATGGAGATGAGTAGAGCTCAAAGTCCTGAAAGATCATATTGACAAAATGAAACAGCAAAACCAAACCATTTGATATATAGAGAGATAAGATATATATCCTGGGCAAATGAAACCAAAATTATCATGGCGCTGCCATAAATACATATATCAATGTTTCACCTGGTTTACACAATATTTCTCGAGGCTAACAGGAGATTTAGTCTGTCTAAAATGGTTAAAATGTAAAACATTCCCAAAGAAACTAAAAGATAAAATAAAATGTAACAGACTGAAAACATGTCATTTTTCAACTATCAGCATCATATATACGATTCAGTATGACACTTAAAAGGTACAATGTGGACTTAAAATGAATATTTGACTATTCATATTATTTCTTTGCTGGTGAGGGGGACAGCGAGTCCAAGGCTGGCGCAGGGTGTCAGCTCATGTTGAATCTGCTGCAGCAGCAGCGCCTGCTGCCTCTGACAGTGACAGAAAGACAGAGAGAAGCAGGCAGGTGTGCAGCACAGGAACCCACAGGAAGAAGCAGCGGCGACTTGAGCGCATGATTGATCCCGACAGGCAGCACGAGTGATGCCAAAGCAGCCAGAGAGTAAACACATAGATAAACAGGCAAACGCCAATTTAACCGATTGAATATCATGGCAGTTAACAAACCTTTGAAGCATTAAGTGCAGCTCCTTTTCTATAATTACGCGGTTTATCAGTGAAGGATGAACCACACTGCAGACTGGAGTTAACAGTGACAAACACATAGCTAGGTCTGCATTATATACGCCAGGAAACATCCATATCCTGACTGCATTATTATAAACTGTGATAAACTGGTCGTGGGTCACATCTCTTGTCCACACTCAGGTGCTGTCGCTCTTCATCTCTTTGTTATCCTCATGCATTAGTTCCCTATTGTTGACTGTGTAGCTGCTCTGTTGTAGAGTAAAATGTTCTCAAACTGTTCTTAATAACTCCATCATTGATTATGATGTAGTTAGACCCAGTATAAATGACATTGCGCCTCAGTGGCCGTGTCTGTGTCTGTTTTCTAACACATAGGCATAACAACACATATCATCATCATATGCCATTTTATTAGGAGGGGAATGCAATCAAAACATTTATGAGCCCTCAAGGATACACACAGTGTGTTCTGGTGAGAAACAGTGAATGTAAACATTACCCTGTTTACAAAGAAACTCCACAGGGTATCTTTTAATTTTCTTTTCTTCGAGCTTAATTATTCCATCAGTCTCCTGGTAAGGCAGTCAGTCAGTGAGGCAGTTAATCCATTACATCAAAATAATGAAAAAATGAGCAGTTTCTCTTCTCTGAAACACTGGGGGTGTGTCGACTGGGACCTGAAAACAACCTGAGACATGGACACACCGTCTCACAGCTTTATCGGACATGTCCAGACATGTTTGAACCACTGAGCCAGATGACGATTTTTTTTTTCTTCTGTCGGGTTGTTGGAAGTGAAGTGAGCTAAAGTGAACTACTGGGCTGATTTAGACTGACGGAGTTGCTGAAAGCAACATTGTGTTTGTAACTAAATGTTATTGAGAGTGAGGCGCTGTTGTTCATGTGTTGTTTTGGGGTATTGTATGGTCCTGGGGGGCCATGGCTCTGAGCCATGTTTCAGGTCCGCCCAGAAAATCCCAAACACAGAGGTCGTGAATAATAGTTCTTTAAGAGTTTGTGTTTAGCAACTATTTTCTCACGTGTTGTTTCTCATGTGTTAAGGAGAATCACAATTTTACTCATAACCAACCAAAATAATGTAATAAAAGAGCTTACTTTTTAAAACCTAGTTGCAATTAAGGTAGTCTGACCCACCGGCTGCACACTGTGGGTTTAAGTCCTGCCATTGGCCACAGTATGACACAATCTGCTATCTGTTTTTTCAAAGTCCTTGGGAAACAGGAACAACCTCCGAGCTGCGCCCTACACAATGAAATCAGCAAATTAGCGCCTGGGACACAAGAGTAAATGTAAGCAAGAATGTAAACAAGCTAACCGGTGTCACTCTTTCTTTTGCGGTGGTGTAGTCATGCTAATACCAGATCTTGCCTACCAACATGCATGTCTTCCACCAAAACATGTTTGCTGCACCCAGGGCTTCGTGCCGCCCAAGATGTTTGTGATTGATTTAAAAACATGCAAACAAGGCAAGGCCTTTTTTCCCCTATAGCAGAATGTGTATGCATGCTTGCATATTGACCAAGCTGTTTTTGCCTACCAAAATGTGAAATAAGAAGGTACTTGTTGGAAAAAAAAGAACCTAGCCAATTGAAATGTGACAAATTTGCCAAAAGTAATGATCTAGGATTTTTTTTTCCAATAAACAATAATACGATGTATCAGGTTTAACGTGTAATATTCAGTCAGAGTTTATTTATTTCAAGTAAATGGAATGATATCCTGAATATTAACACAAAGATTTATTTCTTTTATTGCTTGTTTAACATCTCGGGGCTAAAATGTCAGTCATATGCCGCTGGTTTTATACAGTCAGCCAACAGCCAGTCTAAGGGAGGTCTACACACTGACTGACAAATGCATCCACCCAACTTTTCACTGTCCACCCAGCCACTTACACCATCAGACACCCCAGACCAAAAGGACTGACAGCCTGTGAACTGACAAGAGTGCTGCAGATTAACAACAGCTCCAGCCATCTCTGATCCCCTTCTGTGTGTGTGTTTGTGTGATCCCCGGGTTTGGTATCATTTGACAGACGGCCAATGATCCTAGAGAGAGGCAGACAGAGAGCCAGAGAACATGTGGATGCAGAGATAACAGTCGCCGAGATACTGCAAAGAGGCAACGACTCCTATTGGAATTACAAGGGCCGCACGTGTGTTTGTGTATGTGTGTGCGTGGAAGTACACAATAGGGTGTGAGGAGAGTGATTAAGGCCGAAGCTGAGAGTGAAGTGCGGGCCGATTTCTCTCTCACACTGTTTTGGTCACATGGGAAATTACAGTGAATGTTCAGAACCGTGGAAGACATTTGAGCCGGTTTGTTCTCTCCATCAAGAGAAATAAACATCTGAGGAAGTTACTTTGGAGTTTGTTAATGTTCAACTAGAGTGAAGATTGTTAGCAAAGGAATCTGAAAATGGAAATTCTGACAAACAAATACACCAGGAGGTCATCTTTTTCAGTCACCAAAACAAATCCCAATCCACTCAGCATGACACACGCTGTGATTTATTCCGCAGACATTTTCTGTTACCAAGTAAGCGTCATTGTTGTCAATCTCACACTGTGAAAACAGTATGAAAACTTCTTCAAATAGCCAACAATTGTGAGCTCTCATTGCCAGGCTCTAGATTGTTAGATTTCCAGCATTTCTGGTCCAGTACACAATTGTCTGTCATTTTACTCCAAATTATGTTTAGTTTTTGTCTTTGGATATATACTGACAATGACTTATTGGTGGTCTGTGGGAATAGTGCGACCATTTAATATTAACCACATGACAACAAAGATCCGGCACGACAAAGGACCGATGTGCCTCATGATGAGCAGGCTAACAGTGGGTCATTGTGTGTGTCCTTCCCTAATGCAGGTGAATTAAGCCTCGCTGTCCTGACAGTTCAGTTTGTTAACATGATCTATCCTGTCCTGCCCTAATTAAACAAAGTTGACTTGTGGTGTAAGAGGGCCGTTTTCTCCCTCTATTCTAACGCCACTTCTTATTAAGGTGTGACTGTGTGTTTCCAGGGGCCAGTAATTACAGGGACTCACTGTGAAACACTTAGATGATTGTGGAACATATTTACCTTCCTGACCTCAATACCTCGTCTCTGCGCTTCAGTTGTTCTGTTAAATTAAACCAGGTTATAAAGATTGGAAACATCAAAGAAACCCATAGACAGTGATGTAATTTATTATGAATATTTGTGGGCTGACACCCTTTGAATGATTCACAGCTTTCTCCCAGTATGTATGTGTGTGTGTGTGTGTGTGTGATTGTGTGCGTTTATTTGCATACGTTTGCGTCCAGGGGTGTAGCCCACTTTCCAGCACGTCAAAATATGTCTGTATGTGTGTGTGTGTGATAAACAGCTAAACATGAATTAGGTTATCATCTCAGGTTTGTGCAACCTTCTCAGGTGTATTTACAGGCCACACGCGCTTGTAGACAGATGGGTAAATAATAGCATGTGTATGTGAGAGACTGGAATCTATAATTACGTGAGAGAGTCATCTGGCTTCAGGACACCGGAGGAAACGTTTACAATATGATAATGAGGTTTGCGTGTGGTGGGATGAAGAGATGGTGGGGTGAAGGAGCTCTGTGTGTGTGTGTCTGGGTGTGTTTGTGTGTGTGTGTGTGTGTCTTGAGGTGGTTCTTCACATGGATTATATGCAAATAAAGCAAAATGAAGCTCATGATTTCTCTGCTTTTAGCAACCTCACATGGCACACAAACACAGCATATCAAACACACAAGGTATCAAATTACAGATTATTTCTCTTAAAAGCCGACTCTTAGCGCTAGAACAGCCAAGGTGGTCATTTTGATCATTTTCAAATGTACAGTAAGTTTGCTGAATTAAAAATGCAATGCTGCAAAAAGGTTTCTGTATTTTCATTTACAATGTTACACAGAAGACAAAGAAAGTATGATCATTTTTTATCTGTTTCGGTCATAGGCAGTCATATTGCCACTGTTATATTGTTACTTTTTGCACAGTTGGAGATGTATCTTGGTTGCTTAGCAACTATCATTTGTCTCTGTCAATAGAACATCACAATTGGTCTTTATTTCCAATTTTCTGACATTAAAATAGAGTCAATTAAAAATAAAGCAGGGGAGACCAGGAATGGGTGTAACACTTTTTATCTCAGTATCTATGACTCACTGAATTTTTTGTTAAAGCTGTCAAAATTTGAAACCATATATTCTTATTTATGACAAATACCACTGTTTCAGATATTATTTGGTTTTATTTTTTTGTTCTTTTCCAGCTTTTTCATGTAGGCTATGATAATTTTTAAGTGATGGCACTAAATTTATTCTTATTAATGTTAAAATAACATGTTTATAATCTTATAAAATATAGTTAACAGTTTTTCACTAAGAGGAATTCTAAATTGATATAAAATTTGACTTTTGGATCACTGATGGCTGTTATCCTACAGAACAATATGGCTGTGAATGTATGCAATCAGCACAGTTTAAACTTGACAAAATTAACATTGTGGTGTTATTTCATATTTTTAAAGATAAACAGAATAAATGCATTTATCTCTTAATCTTGTATTTATCATTAAAGATAAAATAGTTTGGGATTAAAGGGTCAAAATAACCATTTATGTCCATAGTAGTTATGGAAGTCTGGCATTTCTCATTGTAAAGGAGTTTTCTTAATGAAGCGCTCACATGCCATATCACTGTAACCATTCCTCCTCTCCATACTAGCTGTAAAGACATGCCTTCATAGCACAAATGTAAATGAGAGACAAAATCTACAGTCCTGTGGGGAAAAAAAAGTTCATCTAAAGCTAAAGTTATGAGGCTTCAGAAGTCTACAGTAGCCAAATCAAATGAGTAGCTTCCAAAGTTTTGTTTTTTGTAGTACTCAATTTCCCTTTTGTGTGTCCATGGAGAGACAACTATAGATTCTGTCCTACATTTCTCACAGTATATTTTGGGATCTCCTGGGATCTGTAGTTGCTCTATGAAGCAGAAGTCTCACTGACAGTATGGAGAGGAGGATTATAGCATTGCTTCAATGTACATAGTTTAGCTTTATTTGTTTAGTGTTTTTTTAAGTGGGAAACACAAAACAGCATAAAACCAAACAAGAAAAATAAAACAGATAATAATAGTAAATGTATTTATATCGCACACATAAATGAAAGACATGGGGAAAAGAGACAAAGTGTCAGATAAAAAGCAAGTATTACAGGAGTAACAACAAATAAAAATATAAAAACAATAAAATAAATAAACCAGATAGCAGAGAGATTAATAAATAATTTAAAAAAGTGATAAAGATAAAAGCATCAGAATCAAGAATTAAAAGCATTTTATACAACTATGTTAACTAGAGCCTCAGGCTTACATAACAGTTCCTCAAATCAAATTAAGAAGAAAATGATGATAATAATAATAATAATCAAAGCAGAACAACGGAAAAACAATAGCTTGGGCAAGTGACTGCTGTATTCAGATGGACTTAAAAATTCTGAACTCATCTTTTGTCAGTGTGTTCACAGCTAATTTTTAATATTCTTTTCACTCAACTTTGTTTTATTTTGTTCAAACCTGACCAAATTTCTTTACTGTCTGTATTTATTCACCACATAGAGCCAATGCACGGACTGTACAGGCTTTAAACACAGCTGGAAACCTATCTGTGTTTATTGTTCATTATTTAATCTCAGTTACAAGTGCAAATGTTTAGATCAAGCTGAAACATATTTAACACATGTGGGCATGTGCTTCTCTTGCTCACATGTAGTTGTTTTTTCACATCATTTTGTGGCCGATTTCTGTCTCTTTGTGGTCATTTTGCATCTTCTGTGTGTCTCTCTGTAATTGGTTTATGTCTGTTTGAGTGACACTTGCAACTGAAGCCCTTCTGGGCCATTGGGCATGTACCATTAGTCCCACTCAGTAATAAGTCCATGATAAATGACAGCACTGTAAAGAAATTCCAAGCTTGGAGCAATGAGCTTATGCTATGGAGAAGTCAAAAGACAAAACACTGCATCATCAGCAAAAAACTGTTTTTCTGAAAAATGTAATCTATAGCTTTGACTCATGGATCGGGATGCAAAATGCACATTGGGAGTCATAACTGATTTTTCACACACTCAATTTTGCATTTTTGACTTTTTTTTATCAAAGAATATATTTGCTCATCCAGCTGCTGCAACTGTTACACTCTCTCTGCAGAAAACAAGCATTGCTTTTCCTTCTGAAACCCAGGAAATCCAAAAATAACTCTCCATGTGGCAATAAAATATCCATCGATCATGCACCGGCAAGTCTTTCACAGAGGACTCAGAGGGTCAATGTCCAGAACAGCCTAGACTAACCCTTAATACTGCACTTCACTTTGCTCAAGTGCTATGGACGGCACCTTGAGCTCTCATCATCTTCAGGCCACCCTGCCGCCCCACACAGCAGGCTTGGGATGTTCCAACATGGCTGCCACATCCATGCTAATGCAGGATAAACACAGCGTGGGGCAGTGCTGCCATTGTTAGAAGTCCTGCTTAAATGTAGGGAAGATTAAGAGAAGGAGACTTCCAAGTGTAGAAGAGCTGAGGCATCGGGGAGTGATGTTAAGTGTAAGAGAGGCTTAAACTCATTGTCTCGCTCCCATTGGAAATACAAGGGTTAAGACTGAGCGGACCATGTCCAATCCACACTCTGATGGACTGCAGCAGCAGAATTTCAATTGTGCCCAATTTCCATTTCCATCCCTCCATCCTTACCCCCCTCTCTCTCTCTCATATGCTATTTCCACTCTTTTCTGTCTCACTCTGCACTCTTCCCCTTCTTCTTTTCTCTTCTCTGTCCATCTTCCCCTCCCTCCTTCCTCTGGCGCTTTGTGTAAATTTCAGAATATTCCAGAGAGTAGGATTGAGCTGGCATGAAATGGGATTAGCAAAAGAGACAATTTTCACTACAAAATCGCTCCCTCTTCGCTGCTCAGTTCTGTCAAAGCCAACATTTCCCCCAGAAAAAGCTTGTACTCATTCTGTTCCGCTGTTTCTTCTTTTTCATTTCTTCATTTCTCAGACAGCCATGCTGTATCTTACTGTAATGATTGACTGCCTGCATGTCTTTTACTTCCAGCATGAAAAACACAGACTTGACCGCTAAAATTACATACATTACTAGATTCACAGCGGGGAAAGAGTGCTGCATTGTTCATTTTGACAGCAACGTTTGATTTAGTTTTAGTCATATTTTGCTCACTTGAATTGTTTTAATCTAGTTTTAGTCGACTAAATCTACAGTAAATTTAGTCTACTAAAATCTAGTTTAGTTATAAATTTAAGTGCAAAGTACAACATATGTCAAACATTAAAGGGATCCGATTGTTAGAAGTAGCTTTGTATAAAGTATCTATTGATAGTCAGAATATTTAGAATATTTTCACTGCTTCAATTTGCTGTCAGAGAGCCTTTTCTGACAAGAAACTGCTTTTATGTGAGCCAAATATCACTCTCACCAAAGCAGATTCCTTTAGGAAAAACAGTCATTTTACTTTGCAGAATGCTGGAGTTGCTGGTCCACTGCTGCCTTAAGCCACTGATTTGTTTGGGCTATTGTGTAACTTTGGTATTTTACCAGATTAATTTAAATTCACTGAAGCCACAAAATAAGACAAACAAACAGATAGAGGCACTAGTCATCCAGCAATGCCCGTGTTCTCTCAAGTAAGATTATTGTTTTTCCTTACGGAGTTAGTTCCTTTAGAGAGGGCTTGAGGTTAAAAAATAACTTCCACTTGGAAAACAAAAACATGTGTAGCTTCAACTTGTGTTTTTACTGGTGATTTTGGCCTCACACTGTTTACAGAGGATCTAGTTTTCCTTGGTATCAAATTTGAAATCTATCCATATGTCTGTTTGTACAGTATATACAGTTTGTGAGACATGCAACAAGTGCTAGTTGACTTCCTGGTTTGATTAGTACTATCCAGGACTAACCGGTCCTTTTCTGTACTTAGCTATGTGCTTGGCTTGTCTATGTTGAAAAGAAAACCTCCCAGCCTCTCTTCTTAACTGCTTTTGGAGCACAAAGCAAAATGGAGCTGGACTTAGGCAGGGTCAATTTTTTGCAGCTAACCACACAAAGAGGTTACTTCTGACTGGATCTCTTCCCAACTTGTCCCCTCCCTAGCGTCTTGGTCTCATTTTTCTTCTTGATGACTGTGTCAATTCTTTTCACGTTTGTCATCATAAATTAGTTTTCATTTTGTAATCGCCTTGTTTTAGTCAGCGACAAAAAAAATTCAAAGAAATAACAAAGCAGTGCTGTTTATGCTGATGTTTTTATTTATTTAAATTGTTTTACACTGGTATTTCCTTCCCTACTTTCTCCAACCTTTTCTCCTTCCCTCTGGTCATTCGACAAGCTCTTATATCACTTCGGCTCATTAACAAGATAATCAATTAGCAGGTATTAACTCTGAATGATTTATAATGATTTACTAAGTGGGGGATAATACCCTGATAGTGGAATCTAAAAGGAAATTAATTAAGTGGTGACATGCACACAAATATGGCACATAGCTTTAGTGTTTAGACATTTTGTCTTGCAAATTTATCACAGTGTCTTGTCTTGTTAATGTATTATAATTATGTACAATTTCCTGTTATGTTTTGCAGACAAAATCCTCCCACAGGAGCAAAGATATTCTTGGTTTTGACCTCACACTGTAATTATCTGTTGACTGTAATTTCTTAAGAAAATGGTTGAAATTGCAATATGACACAAAGGTGTTGCCAAGTGTTGCTTGTATGTTTCCTGGCGTCTTAATGCACATCATTAAATGTTCTAATAACCTTTGCTACAGATGGCAGTGAGCGGTTCCATTATATTTAATACCAGTGTAATTATGTCAACTTTAATAGTTCTATTATCATATTGTGACTGCAGAAAATAAGTGGAAAGTGTTTATTTCCCTTCTGTAAAAAAAAAAACAAACATTGTTTTTTGTGGCTGTCCTTCACTGTGTTCATTAGCTTCAACCAATTATTTCAAGGTTTAGTCTCTTCTAACCTTCACTGCATTTGTTTGCTTTTAGTTTTATCCACTCATTTTCTATGGAAGAGTTGACTTACAGTGTCTCATTGCATGGAAAGTTTAATCCACCAATTATTTTGGCTGAAAAAAGAAGCTTTTGCCCTGAGGTGTATAGATTGGAACGAGAAAAATGTCTGAGTGTCTCAAAGTATATTTGTGCATTAAAATCCTCAAATGAGTTTGAGAAATCTTTCCTCATGACCATATCAATACACCCATGTTTATTCAAGTTCCCGACCCTGAAAAATCTTTGAAAGTTTTTAACAAGTTGAAGGATCATAACATTGAACATTTAATTAGCTTTCTATGTATGAAGGTTGTGCTTGCAATACAAAGGTTCACAGGAATATTGGTGGAGAAAACTTGATATCTGATAATTGGACTGACATTTGGTTTCATTGTGCTTAACATTGTGTTCATGTTGGCTGATTTTATGTGGGGAAGGGGAGTTATTTTATTTTGCTGTGACCAGTCACTAGCAAGTGACATATGTGCCCTATTGTCATTATTTTCAGATGACATGGAAGCCTCTGTAGTGGCTGCCAGGTGATGTTAATGCCTTTCACCTTGAGTGAATATATACACTGATCAACCGCAACATTAAAACCACTGACAGGCAAAGTGAATAACATTGATCATCTTGTTACAATGGCACCCGTCAAGGGGTGGGATATATTAGGCAGCAAGTGAACAGTCAATTCTTCAAATTGATGTGTTGAAAGCAGAACCAATGAGCAAGTGTAGGGATCTGAGTGACTTTGATAAAGGGCAGATTGTGATGTCTAGACGACTGGAGGTCTTGTGGGTTTTTCCTGGTATGGTGGTTAGTATCTACCAGAAGTGGTCATAGGAAGGAAAACTGGTGAGCTGACAACAGGGTCATGGGCACCCAAGGCTCACGAAGGCTTGTCTGTCTGGTCTGATCCCAAAGGAGTGCTGCTGTTTCCCAAATTGCTGGGAAAGTAGTGCTGACTATGATAGATAGAAAGGTGTCAGAACACACCATCACACCTTGCTGTGTACGGGGCTGTGTAGTCACCAAAGGGTCAGAGGGGGCACAAGAGCATCAGAACTGACCCCTGGAGCAATGGAAGAAAGTAGAGTGATGTTGACAAGGTGTTGACTTGGCCTCCACATACCTCAGATCTCTATATGATCAAACAACATATGGGATGTCCTGAAATAACAAGTTCAATCCATGATTGCCCCACCTCGCAACTTACAGGACTTAAAGGACCTGCTGCTAAGGTCTTGGTGCAAGAGACCCAGAGGTAGGGGACTTAAGTCACATGCCTTGACCTAAAGCAGACAAATCTGAGGACTTGAAACTTGCTCAACTAAAACTTAAAGACTTAACGTGAATTTGACCTGATATTCATATATTGTCCCCTTGAGGCCCCTTAACCTCTGATAGTTGTTGTCTGTTTTAAAAAATCCCCAAAACTGCTGCACTGGCAAGGTGACCTCTCTGGTTTTATCTGGACTCATCTTGCATGCTGTTGTCTCTTTTGGGCTTTCAGGGTGGGTTGTATGTAATGCCTTTAAGTGAAACTATCGAACAACTTTCTTATTGTTATTAGTGACTTGTCTATTGCTGAGAGCTATCTCTATCATTTCATCACTTAAACCTATATGGGACTAAAAGTTCCTGGTACTTTGGGTGGAAACAAGCTTTAAGAATACTATGAAACAGCAGTCCTAGTGAACTACTGCATGACAGAGTCCCGTACAAAAATACGAACAGCATTATCTGTTTCCTTAAACCTAAAAACATATTTTTATATATGAGGACTTGTTAAATCTTTCAAGCTGGCTCCTCCCAAATTTTGACATCACCACAGGTGCTTCCTATCAGCTGTGACACATGTAAAATATGAGTAGGACGGTAGAGTAGAGAATGTATTATTGCTCTGACTGCAAGTACTGACACAATATCTGCTGATGTCCAATTATAAGAAGCAGACATTGCAAATCACTGGAAATCATGCAGCACTCTAAATAAAAGCTGTTTGTAATGGTAAAATGCAGACAGCAGTTCTGCTTATGCCTCCAATCCTGAGTGTTCAACTGTTGTTAGTGCCATGAAATGTACCACACAACGATGTTCTTACTGCATTTAATTAGATTTTAGATAGCACTTAAATTCACCAAAACTTTCCCTTACTAAGACACAGTGGTTTTACAGCACCACTTTGTCTGAGAGAGATGAAATGCTATTCAGTGCGTTGATGTATAGGACTGCAGGGAGTTCTGCTGGAGTTCATTACTATGACTTATACTGTGAAAAGATCCGTTCTCTGCTCTAATGGACATTCCACTTGAATTACACTCGCACGCTACTCCACAGTAAATACTCTCTAATACCTGAGCTAGTCAATATGTTTGTGTGTGTGTTTGTTTGAAGAGGTTCTCCAGTATCTGTACTAAATTCTGTCTGACAGGTCCATGCATGGCTGCATGAAAAATAAGCTGCCATGATGACAAATAGGTTTTTGCATGCTTGTGTGTGCATTGATATATAAGTGTGCCTGAGAGCTTTTGTTGGTACATATCCTTGACAGTAAATTATGCTCGCCATGTAATCAAGCCTTGTCCATATGGTGCATGAGTGTGTGTGACAGTGCTACATGCACGTGTCACTCCTGTCACACGTGGGGTGTGCAGGTTTAATTAGCAGCAATGCTAAAGCATTTGGCTTTACAACTAATGTAATGTACAAGACATATGGGGCTGAACATAATGTTAATACAACCAATAAAACCTGCAATAAAATAGAAAATGTGTGTTATAATAAAGCAAATAATAAAAACCTAAAAATAAAATTCTCTATCACTCCCTTCGAAGTCCAACTGTCTTTTCCAACCAAACACATCATCTGGGATTCATTATTTTCTCTAAATCACCTCTGCTGCCAATTTAACCATTATATCACTGATGTGCTGTAAAATAAAGTGTCTTAGCATCTAGTGCAGCACTGCTAACTAATATGACATGTGGATGTGAATATTAATATCAGTATGTTCCGAGTATGAAAATCAACTATCATGGTAGTTGTGGGTGAAACAGTTGCTATTTGTCAGTTGGATTGGAAGTTATACCTCATTTAAAACATAAGAGTATCAAATATATGCACAATATGGACATAATATTTGTATGTTATCATCAGTCTACTTTGTTACTTTAATGGGGCGACATAGTTGATTCAAAGTCAAGTCAAATTTATTTCAAAAGAGCCTTTAAAAGCTGCCCACAGTGACCAGAGTACTGTATGAAACAGTATAGAATAGTTACTACACTCTGTATAATTGTATTGTCAGTTTTCTTAGTAAAGGGTTCTTTGTGGAACTAAAAATGGCTTGTCTATGGCATCACTCCAAAGAATCATTTTTGGTTCCAGCTAGCGCCTTTATTTTTCCGTGTACATAAATAAGTCTCAGTATCTTCCAAAACAATCCATCCACCTGCTTCAGAAATGGCTCATATGAGCTTTTTCTGATCCTCCACCTCTATGAATAATCTCCATTTAACTTTCGACATAGTTTAGGTCAGGGGGAACATCTCGTCCATGGTTACAAGGAAACCATCATCAATGCCATTCTAAGAGCAATAATGTCTAGCTGTGCTAAATAATGAGATCATTTCAGGCAATATAAATACTTTGATAACTTTTTAATGCCGATTTGTCTGGTGTGATTGTCCAAACACGGCTCACTGAGCAAAGCCCGGCTCAGTGACAGCAGGACAAGCTGAAATCACAACGCTGACTAACACAGTTGTCAAAGAGCAACATTATCATTCATTCAGAGTGGTGTTTCTGTAGAGTCTGGTGATGATGACTGTGTGTTGGGCGCAATGAGCCACACATCACACAGTCATTTAATCCATTGTTAATCTAAACAATATTGATAAACTTTTAGAGGTTTTAAGAGGTGGCAAAAGCACACAGATTCTTTATAGAGGTAGACATACAGATAGTTCTGTTAAAAAGACACTTGTACAGGCAGAAGTATTGATTCAACTTCTTGACTCAGGTAAAAATGGAAAAAGTAGTGCCTCTTAAAATATAGAAGTAAAATTATCCCTCTAAAGGACATTTCTATCAGCTGTTTCAGTGCAAAGTTAACTGACTATTGTTGTATGTTGCACATTGCTCTGTCTTTGTTGTTACTTCACTTTGTTATTTGTCTTTTATGTCATGTTATTACATCTTTTCATCTTGCTGTCTTTTTTGTCTTATTATGTCTTCTTTTGTTTTTCATCTTGTTGCCTTTTTTACGTTGTCATGTTATATCTTTTTTGTCCTGTTACATCATTTTCTCCTTGTTGTTCCATCTGTTGAGTGTGATTTGCACTGATGGATGGAACTGTCTCATCCATTTATGTTGAAATCTGCCTTGATGTTGGGACGGGAGCGCACAAGGCTGCAAATATATATTGTTTCAAATATTTGTGCAGAAATGTTGGGAGAAAAAGTAAAATGTCATAAAAATAAATACTCAAGTAAAACACAGATAGCTAAAAAATCTATGTAAGTACAGTAACAGAGTATTTGTGCTTCATTACTTCCCACCTCTGGAGGTTCTTAAGAAGATCTTTAAGAAGATAAACTGAGATATTTGCACAAAAGACACATGTTGCAACTTTATAGATACTTTCGTAAGAAAGTTTGTTTACTTGGGAGAAAGGACTCTTGTATCCATGTTGTTAACTTCAAACTGATCTTGGAGCATATCCTTTTCTTCATTCCCAAAACAAATGCACAATTTCTATTTGCAGTATTTCAACAGCTCACTTCAGTAGTGTATATGGTAGGTCAGAGTCAGAGACAGCAAAGTTAGCAGTGGGTGTGTTTCTGAGTCTGCTACTAACTGTCATGGTAATAGAATACAAGTTTGATTAGTGTAGAAATGTGTTTTTGTGTTTAATCAATGCTTATTATGTAACACTTACATTCCAGGTATAATATGTCCATTAAGTGTCTCTTCATGTTCCGTTTTGTCCACACACCAGGTGCTGAGACAGGTGCTGTGATGGGCACTGGAGGTTGTGAATATGACTTGACTTTATTGTGAGCATCAGGGAGATGCTCACTTATTATTTTGGCATACAGAGCACCATTTAAAAGCAGACTGCAATCTATTTGGGTGCCACATCATTAAAATCACATCAAAGTATTGGCAAAGAACTAAAGCTAGACAAAACTAGGTTCAAGGACTTTTATTCAGAATTATAACTTATTCCACTGAATTCCTACTCCACAAGCCAAACAGGACACCAATTACTGGGACGCCATTAGCCAAGAGAAACACCTTGTAGCTGAACAAAATAGGTACTGAAACACCTTAATGATGAAAAACTATGAGCAGAAAAGTGTCTACTTTGACTAAAGTATAAAGTATATACTCGTGAGCACAGCCATGGATGGATTAATAAATGTGCCAACTGGGCTCAGGCCCAGGGCCCAAGGTGTCAGTGGGGCACCTGGGCAAGAGCATCTGTTTGAAGTGACATTTCTTTGTGAAAGTAAATCATAAGACTACAAAGGGACACAAAAGGACTACAGAGACATAAAAACGCCACACAGACGCATGAAACTAGTACAAAGAGACATAAAAGGCATAAAATTGCCAGAAGGAGACAAAAAATGACAACCAGGGAAGGCACAGAGATATACAAAAGTCCCACAAACAGACAGAAAACTTTCACGAATAGACATTAAACTACCACAAAGAGACAAAGAACATAACTGTAGAGATACAAAAGTGGTACAGAGAGGGATAAAATTACCAAAAGACAATACAAAACTACCACAGAGACACACAAATGAGACACAGATACTGAATGACTACAGAGACACAAAATACAACACAGAGGCATAAAACTACCACAAGACGACAAAAAAGAACTATGGAAAGACACAAAACTACCAAAAAAAAAAAAAAGACACAAAATGACTACAGAGACACAAAGATACTATAAAGAGACATACAAATATTGAAAGGAGACAAGAATGACAACAAACAGATCCAAAACTAGAGACACAAAAGTAATGTAAGGGATGTGGTCCTTTGTGGCATATGGTACAGCGCGAAAGAGGACAAGACTCACTGGAAATGTTTTTGTGTAGCATCACGGCTGATCGTATAGAGAAAGTTTCAGCAGGAAAATCACATTTTAGTGCAAGAGACACTGCATATATGGAGCCATAAATAGGTCTTCTTGTCAGAATAAGTAAAGTAAGAGCACCCTGAAAAGAGTTGGCTCCTGCATTACATAATACACGCTGAGGTCTGTTGTCCAGTGTAGGAAACAGGTGACTGATGTAAGCTCACCTGCAAACTCTTGTAAGTCACAAACCAGCAGCAAACCAGCAGAGAAAGACTGGCTGTCCTTCAGCATCCCAGCCTCCAACAGCAGCTGAAGACATCACAAACCTCGACCCTGCAAAAAGTGAAGTGTAGAGGAGTGGGTGAGTGGAAGGATTTCCAGGTAAAATCACACAAAAGTAAACAATTCACTGCATGTAAGCTATGTATGTTAGTACAGAATAGTTCATAGCGCTGTGTTTGCATGCATGCATCATTTGGCCAACAGAAGCTTTTCAAAAGTAATTTAATTCTGACTAATTCAATTTAAAAAAAAAAAAATCTTCCACTAACCCTCTAAGCAAATTATGTTGTCGGCCCCACAGCTGGCAGAAACTGTCAACAGACCTGGAACAAGAACAAAATCAGTTTGTTGAGCAGATGGAAAATTACACCATCACCATTGTAAACATTTCACAAGATTATCAAGAAATGAAAGAAATTATGCATTATATGGTGCTGAGCAGTTTTTGTTGCCTGAATATAATTTCTTCAAATATGAATATCTTCAGGTATCTTCATCAGTACAGCCTTATAACTTGACTTCCTAATGGCCATAGTAAACTGAAATTCTGAAGTACTGCATGCCATAACATTTACGGTGACTAATGATGTGTTTATGTAGAAAAGGAATAAATATTACTTTTGATAATAATTAATTAGTAGATTACATGCAAGGTTAATGTCAAGATGCAAAAGAAAAATCTCATCATTCACACCATTTGCATCACCTGGAATAAATAATGAAAATTTCACATTTATTTGTATGCAAAATTGGCATAATTTGCTTATTTGCGCAAGTTGAAAATATTCTACTTGAGCAAAAACATTGCATTTATTGTGTGGCAACAGACACCTGTTGAGAGCTTGAGAGCTCCAACACCAGACTGTATTATTTCAGAACAGTGAGCTTTTATTTTCAGGCTTAGCTTTACACTGTCAAACAAAAAAATTATAAACAGCTGATCAGGTTACAATGGAGGAGATACCATGCTGCATGCATCCTCGGGTCCTGCAATGCTCCCGCTGCCAACCTGAGCATCAACCATGCACTGCAAATTAAAGTTCAACCAACTGAATATACGGCTATATCTATGGCTTCAACTGGAGTATACTATGTACTCATTTTTGCATGCTCAATTGCTACATATTGTTTCTTTAATTTTATTCCGTTCTCAGTTAATTTATAACCAGATGTTGCATAACTCCCTCACACAAGGAGTGTGAGAGTAAGTACTACTTAACTACTTACAAGAAGATTTACTTGAGATATTGTAATAGACAAAATATAATTTTATTTGATATGCACTGTATTTTATTACACATTTTGTAAAACATAAGATATTACCAAAGTAACATTCATCGTCCTGACATTTCCGATCACCTGACAGACAACATTTTTGTTGTCTGTCAGGTGATCTGCTGTCTACCATCTTCTGTCTGAATGAATCCATGTGATTGCAGTATAAATACTTGCCAAGTGGGACACTGCCCTCCACCTCACATGCTTTGTCTTTTATCTGTAGTATGCACACACACACAAACACACACACACACCAAATGTGCCCTTTGAGAACCGGCAGTAATTTAAAGTTGTTAAGATACTGATCTGTCTCTGGATGGCAAGACAGCAGGCTGCAATACACAGTCTGACCCTTAAATCTGTGTGTGTCTGTATCTCTATGTGTGTGTGTGTTCTGTATCTCTATGTGTGTGTCTTCTGTATCTGTGTGTGTGTGTGTGTGTGTGTGTGTGTGTGTTCTGTATCTGTGTGTGTGTGCGTGCTCTATATATCTGTGTGAAGAAAGATAGTATATGAAATGGAAAAAGTAAGACGGATAATGTTTTGTTGTGTATTTGTTTGTGTGTTTGGGTCTATGTGTGCATGTTTGTGTGTGTGTGTGTGTGCGTGTGTGTGTGTGTGTGTGTGTTTAGGCTATTAACATGGCAGTCAGAGTGTGACAGAGATGGATGTGGTGGGCTTTCTACGATCAAATCACAGCGAGGGAGAGGGAGGCAGAGTCAGAGAGGTATGTGTTATTGCAGAGTTAGTGTGAGTATGGAATGAATGCATTAGTTTGTGCGTCCTTGGTAGCTTTATTGATTTTTACCTCTTTCACAAGGGCATCTTCTGTTGGTTGTTATGACAGCGAGAAAGACCGCTGCAACAACCCATCGACTACATAATTCAACAATCCAAACTTAAAAGTACATTTTCTAGTAAATTCAATTACTGGTCATTGTAGAAACCCAGGTACATTCCTCTCTGCCTTTAGATCAATCTATGACATTTATTAGTTAAGTCCCTGTAATATATTTCAAGCATATTTGTTTTTAATGCATTATATTGCATTATCTTTTTTTTCCTGCTGTAGATGACTATATATTATGTTTTCAGGGCAAGTGGCATCAACCATTGCCAATTTTGAATGCTGAAGCTGACAAGGAAATGTCTGAATTTTTAAAAATAATTATTAGGTTTATTCAGTTAAAAGGTTATTGCATTGCTAGATTGCCAGAATGGATTTTCCATGTGATCAGACCACAACAAAGATTGTAAATAAGTTTCCAGACCAACCTTTACCAAGTGTATACAAAAGGTAACAAAATTGGTTCATAGGCAGTGATTGATTTCCAGTGGAATTTCCTTGAAAGAATTTCTTCATTAAGGGTCTGACACCAGAAGAACTTTCTGAGAGGAAAAAAAACCTTTTTGGGAAACTCAGAAAATAACCTCGCCTTTCTACTGGAGGAACCAAGGAAAAATTTTCATGTAAAAGTGTCCCTGCTTGGGAGGCAGTGCTCTCTGATAGCTTAATAACTACCAGTTTGCATCTGCATTTCAAACACCACCACTGAATTATTTGCCATTCATATAAACGTTTGAGGATGGTCACATGGTCGCATTACATGGAGCTGTTATTCTGATTTTGCATGTTTTATTTTGATTTCTGGACCTGGAAAAAGACCAGAAATCATAAGAGAAGATTTCTCAACCAATAAATAATTCACTTCACGGTAGGGGTGGACAGAGCCAGAGGAATCTGATGTAGCCCTCCGTCTCAGAACTAGTTTGAGGCATGGCACAATTAGCTTTTTGGATTAAAAAGAAAAAAATGATTAAAAATAACTTTTTGGAAGAAAAAAGTAGATTTTTTGATGTGTCAGTTCGATTTTTTTTTGCCCAATTGCCAAGACCTAAGAAAAACATTTTCAAAATCCAGAAATATTTATTATTCTCTGTGAGATTCTCTATTTATCTTTTATATTAATGTTCATTAATCTATTTATCATATGACATATCTGCTGTATACATTTTGTGATACAGTTTTTCCTAAAAAGAGGTATATAACTTGATTGTGCATCGCAGAGAACAAGTTATACAATTATTAATGCACAAGGAGACCAGGCAAACCAAAAAAAGGAAAAAAAGGGCTCCAACCCGGGCTAAACTAACATGATGAACATGGTCATGGAATATAACATCTGATAAACAGCATTCTAGCAGTGCCATTGTGAGAATGTCAGCATGCTGGCATTAGCATTTAGCTCGAAGCACCACTATGCCAGTACAGCCTCACAGAGCCGCTGACATGGCTGTAGACTCTTGTTAACAAATGTTTTGGGAGGGTTCACATTTTACTTTCACAGCTGTAGCAGATAATAAAGTACACGGTTTTGTTTCAACCTGAGATACCTACTGGACTTCAGAAGTGATGTTGCCTCAATCCCAAAACTCAGTAATGTGGTGGTGAGTGATATGTTATTGATATTAGTACACTTCATTTTCAACTTTCATTTGAAGGCAGCATATCATAAGTGGCTGCATATTGTTAATTGCAGATGGGAAGCGCATGCAAAGACAGGCATGTCAAACCAATGCTGAAATGCAAAATCTCCCTGTCTCAACTGTATCCACGTTTATCTCCAACAGGGCTCGACCCCTATTTGCTCAATTTCAGATTTACTCACATAATCTTGACCTACTATGGGCAGTATAACAGAAAGCGCTGCTTGTGTAATGCTAACATGTATCCAGAATGAGGCCGTCTTTGCACATTCGGGCTGGCATTTTCAAATACTGGTAAAGCACCACTTGTGTTAGCTGTCTACAGTTTCATAGTATCCTTTCAGTGCCTCTGTACACTGTGTTGATAGTATTTATGCTTCAGAAACGCTTCATGAAAGTATTAAGAGACAAGAGGGAATTCCTTCAGGTAATTGTAGGTAGTTAAGTGATGTAAACAGCATTCTTTTACCTCACCTCACCTCACCGTTCAACTGAAGTAGCCATAATGACGGTAAAGGCAGCCATTAGTTTGCCATTAGTGTAATAACTAAACTAATGAGCTTCACCCCCTCTGTCTATGGGACTGAACCTTGCTAAAAGAGACATATCGTTGACTATTAAAGACGTGGCGCAGCGAGAGACGGCTATAACCCCGGATCAGTCTAAAGCAGACAGGGAAACAGTGCAGGTATGGCTAAAACAGACTATAATTTGTCAGAGGGCAGTCAGACAAGGTGAACAAATCCAGGAGGCTACAGTAAGCTGTAGAATAAACTGGGCGACCAAGGCAGATCTGTCCTGTATATATGATGAAAATGATTCTGAATGAGGAGCAGCTGTGTGGGCAGGTGGCTGGGTCAGCTGATGAGCTGAGGAGGGCCGGCTGGTGAGAGGCAGCAGGTCCGGAGCAAAATGAGTGGTCAGTGTGAAAAAAACATTGAAATGAATCAGATTAACGAAAGCCAGAAGTGAAAGAGGTTATATTTTTTAAAATCTTTTTGATAAAATAAATAAATAAATAAAAGTAAATTCAACAAACATGGAACAGAGTTTGCTTGGATCCAGGTCTGTATGTTGCATCTGTTTTTGTTCTACCCACGTTGCTTGGGTCACCTTAGAAAAAAAACAAAAAAACAAAAAAGTAATCATAGCTCATGGGAAAAGGCTGGAAACAAGTAAAAACCATAAAAGCAAAAAAAAGTTGGAAACATTGCTTTTTGTAATAAGTAAGTAAAACCGTTAACAGAAGATTTGTAATGTCAACCTCTTGGCTTTGCTAGAGAAAAAGTTGGGGATCATCAAAGCCGTTATACAAATGTCAGCCTCATGCTGGTGTTACAGGAAAAGCTATCATCATCAACTATCATCATATCATCAGGTTAACTATCATAAATGACGTATTGAGGATAAACAGAAGTGTAAACTGAACTAGGTAAAAACCTACATAGCGTGGCTTTAATTTCAGCTATGTCATTTCAGTGTTTCATTGGTTCCTGCGGTTGTCAATCAGATTCACCTGTGATAATTGGTCATAGGTAAGGAACAGAGAGCAGTAGGGGGCGGGGTCAAAGAGAACAACGGGCAGAAACGTGTCGAGAGGCACAACAGCGGTGGAAATACGGAGTTTTGCTATTGCAGATTGCCAGTCAAAGTTTAAGTAAGAAGCAGAGGATTGTAGCTGTGGACTGTTCGGCACATTCGCTGCTGGACTGCTGTGAGTAAGGCGACCGTTTGTGCTCGTGTGCCTCAACTAACACCGGGAAGACGCCCGCCAAGGGAGGACGCCATGTTCGGGAACCACGGGAGCGGAGGACGACGCGGCTGACCGACAAGGGACATTTGTGTTTCCGGAGGACTGCGCCTGGACTCCTTACGTGGATTTTTTTCACCGTTGCTGCCTGTTTTCCATCTTTCGGACGTCCAGCGTTCTCCACCGGACCCGAACGCCAAACTGTGGGTGAGATTTCCTATTACCTTTCCTCCTGTGAACAAAGATTCAACCAGCTGCACCATGCAAGGACACAGGCCTGCAACTTTTTTAGTTTTGTGTGTGTGTGTGTGTGTGTGTGTGTGTGTGTGTGTGTGTGTGTGTGTGTGTGTTAACAAGGGTGAATGTCTGCACGTGCTAAGCTAACTGTTCTAGTGAATAGTAGTAAACAGCATTAACAAGTAGCCTGAGTCTGGGGTAATACTGCAGTTTTGTGGTATAATTTGGGTAGAAGGCCATTAAGTATTGAGTAATTGTCAGTAATCAAAGGATTCTTTAATTTGGGTCAAGGTAATTTGGTGTGTTGGTATTTTCTAAAGGATACATTTGTTTTTGTTTTGTTTTGTTTAAGAGACAAATTTGTTTGTGTTTTTTTTAAATTAAAAGGCCGTTTTGTAATTTGTTTATAAAACTAAACTTTAAGTAAATGTATATATTTTTTATTTTAAAAAAGTTGTCTAGGTCCAGTCATTTAAATATAAAGGTGAATAGTGATAAGTGTAACAGTTTGCTCATAATCAGGGAAATTTGAGTTTCACCCAATATAGGTAAACCTTTGTGGTAGTTACTTGAATCTAATGAACCTAAACACCCCATCATTCCAGTCTAAGGTCCCTTAAATCACTTAGGTCTAAAATACTGTGGAGTGCTGGGGTACTACAAATGGAATAGTATCTCCTTTTTCCTCCATCACAATCATATAAGTAATTGGCTGAAAAGCAAAAGTGCTTGGTTTTTCCTATACTTTCAATGCGCAACATTGAACTGTGATTTAATAGAAACACTTTCATTTTACAAGGGTAAACACATTAGAGCACACAGAAACTTGTAACCTGTTAGGTTTTTTATCTCAATTTTCTGAATAAATACTAGTAAATGCTGAGTGGCACGCAGATGAGAAATGGTAATGAAAAAAAAAAACAGTTCTTTCATTAGTTCTGCACTTCCAACATTGCCTCTGCTTCAGTATGTTTAAAACAACCCTCTGCTCCAATTTGCTCTCATTTGCAGACAGTTGTATACACAGATAAATAAAAGAGCAAAAAGCATAAACACTCCGGTGTTCTACTTTGATTCTGTGGACCATTACCTTTGAACAAGCAGTGGACAAACTCTTTATCCAATACATTTTCAGCAACAATTCCTCTTTGATAAAATACACTGCATGAAAGATATTTAATACAGTACATCCTCATCAGAAAAACGGCGGTATAGGTCATCTGTGCAAGCAGCTTACAACCCAGATTTCTGTTTATCGCATCAACCTATTTTGTGGTTTAAGGATGAAGATGTGTTGGTTTGATAATATGCAACATCTTAAACCCAAAAGGGTCTTTAACGAATACTTTACGTAGGTTATCGCCTTACAGGAATCAATGCTAAAATGATGTTAATAGAAACTGATTCCAATTCTGACTTCTAGTCTTTTATTGCAACTTCACTAAAGGACCAGTGTGTAGGATTTAGTTGCATCTTGCGGTGAACTTGCAAAATGTCGGACTCTGTGGAAAAGGACTTGCACCCTTTGTAGACATAAAGGGCTTATTCTAAAGTAGCAAAAACACGATTTTTATTTCCTGGTGATTATACACTGTAGATCTTATTAGATAGTAGATCTTACACACTAGACCTTTAAAGGTGTAGGTGTTTGTTAAATTGAGTAATATTTTAATGGATTCTGACAGGGTGAGACAGGGAACCACTGAACTCAGAGAGAGTGTGTATTTTTGTAGCAGTTCATGAAAAGACAACTAACGGTTATAAACAGCTGATTAATTTACAGTGTAGGTCTGTGTTGCTTGTTCTTGGCAAATGGCCACGTTGGGCTCATCATTCACTCCTACTCCTCTAGCTTTCCTGCACCCTGCTTGAGCTTCCCAGAGTCTGGGGAGAAGGCGTTGAGGGGGAACAACTCGCTTAAACCATAGATTGTATATCGAATAGGATTTTGACCAATTGGCTCCAACTCAGTGTTTGGACTGGACTGCAGTACTCATTTTTGGACTCACAATTGCTACATATTGCTCCTTTAAAGTTCTTTCACCAAGTGTAATCTTGTATATATCAGAGAGCACCAAGATAATTAATTGACAATAACACTATTGTATGTGTGTGTGCTCTTTTGTTTCTACTTCCCTCTGTTCGCTGATATTCACCCCTAATCTACAGAGGGGGGCTGATTGTGATGCAGAGAGAAAAAGATTAAAAGAGAAAATGAGAAAGAGAAGCCAATATCACAGAAATACTCTGTTCCTTGTGGCAAGACAAAAGTGTTTCTATTGATCCATTACTCCAAAATGTCACTAATCTCTTTACCCTATAGTCAGCACCAAGTAAAGTAAAAAAGTTGGAAAAGAAAATGGAGTACATTTGCCTGCATAAGGTGTACAGAAGTGCAATTCAATTTTCCAGTGTCCCTTGTAATTTAGCGAATTGCTCAGGAGGAACAAAAACTATATTTAAGGGTGGACTTTTTCTGTTTTTGAAATTCATATGCTCAATACTAAAACAGCGGTCGGCATATGGTGATTTGTCTGCATGTATTATTGTTGCTCATTAGATTTTACATTTTTTTGTATACATAAGCAATTTATTTTTACAATTGTTGTAAGTTATTTAACCTGCAGAATTCCAGTGATATTGAGACTGGATTTTGAAGGTGGCCCTGAGGACAAAAACATTAAGTTTTAATTTATTACATTTATGTATTAGGAACAATATACAAAAACAATCTAATGCAAAGAGAGGAGATGTACTGTATCATTTTGCATATGGTAAAGAAACCTGAAATGTTTAACCACATCTCAGAATTGTGAATAGTGAACTGAGTGAGTTCAGATGGCATCATGTGAGCTAAATGTAGTGGTTGTATGTGGGTAAGGTAAAGCAGGATGGCTGAGGGGTTAAGGTGTTGGACTTGCAAAAGCCCTTGTAGGTTTGAACCCCACTCCCGGTCATGGTCTTGGTCATAAGGTCTAGGTAGCATGTGGAGTCAGTCCGTCGGGGAATGCAGAGGTCTAGTGTTAACTGTTAAATGTTCATCTGTCACAGAATTCTTCATTCATTCGTCATGCATGCTCTTGTAAACTTTTTGCATTAAAGTATGCTTTTTGTTTAGAGCACCAGAAGTTGCAAAAGATGTATATAATGTTAAATTATTATTTAGTAGTTAACCATTTGGCTAGCTTCAAAAGACTAGTTCTCACTGGTGCTATCAAGCTACCGGTGTTTTCAGTAAGCGTGCAGACTATGGAGTCTTCTCTTTGAGTGCTGCACAAATTAAAGCCAACTAAAACCTGGAGTTTGCATATTCTTGCCCCCAGTCAGTATATTTTTGAATTACTTCTTGGTTAGATGCCTGAAATAAGGTCTGTAGTTACCACAAGCTTAAGAGATTTTCATGTTTTGTTTTATGACACGAAACACATCAGTAAATACTTTTAGCGCAGCAATGAGGCACGCAACAATAGACGAGCACAGTTGTTGGAGCAGTTATTGTTGCAGGACTTTGACCTGTGATGGACATTTCACAGCTTTATGAAATCTTCCTCTTTACATTGAATTTCAATTCCAGTGACATGTCACAAAATCAAAATTCATTTTGCACCTGATACAAGGTGATGAGACTGAAAAAAGCTTGACCATTCATACTAAACCAATGGAGGGGTGACATGAGAGGCAAAAAAGTGAGTAAATGCACTGTCTTCAAACCACAGAATGAAGGAATATCTTTTGGAAATATCTAGTATAGCTCCACAGATTTGGAGAAACTATGACAAGGAGCACTGAAGCTGCTTTGGAGCTGGAAGTTGGAACACCTTTTTGTTGTGTTTTTCTTTGACTTGTCATCCACATGTCTTTGCCACATACAGTTGATGACAAACAAAAGAAACCCCAGATATGTGGGTTTATATATAGATTTATTTGGGAGCTTTTTATTCTCAAAGCAATCGCATCAATGTTCAAAATCTGCTTAGAAATTCATGACTGGCAACTTAGTTTTTGAGATCTGTTCACTCATCACAAAGTCGATCCATATGGCTCTTTGTATGAAGTGTGTCTGGGTGTCGTGGGGATTGTGGGTTATTGTTTCAAACCCTCCACCGACCTCCTACTGGGCTGCTTCACACCAGGAGATTCTGTAACATGTCTCCCTGTTTAAATTATCATGCCGAGAATACAAATCCACAGTGTTATCACATGAGTGTGTGGGATCTGTGCCTTTGTGTGTCATACGTGTATGTGTGTGTGCAGCTCCTACCAGCAGGTCTAGCAGATGTTTAGCTGCTGGTGAGGATGACTATCACCCAGCATGATAATAAGGTCACGTCAAGGAGCGTTTGGATGCAGATGTCTACAAGCTGTGTGTGTGTGTGTGTGTGCGTGTGTTGGTATCAACCTGAGCTTTGCCAGGTGTAAAATCTGACATTCATGCAGTCCACCTTGCAGAGCTGGGCGACACACACTCCATGCATACTTTTTCTAGCTCACACAAACACACTCTCACACGCTCACACTAAAACACACAGATTCACACAGAGATAGCACAGGCCTTCAGGGTTGTAGATCCATATGGTAGCGATGGTAGGAGACAATTGTTGAAGGGAGTTTGAAGCCTTGTATTCGAGTCCCTGTTTGCTTCTCTGCTGTGTAACATATGCTGTACACACACACTCTTTTGAGTTAACTGTGAGACAGACCCAGGAAAACAGACACTCCACTTGTGTTGGATTTTATACAATAACAACACACCAAGTCGATACACAGACAAATAAGGAGGTAATGAGTGAAATGCTCAAAGCCGTAGTAGCTATTAGAGAGGGAAAACTCTTATGACAGCATTGAACTGTCATTAATGATCATGTAATTAGAGGATATGTCATGGAGTTGAATAGACTTTCATTGTGAAAACTTGAAGTGATGTTACTCACAGTGCTGTGAAATAGAGGCCATAACCAGAGCTAAAAAAGAATGAACACTGGACCAGAAACACAACTCTAGAGTTACCTCCAATCAGTGGTGGACAGTAACGAAGTACATTTACTTGAGTACTGTACTTAAGTACATTTTTTGAGTATCTGTACTTTACTTGAGTATTTGTTTTTTTGGAAACTTCTGACTTTCTTTTTCAAAGGTTGTTGTTACTCTTTGACTGAGCACATCGTTGAAGTCAGCTGTTGCTGTTTTTTCTTTTCTAAAATGCAATTGGTCACATGCTGTGTTCCTCAGAAAGAAACCAATCACAGTAGCTCCTCTCAAATGGGACTGATGTAAAAGCAGAAATACGTCCAGGCGCACGAACAAGCACAAGTAAGCTCTCCCGCTTTCATTCAAACAAAAAGCGGTAATGGTTACGGCAGGAGAAAGATAAAATTAAATCTCAAGAGGTTATTATAATTATTAATTATTCCAGGTACCTGTTAAAGTTGGACTGTTTTTATTGGGGTGAAAAATACAGCATAATCAATGTATATACTGCCCCTGAGGCCAGAAAGAATCAATCTGTTTTTTTTGCAGTGATTTTAATACAATTACATCAGAAAATGACAATAGCTGTCCTTTTTGTTTTTGATTGCATTTCTATGTTGAAGTTTTTGTAGGTGTTTCTATAGACTTTGTGTAGCAGAGTGGTTCTACAAGCAAGTCAGTGCATCATTAGATGGTTTCAGAGAGTTACAAGCTTCTGTAAATGCATCATGAAAACAATACAGCATGAATTGATATTAGAAAATGTACTTTGTAATTTGTACTTTTGAATACTTAAGTATTTTTAAAAACATGTACTTTTGAATACTTTTGAAAACGTCGTCACAGAATCGTGGTTTAGTCAGCTACCAGGGGGCAGCCTTACATGACTCCAAATGAACAATATTGTTGCTCTGTAACTGCTGGGTGTGTAAATAAACAACTGTTTGCTTGCGAGTTTGTCAAATAAACTTTAGAGGTGATGATATGAAAATACTGTAATCACAATTTTCTCTCTCTGCTTTCAAGCAGGCAGAAAAAAGACTTGCTGCTTGCAGTCTCTCATTGTAAAAATTTAACTGAGAAAATTTACTGCTTATCAACAATCTGTTGTGAGACAATAAGACAGCAAACATGCATTTTAACACCAATGATATCACAGATTTGCATGTTTAATATTGGACCAGGATTGGCTAATAAACTATTTGTGATGTCACAAATCACCCCTGAAAATGGGATTTTTAGTGAGATTTTCAGTGAAACAAACAAATTTTTCACTTTGAGCAGATTAATGTAAAAGCACCCTTCTAGTATTAAACTCTGCACATACCTCATTCTGCACAGTGAAGCTCAAACATTCAACTTTAGGAGCAAGAAGAATAATATATTTTTGAGCAGAGGTGAACTTTAAAAATGAGAGCATAACCCCAACGTACTGGCAAAGCCCAGACTGCAAGGACTGTTGGATGTAAAGAGCAGTCGCACAAGTAATAAGTCACAAAAACGGATATTAATTGAATTTCAGTTGCTAGCAGAATTGCTTAATCTTTACTGCCCGACACTGCATTACCATAAAATAGTGAGTCTTAACCCTCTGGGCCTGTAAAAGGCTGAAATAAATTCGTCCCAGCTCCAGTTTTTAGAGTTGGGTTGAAAAAATAATTGTCCAAATTGTTTAGATTTTTTCATTTAATTACTGGAAACATCCAGGAAAAAAGACAAAGCATGAGATTACCAACCCTCTTCAACTAATTGTCATAAACACCTGAAAATTTATTTGCTTCTACATTTGTCGTACACTTTTCTTGCAGGGTTGTGAAAGGTCGCATTAATTGTGAAGCGATGCACTAATGGTTCAGCAGTCGCCTGGAACCTGCATGTATGACCATGAATGTCTCATTAGTCGCCTTAATATTATTATTATTATTTTACATTATGTTTTGCACTGTGTTAATGATGAAAATATTGATTTAGTAATTGAAATATTAAATTAAAATAAGTTTTTTTTTTAACGAACCACTTAGACATTTAAATTTAAATTGACATCCTGTTAGCGCTGGTTGACACATCTGAGCTATAAGTGCTTTTGTGTGTGTGTGTGTGTGTGTGTGTGTGTGTGTGTGTGTGTGTGTGTGTGTGTGTGTGTATTGTACATTGTCGCCGCCAGTCTCATTAATATCCCTTTGAGTTCTACCGAAGCACTCAAGCCTTCTTAAGAGTTCCCATAGCAAGTCATCAATTAATAAATCATCACACACATCACACACACAGGGCTGCACGTGTGCGTATACATACACACACTTGACTACATTTGAGTGGATCGATACCTAGATATCAATTAGTAACAAACAGCCTTCAGTGCACTGCATTCAGCACATCAATTATGACCAAGGACACTACAGTGAGACTCTGCATGAAGACGTCAATTAACTATAAAACACAGTGGTTATGGTTGTCAGTGACAGTTAGTGGGAAAAGTGATCTGAATCATAAACGACAATTGTGGAATACATGTATTACTGCAGTGCTCCGAGGTGAAGTGGGCCTCGTTTCAGAAACGTAAGCATTTCAACACAAAGCATATATCTTTTCGTGCTTTATAAAGACAAACTAAATAATTTTGATTGCGAAAAGCAGGTTTCAAGGCGCCCCAGTTTCACCACATTAGCAACAAACTGAATCTGTGCTTAGCAAATTTTTTGGAACATGCTGAGGGACGGTGGAGAAGTGGATTAGGCTGCAGGAGTGGTTAGAAAAGTTTCTATAGAAATTTTTATTTGTAGTGAAACTGGGTCACTGTTTGAATCCATTGTAACCATCTTGGATCCAAGCCGACTACAGCTCTCATCTTCCACAAATGAGTGAGCTGCAAACTTTTTAGACACCTTTGAAGCCAATATGGAAAAACCTGAAACTAAACAAAAGGCAGTAAAAAGTTTATCAGATGACTCAGAAATATAAGTGATAATTTAATTACATGAACTAGCCAAAGATGTAGATTCACGACGTTTTTTTCTGTGATATGAAATATGTTGAATACTCAACTCATGAATTTGAAGCTTTTACATCTTAGACAAGCCAGTTGCTAACAAGTGGTTAGCGAGGTTGTTGGGGACATTAAATGTCGTCATGCTGAACAGTAGTTACTTAGTGGTGGTGATCTTTAAGTCATGTGACCACAGTATAGTTTAATATATTTTATAGTTTAAAGGCTTTTTACTTATGGCGATTCCTTTAAAATGGTGTTTGTGAAGATAATCTTGCAAAATGTTTTGCCACAGAGTTTTTTTTTCTTAAGTAATCCAAAATCCAATCAAAATTTCCTATTGGCTTTTTGTCAAGGGATCCAGAGCAAAACATACAGACAAAAACACATAATCCCTGCAGCACTCTGTTGCTCTACTATAATGATTTTACACCGTCAAACACACATAAACACGCCCACCCTTGACCAGACATTTCCCTGGACATACACAAACACGTCCATTTCATTTTCATATACACTAAGCATGAAATGTGGTGAAGAAAATAAGAAAAGTTTGGGAAAAATTGGAAATAGACAAATGACCAAATGTGTGCCAGGACCAAAGAAAATAGAAAAACTGCAGAGTTTAAAAATAAAGTGAATGCAAAACGAACACATTCAGTTTTATTTTTGACTTGTCTGATAAACTTTTACAAGGCCTACCTTTTGTCAGTTTCAAGGCTGGATTCCTAAGGTGAATGTTTTGACATTCAAATCACAGCTGCCCTTTAATGCACTTTACTTTCTGAGCACTTCTGCAATGACTCTGTACTTATAATGAAAGTTTTATGCACTTGTCTCTCTGCTGGTGTCCACATTTATTCTGTCTCATTTGCAAAAAACAGTTGTTTGAAGCATTGAATATACAGCGTAACGAGTTGTGCTACATGCTGTTCTATGCCATAATCTAACCCACTCTGCAAATGATTCCTCTACATGTAGGATTTCCATTAAAGTATCAGTCTAATGACTATACTTAGATGTGTCCGCGTGCACTTTCTATAGCGGGCATAATCTGCTCTCCATTTGCATTTTCCATTATTTCCCCTGTCTGACGCTTTTAAAGTGTTACTTACTAGACCACCATGTAAATTGCTTAAGCGCTCCAGATGAAAGCCCAAAGCAGATCTGCGCTACTGTTGCTCCACTGATAGTCATGTTTTTGCCTGCAATAAAATGTAGCCAGACATTGCTGGTGATTGGGAAATGAAAAGCATGACAGGCTTTTCCAGTAGATTTCAAGGTAAGACTCGCTGTGCCTCTGTGGATGTCTGTGGACTTAATTTTTTAATATTACAAGAGCCCAAGCAGAGCCAGCTGAACTGAGACGTCTCAGCTTTTGAAATAATCCTCCCAGACTTTTTTGTATCCCTGCTAAATTTAGCTCTTCAAGTGTTGAGATTTCTGTTGCTTCTGATACAAGTAGAGATAACAAAATCCCCACATATTGGAATTTCACAAATGGAAATTATTCCAATGTCTATGGAACATAGTCTTCAAACAGACCGCTTGAAAAAGTGTCCCCAGTCTGTGTCTCTGTTAGGGTTAGATTTACCTTAAAGATGTATTCCAATACAGTTACCTGTTGCAAATGTTGCAATATTGAAGTAACATAACTCAATTACTTTCTGTTACTTTTGGATTACCTTATTACCAAATATGATGAAAGTGTTTAGTCTGATGTTTTATGTTCATTGTTAGGTTCTTTAGTTATTTGTCGAGATATTCCTAACTTTATTTGTGAACGTGAATGCACATTTAGATTAATAATGCACTTTTATATGTACAAGTGACAAGTCAACTGACATAAACTTACAAACACCATCCTCTTCACCAGCATCACCACCTACACCTACCTAAAATATTTTTTAGTAGTTCTAGTAGTATTGACAAGTTAGCTAGCTAACTGGATTTCTGTATATTTTGTTTGTGTAGCTTAATTTAGCATGTTGTCTGTGTACTGTAGGTAACATTAGTGGTTGGCCTGTGTAGCTCATGTTAGCAGTCGGTCTGTGTAGCTAAAATTTAGCACTTGGTCTGTGTAGCTAAATTTAGCGGTTGATCTGTGTAGCTAATGTTAGCAGTTTATCTGTGTAGCTAATGTTAGCAGTTAGTCTGTGTAGCTTAAGTTTGTGGTTGGCCTGTGTAGTTAACATCAGCCTTTGGTCTGTGTTGCGTAATTTAGCATTTGGTCTGTGTTGCTTAATTTAGCGTTTGGTCTGTGTAGCTAAGTTGGTGATTGGTTTGTGTTGCTTCATTTAGGGTTTGGTGTGTGTAGGTAGTGTTAACAGTTACTTTGTTTAGCTTAAGTTAATGTTTGGTCTGTAGAGCTCAAGTAAGCAGTTTGTCTGTGCAGGTAATATTAGTGGTTTGTCTGTGTAGCTAAAATTAGCAGTCAGCCCTCCTTTTGCATGGCATGCCTGCATACGAGTACACACACTCACACAACCTGAGACTTTCCTGCTGAGGGTTTTAAGTCATACTGCTAATAGACGCTGGTGGCGATCGTGTGTGAAGACGTATAGCTGCGCACAAGCTAAAGTAAGGAATATGACTGCAAGCCAACATGGATGTAAACACTACAGCATTTAAAAAATATATTTTTAAAACCAGGTTTGCAAATGATTCAGGAGGAAGGAAATGCATTAATCACATTTGTTGGACCTCAAGGGTACACATGATGTTTTTTAGTGATAAATTGTGAATGTAAATGTAACTTTGTTTAAGAGAACTCCACAGGGTATCTTTGAATGTGCCTTTCTCTATAACATTAAATATTCATGACATAGAATCAAAGCTAAAGTTTGGAATAAAACATCCTCATATGTCATATTTATTACAAAATCATCAACTTTTTTTGTTTATTACTTATCATTATGATGTAAATGTTGATTGCACAGTGTAATGGCCATAGAATAATGACACTATCCACATCTAGGCTGGTTTCCTGCAAGTGTGACTTTGACTATGCAAATCTGTCTGCCACTGGGCATGAGTTTTTCCTGGGAAAAAAAGTTCATTCATGTAATCTCCATTATGAAAGAAGAAACTTATGCTCTTTCTCCTAAAATAATATGTTAGTCCCGCCTCTACCCTGACACCAACCCCTGTTGGAAGCAAACGTATTACTCAAACTATGTGCATCATTACAATAGCTTTTGCTCGTTCCCGAATTCAGTGTAAAATGACCGTTTCAATGTACCTTTTAAACAAGATTCTTTCTTTTCTTTTATTTCCAAAGTGGTGTAAAACATTTCTTCGCAGTGCTAAGCACCGACTCTGAAGAAACCGAAAGCAATGTGGTGTTGTGTCAAGGTATGTTCTCACATCAGATAGTGTTTCCCACAGCACTGCCCTCTGTGGTTGATGAATAAGTTATTGATAGGCGTAGCAGAGTGAAGTAAACAGGAGCACTTCTCAACTGAAGAACAGATTTCAGCACACCTGTTGTCTTCGGGGCATAGTGCCACAACAATAACACCACTTGGATACAGTGGGGGTGGGGGTGAAAAGCTATGATTTATTTTATTTAGCTCAATAAAGATTTACTCTTATTTTCAGCTTGCCACTCATCTGTGAAGCACTTTGAACTGCACTACCCTGTATGAAAAGTGCGAGACAAATAAGGTTTGATTGATTTTTTGATTGTATTGTTTTACTATGTTTGTGTCTATTGTTTGTGCCTTAGTTTTACTTTATTTTTTAGCTTAATTGTGTTTTGCTCCTGTTTGGCCTTCTGTTGTTGTTTTTCCTTCTGGGTATCCTGCTCTTTTGCTTTGTCTGTTAAAGCACTTTGTAAACTCGGATTTTTAAAGTTATCATTAATCTTATTATTATTCTAATTAACAGCAGTAATAGTAGTATTACAGTTAGTGTTATTAGTGTTATTGATTGAATAAAGTAATCTGCCACTCTGAGTAATGTATTTTTATTCTAGTACACCTTGGAACCGTGTATGTATTGTGCTTGTGTCTGACTACATGTACATGTAAGGTTCCTACTGTATTAAAAGCTGATTGGAAATTATTGGAAACACAGTAACTGTCTGCTACAGTCAAACCAAACTACAGATGTGAAAGAAAGACAGCACAGTGCTGTTTAAATGTTTACAATACATTCAAGAATGATGCTGTCATATGCAGGCTGTATTGCCCTTGCTTCGTGCGTCAGCAAACCAATGATTTGATGCATACATTTTGAGATTGCTTTGTCTTTCTGGCTCCTGCAAACTCTGAGATAAAATCTTTCATCTGTCATGTAAGTTTTGACAATTGAAAAAAAGCTTATTTTGCATTTTCCAGGGCCGACGCAGATATATGGTGTACTTACATGATTTTATTACCAAATAAATTCTGGAACAGTGGGATAACATCCAACAGAGTCAGTGATTCAGCTCAGTGAGAGCATTGCTTTGAGCTCCTTTACAGCCATATTGACTTGCTCATAAACTGACCATAAATCCATAGGCATTTAATAATGAGCCTATGTCATGAGCTGACAGAAGCATATGTCTTCTTCTACGGCTCAGAGGAACCAATAGGCCTGGTAATGGTAAATACAATCACAAGTATTAGGACAGTGAGCTTAAGTCATTCTGCACTGGCGCTGACAGTGATAAATTTAACTTTAAATAGTGAATGTGAAGCAGCAGGCCTCACTGTCAGCACCGATTCATGGGTCAAAGCATTGTAAACCAGCGGTACCATCAGACCCAGCACCTCACTGTCCCCCACTGAACTTCACCGTGTGTGAAAGACTTAACAGACTTCTTGCAGTGTGCAGCCAGCAGAAGATGCACTAATGAAAACTTGTTTCCCTTGTTTCAGCTCACTGTGTACCATTCCATTTTCTGAAAATGCATGCATCTTATAAATGTAGGAAAGTTCACAGAGCTAATGCACTTGTTATATGCCTTGCTCAGAACACAAGCGTTTTAATGAAAGCGCTAAATTGTAAAAGGAAATTTAAACCCATAACCATTGAGAGGCAATTTCATAATACTGGGTCTTGGCATGGAGCGTAGGCAGGCAACACAGCACGGTTTGTTGATTGAAAAGTCCCATCAGCAATATGGAAAGTGTCACTGGGTTTGCAGGGGAGCCAAAAAGAGAAAAATAGTCTCCTTGGTAGATTATTATACAGCCTTTTCAGCGTGGTTGCAGCTTCTGGATTCAAACTGGACAAAACTACACTACATAGAGTTCAAATACTGTCTGAGTCTGATAGAGGGATCTAAGTAAAGCCAGATCATAATATCCTGCAATATATCCTGCGTGTTATTGCCATGGCATCACCAGTATAACTTCAGAATACTGGTAACAAATATGCCTGCCTACATCTCTAATGCTAGCTCATTAACACATTATATAATGTAAAATGCAAGGTGTAAAAATATCAGCTTGCTGTTTCATGGGATGTTATGTCCTAGACTTTTTTCTTGGCTGGAAGCTGTTGCCCAGCAACCAGCGGCAGATTCCAGGAAGTTGCTGCTTAGGGCCAAGACCAAGTGTGAACCCACCATGACGTCAGCCATTGATTTGTTTCGAAGCCTCGAGCTTGGCATTATAAGGTCACCATCTTGATCTTTTGCAAACAGAGCACGTGCAGTACTGACACCTGGTGGGTGACACACTGTGACTTTGGCAGTGCCTGGATTTGGCTTGTCCATTCAGCAGGATCTAATGGAGGCCTGCCTGGCCACAAACTTTCTTGTATTACAGCTAAACGATACACTAAAATATGTTTCTGGAAACATTTTTTGTGTAAAATAGGCAATATAGTAACGGAATTTTGATCCATATTTGGTCACTGCCTAGTTTGACAGTTCAGTTTGAGTTTTGGGAGCCATTGTTGGAAACCAGAGACAAAATGGTGCACTGAAATATGTTTCTAGAAACATTTTATCTGAGAAGTAGTCAATGCAGAATCTATAGAAATAATAGAATCTTGATTCATATTTGATGAGCACTGCCTTGTTTGGCAGTTTGGTCCGAGTTTCGGGACAGGTTCACTAAGAATCACTTGTCAATAACAAGGTAGCATACCCTGTTTTAACATCTGTTTTACTCTAAATGGGACCATAATTTAGAAAACAAACAACACACTGTATAGAAATAGATTTTAAACTAGGGATTGAGACCATGAACTCATTAGGAAACTGTTTATGGAGGTCATAAATCAAGTGAGAAATACAGTAATTTTGCCATAACAGTACATACAATCAGACTTCCTTTTGAAACCCGTGGAGCTGGCCATGAAAAAGGCAGGTTTAAGGCATTTTCACATTGGTTTCACTTTTCAGACCTGTTAGCTCTGTCCACTTTGTTTTATGGTCTATGGCCAAGAAACACTGTTTGTTTTTTCTACAAATTAGGGAAGGTAACCACATCCACTTGGACACAAGTACAGATTTGACGCTGCTGTATTGCTTTTGTCTTTTTTGGGAAATAATCAAAGTGGTGTCATCTAAACTAGAGTCATTAACTGCTGTTGAAGTCTGCTAGATTACAGTCATCTGGACCCTCTCACCGACTTGCTAAATCTGTATTTTGCCTCTTTGAACCTGTTCCTGTCTGCACTTCTGAACGCCTCTCCCTATTCCAACCATAGATGTCTGAGCTTGGCTGCGAACCAGGGTTTGGCTTTGTTACAACTCACCCCGGTGTGTGTTGTTATGCAGCAGTCCACACAGAAGCTGATGCAGGATGCCACAGTCTGTTTGTACTCACCCAGACTGTTGGTAGCAGTCCTGAAAACATCCCAGCCAGTACAGTCCAAGCACACGTGAATATTCTCTACAGATTCACTGTTTGACTTCTTTGATATCCTCACGACAGCAGAGATGAGATGGACCGGTCTTTAAAGTCACAATCACTGCCAAGTATTGGCTCACAAAACAGTGCGAAGATTGCAAACTCATCTGGAAAGCTTTAGCAACCAGTAGAACTTCCATGGTAATGAATTGTTGATATAAAAAACATCCTCAACATGTAAAATGAATGTGTAAATAAAATATAAATATAAGTACAGGTCAGCAGTGCATGTGTGCAGATTACTGGTGTGAAGAGTTTCAGTAGTGTAGTGGTCATCAAGTTCACCTAACATGCATTGAATTCTGTGTAAATACAGTTCTTTATTATGTTTACACTAAAGGATACAGTCAAGTTATGAGTAAACCACACAGTATAACACCATACAAACACTTTAAAACAATATGAAAACATGTACAGCAATGTGTACACAATGAAATGCAATGTGACAAAGACAACAGACTGGGATTAGTTTTTGAACTTTACTCATATAGTCATGATTTGAATCACTTTTTCTACAATTTCTATTTAACTTACAGTACATTGCCTAGTGTTTGCTGCTGTTTTCACTCTGGCAACAGAAGGCCTTGAACCAGGCTAGAGTCTCACATTTTCAACAAATGACTACATTCACAATCAAAGGTTGCTTCTCGTCTAAAAGATGTTTATGGTTCCTGACACAATTCAACAACACATTAGTGCTTATTTTAAACTGGAAACTCTTGAGCAGAATTAAGTTCAGATGTAAAAGTTTTGGTTTACTGAGACTGAAATGTCCTTGTCAGGAAATATAAAGCCATTGTGACTAGATGAGATGTTTTTGTGTTAGAGTGGAATGTCCTTGTTCATGAATGGTTCCCCTGAAGGAGCAGTGCCAAAACAACTATTATACACAAATGCATGAAGGGCAGCAGGGTGGCTCTAGCACAGTGGTTCCCAACCTTTTTCCTTGTATCTAAGAAAAGCAGACCCCCCACCCCCATATCCCCAGGCTGCACACACCAAAAAAAAAAAAACACCAATTAAATTGCTTCCATTCTTAGAAACTTTACCTTTGGTAAATGTTTCTTTTCTAGCATCAGCTTAACATTTTTGAACAACCCAACAGAACAGCTCACACTCACTCCTTCTTACCAAAAGAACAACAATTCATTATCACAGAGCTTGAGAGAAAGAGGTGTCACCTACTAAGTAGCCCACAAAGCATCCTACTGTTTTTATTTGAAGACAAAGAAATATATCTTTTTAACTAGTTTTGTATACAGACTTTCGTATAAACTGTGATTTTAGTTATCGTGCAAATCTAACAAAGCCAGTGGCCTAGTTTATCTACAATGTCTTTTAAAATCTTGCAAAATAAAGAAAGTGTGGAGCTGGAATCGTGTGTTGTCCCAGTTGTGTGAGGAGGATGTATGTTGTTTCAACCAATTCATCCCAACTCGTCACATATCGACATTTTGTGAAACATTGTGAAATGTGAAATTTAGCATTGTAAAACTGTCACAGTTTTGGTAGGTTTAGGTACAAAAACTGCATAGATAGGTTTGGGATAAGACCATGGTTGAGGTTACAATAAATATGTTATGAATGTCACATGACATCACTGAAGTGATTTGCAATATGAAGGTCGCATGACGCAGGAACATTTCTAACAGTATGTATGTTGTGGTATTCATATGGGAAACGAGCCCTGGCCTCTGGGTGAAACTCCTGTATTTGTTTGGCCCATCCATCCGCACAAACTCCTCCAGATATGGACCTCTCATATAGTTGCAGGTGGGTTTACATTCATGAAAGTGGTGCATCTCTTTCAGTCACAAACAGGTACTATGTGAATCTGTGTGAGCTGCAGACGGGCGGTGAGAAACCATTGGTGTTTGACAAGTTGGGAATGAGAACAGGCTGGTTGATTGCATTAAAAGGCCAAGTAAGGTGCTGGTCGAAGTTTCAGCTCGGGTTGGTAGCGTTGGGGAAACCGGCAACAGAAAGCTAATTTTGAAAGTATCCCACTCCCGCCCTGTCCCTCCACAGCCACTCCTTCGCAACACGTGAACACACACTGCCTGACTACTGCTGGAGGTTGCTAACCATATCCAACTACCTCATGTTGCATTCAAATGTAATAAAACACCTAACATTATTGTACTAAGTGTCAAACATGTTAGTATTGGGAAGTTTTTTTTTTTTTTTTTTTTTTCTCTGCCACTAGTTTGACTAGCTTTAGCTGTAGTAATTTACCTGACTACACTTATGTAAGACTCCAGTCATGAGTAGGGCTGGTTGTTGTTTAAAAAATTATGATATCAGTACCAATAAAAGTACCCTTACAGTGATACAGATACCAACAGAGTTTGTAATTCCATACGTTTTTTGAAGGTTCTTCTTTGCTGTGATTGACTGCAAGCAAAACCATATAGACATTTTTTTTCTAGATCTTGGTACTAAAAGGATCAGTTGAAGGTGTCATTTGATTGGAGAAGTTTCAGTACTACCTGGTACTGGGTTATTTCAATCGATACCATAAAGGTATTGAATACCGGTAGCCTGAGTGCATGGGCAGAGTGTTTGCAGGTCAGGAGGTACAGAGGTAAAGAGGCAGGTAGACCATCCAGTCTTAACATTCGGGCCAAATGAAATGATTGGATAAGCTTAATCACTGCATGCAACAGCCACAGGTATTAGCTTATGTTTCTTTTTTTCATCAGAGTATTTGATGTATTTATTGTCTGGATGTAAAGAGAATTTCAACATATATTACAAAAAATGCCTACTCTAGCTTTAATGGCAGGTTTGGAGTTCAAATGAATTCTTCCAAACTGTTTCCTGGCAGACTGACAGAAGCTAGAATAAATGTATAGACTCTTCCTCCACTACACCTCCACCTGCTTATTCTGTGCTCACCGTCAAACTGCTGCTGGTCCCACTCATCCATCATGAGAGGACTGCTTCGAACAGGAGGCTGAGCGAATATGTGGCAGGTCTCCGGTGAAGCGCTCAGATGTGCGAGTTTCTCCGAGGGATTTGCGAAAAAGCAAATTATGTATCTGACAGATGATGTGATTTTAAATGCCTCGGAAAAAATCAAATCCTTCAAGGAATCGGCCTGAATAATGAACAGTACGTTGCGGTTTGACAACACGGAATGTGAAATTAAGCTAAAAGTGCTCACAATGGCCCTTTTTTCCTCCTGATTTATGCCCAGATTTATAAGCTTGTCTCCATTGCAGTCCATATAACCCACCATATAACTTCAATTAACCAGCTGGGTTTTTATTTCTTTTGACAATGAAGGTCAGCCAATGCTTAACAAAAGCAGGCATTTATTTCAGAAGACAGCTGGCTGTCTCACATGGTGTATCTATGACAAGCAGATAAAAAAATAAAATTTGACTCGGTATTTTTAGGAGCTCAAACATTTGCCGTAGCTGCCAACACATGACATTTCCCTTGTGATGTTAAGAGACACACTGCTATTTGATACTCTGCATTTAATGGCAGTTTAATGGTACACCATTTCTTACCCCTTTCATACTGCAGCACAAAAAGCAAATTGGAGCAGGCAGCCTGGCTGTCAAAATAAGATAGTGGACATCTGCTTAAAGCTAAGACCAGCTGACAGGGAGACTGGTGTTGGACTGATGGTTTAAAGTCAAATAGTGATGAAAGTTCAATTTCAAGTCCATTGTAAAAGTAAAAACTATATTAATGAAACAACTTGAAACAACTTCACTTTAGCTGCCCCACCCTGTATTTTAAAGGGACAAAAATCAAACATACGTATTCTTCCTCTTACTTTAGGTACTCAAAATAATCCACAGTCCTTGTTTGAGCAGTTTCATTAACTTGAGTAAGTAAAGTAAGTCATGATTAATGGAAAGAGAGACTGGTTTTGAATTTTTCACACAACACAGTGCCATTTAGTCCCATTGTATTGGAGAGATTTTGATTTTGTCCCTTTAAAACAGTTTTCATATGTTTTGAAGATTTCAGCTAAAAGTTTCTTGCAACCACATTCAAAACCAGAAACCATCAGATGTTGTTTTTCAAGGTTTTTATCCAGTAGTGCTCTCCTAATACTTCATCCACATCCACAAAGCTGGACATAAGCACCCTCGACTCCTCTTTTGAGTTGCTATGCAACAAAGACACTACCTTTTTTGTGTATGAAAGGATGCATGATGGAAATTTGGTGTCTCTTGAGCACTGTGAATGGGCCTCAAGACAAACCATCAGTTATTCCATCACACCAACATTTTCTCACAATTTTAGCAATGGACAAAGCCTGATCATGAGGCCCACAGGTTAAAACCATGTGATTTTTTTTCACTACTATCAAAGATTCAAAGGTGGGAATTAAGAATGTGTGCTTCACACTGAAATCCTGTTCATAAAGCATGGTGCAAAATGGCACACAGTTTAGCTACAATTATAATATGATTTGGGCAATGAAGAATGTGATTCAAATTTTTCTCTTAATACATACAGTTTTTGATGATGTTTAACATTATTAATTAATAACTTGTGCTCAATTATACCTGCTGTCTGAGTGTTTTCTTACTGTCAGTCTAGTCGATTTGTTTAAATTAAAATTTGCGTTTAATCGACAGTGAAATTAGTCACTGGAAACATTGGGAGGTGTTTGGGTTCAGCGGTGTATAAGCAATATATCCTAGACCACACTGACTGACTGGCTGCTGATGCTGTCTGGTTTTAATTTGGTTCACTATAATGTGAATTACATGATGTTCTCTTTCACCTGCCAAGACAAGCAGCATATGTTTGTAAACACAATTGAAATAGTGACTGCAGTTTCCCCAGGCTCCCTTACAAAATTGCAGTTTTATAAACTTAAAAAAACTTTATGAAGTGGGTGAGGCAAATTTTTAATAATTTGTGCTTCCTTGTGAATTCTGCATTAAATGTAATACATTAAGTTGCTTCTATCTTCATTAAAAAGATTGTCAGTGCTTTGTGGCATCACTGTACTGATGGCTACTCTGTGTCTGAAGTGTGTCTGCCTCCCAGCATTTAGTAGCTAAGTGTTTGAACACACCTTTTCTAGTTGATGTCACCAATTAAAATAATGACAGAACGCAACATTTTATTAGAATAAACATGTCAAACTTTACAAATACAGTAACATGTTCTGTTAAAATAGACCAGTGCCAGCACCTTATAATCAACCCCTGTCACAAGATGAAGGCACAAGCACGCAGGTATCTGACCAGCCATATCAGTGAATAATAATAAACAGGAGATCTGAATGTTTCGGTGTGCAAACATGCTCTGTAAGGGGGTATGATGTCATCTGATCTGGGGGGAATCCTTGATATGCTGGTCCAGTACTGCAGGGTTGGCTGCATTGATCCTGTAGGTGGGTGTGAGGACAGGATGCACAGACTGAAAAACACAAGGCTTTAATAAAATGCTGAGGAAAATAAAAATCATTGTTTCCTACAATAATAGTTGTGTTACAACATGATAATGTTACAAGCAAAAAATATGACAAGACATAAAAATATAATCAGTAACTTTAGAAATATTTTAGAATTATATTGCTGGGAGAGAAATTTTTAAGGGTTTGTTACTCCTTATTTTTGTCCTACAGGAAAACAGCTGGACAACTGCAGACGTACTGTAGCCAACAAACGGAGCTGACAACATCACCTGACCTTCCAGTTCAACCAAGGTGAGTTTGCTTTATATCATAGCATGATATAAACTGTTCATCATGTAATTATTTATTAAGTACTGTAGCAACACTTGGTTACACATGTATATCCAGCATCTTGTGGGTTCCACCAAATCCTATTGTCTAAACCAGGGTTTGTCAAACTTTTTACACTGGATACCACCTCTCAAAATGTTGGCTCTCCAAGTATTACCATTGCGACCAATGTTAAAATACAGTAGCATAGCTATAACTGAATTTAAATTTAAGGTATCTCAAATATCTCTGTCCTGCTTTTTGCACCATGTGGTGCTACGAGCTGCTGTGGAAATTTCTCTGATGCTTCTTAAGTAGCTACTAGCACTCGTGCTCGGTCATCAAAATATTTTCCTCTTGATCTGTGCTTCTCTCCGTAATAATTCCACTTTGAAACTACGATTGCATTGTTTTTGAAGCATTTGCTTTCAGTCTTCTTCTGATCTCCTCTTCCTATCTTGCCATCACAGTTTAGCTTGTGACTACTGGTAATCATTGCTGATGTATGTGTGCTATGAGCATGATGGTGACCATGCAGCAGGCTGATAATGAAACAAAAACACAGATAAGACAAAGCATACTTTAAATCATATTCCAATGAGCTCATATTTTATGTATTTTCATTTGAAATTCTTTAGTATTTTCAAAATATTTTATTAATATTTCTAATTAATTTATATAATTAAAAGAAATACCTCTGACATTCCTCCATATACCACTACAGGGACCTTGCATACAACAAGCAGTACATGTACCACAGTTTGAGAATCTAGCGGCTAAACCATGGACAATTACAGAGTAGTTTACAGGCCAGAAAATTGCTCATTTCTGCCCTCTGGTGGTCAGGATTATTATGACCTCCTGTCAGTGATAATGGGTACAATGATAAATAAAAAAAACTGACAGTTATCACTAAAATAATATAGTGACACTAAGATTAAATAGCTGTCTGATGATTAATAAGAGAATTAAAGCGGACATAAGTAACAGAAAAGTTACTTTCCCAAATAACTAAGTACTTTTATATGCAGTAATTGGTAAAGGTATTAATTACTTCTGAGAGAATTAACTACTTGCTCTAACTAATTACTAAATTTCTGTTGCAAAATGCTAACTTATAGGGCTGAACCCAGTGTTTTCTAAGTCCCAGTATGAATATTATAGGAATATTATGTAGGGCTTAAATGACAAACTTTTTTTTTCAATATGTTTAACCTACATAATGATGTTTTTTATGTTTGAAGTAATTATAGGCAATTCATCACACTGCAGAAATTATGTTGTGTTGATTGTCTTTGTGAAAGAGAGTTGATCTGGATCCAAACATCGTATTGAATAAATTAATAAATAAATACCCTGTGTAGGAAACAAACCACCAGGCTCCTCTCTGAAACGTTCAGTCACACATTTCTGCACGTGTGATATGTGTCTTGTACGCCCAAAGAATCACAAGCATGTATGTGTGCGTTTGTTGATGTGAAAAGATAAGGAGGCAGGCGAACACACATGTACTAAGAGTACATGAACAAACTCACAGCGTGTGACAGTGTCCTTGGATGAAAATTGAGGCTGGTGGCCAAGTGCCTCAGCCCACAGAGTCAGGAGATTAGCCTAGTTTTCTCCCAAACAAAAGAAAGAGGGAGAGACAAGGAAAAGACTGAGGCGTGAAAGAAAAGATAAATGGCTGGAAAGAGCGGCAGGAGGGAAGTTTTGAGGGGCAGATTTTGCGATTCCTGCTTCATTTACCTAATTTTCATTCTCAGTGCTCATTATGTTGCCAAACATTGTGTTTTTGTGACCCCAAAGTACTCTGAGGATTAGCCTAGTTTTCACGAGTGGGGAGAGGAAGAGCGGGAGGAGGAGACGAAGGAACAGATTGCACTTTTTAGATCAGTTACTTTTTAAAATCCTGAGATTACAGTGACATACACAGAATACACTCTCAATTTCAACATGTGCTCACTTTGAGGCTTTTTAATTTTACATTGGGAGCACATGTATGAGTTGGTAATAAAGCATTTCCTGAAAAGAAACTCTGACATTTGATCATAAACATTATTGAAAAAGGATGTGTTATATCCACACTGGGATCCTATCCGCATGCAGATATTATACGAAGTATATTGCACACAAATATTATATAGATTTCTTAGTTATCCTGTAATCAGACCTATTAAGATTTGAAATTTCCTTACTGAGCATAATGTGGACTAGCTGAAGTATTCCACTGCGCAGTAAGGTTGGGTATCACAGAAACTGGTACTTTTAAGGGTACAGACAGAATTATTTTGATACTACAAAGTACCAATTCACATTTAATCAGTCCGTACTGAATTTCTGTACCTGGGAAGGAGAGAGTAATAGATAGCATCATGCACAGTGAGTGCACGGACAGAGTGCTCAGAGGTAGGCAGGTATGTAGGTGGACAGGCAGGTAGGCTTATTACAATCCTGCTGCAGCCAAAGATGCCAGATTGCTTTTCTATATTTGTCAGAACATCTGAGTTACTGATTCCTGTTAGGATGTAAAGAGAATTTCTACAAATATAACTAACAATGGTTCTCAAAGTACTTATTCTAGGTTTAACAAGAAACATATAATGGGCCTCCTGTCCCACAGAAATCCATCTATGTTTGTAAGATATGTGGAACAACTACCAGGACCAGGAAGACGTTTTGAAAACAAGAAAAATTTAAGTGTGTCCAAGAGTTGAAAATTCAGAGTTGAAACATGTATAACAGCTGAAATACTGGAGTTTAAGTGTAAGTTCTTCAGCTATTTAAGTTTAAGTGAAAGTGCTCAAAGGAGGTATAGATCCAGTGAAAGCCCTGAGAGGAGTTTAGGTGATAAACTGAGCTGGAAGAGTGCAAATTCTAGAATAAATTAGTGGCAGTTCAAGTGTCAGCTGAACTGTAATCAGCTGAAGTGAATTGTCGATGAATAGTTGAAGTCGGAAAAGCTATCTTTTGTGGTTGTTGTTCTTTTGTTACAAGCTTAACGAGATCTGAAAGGATCTGTAGTGTTGTTTAAAGTGTATTCCTGAGCACTAGAAAGGTTTGAAATGAATTGCACAGTTGAAAAACACTGAAAGCAGTTGAACTGTGCAACTCAGAAAGGAGGTGGTGGTGGAGGAGGTGACTTTCAGACTGAAATGGTTGCACAGGTCTGAACTAGCACTGAACCCGCAGTTTAAAATATTAATATGCAATCTGATTATATCATATTTCTGTTTAAAACTTAAACTCAACACAGAAATGCAGAACACAGAAAAAGATTGTTTGTGAGCGTGCAACTTTTCCCACCCCCATTTATGTATTTATTTTATAGCTGGCAAAATACACACACACATAAAGTCATTAGTGTAATCATTTTGATTAAAAGGATAAAATAACCACCTTCAAAAAACACTGTACAGTGCCAAGTAATTGGCCATTAAAATCTCCCTGGCTGTAACAATAACAATCTTTATTATCATCAATTTATACATCCATTTAACAATATCTTACAGTTCCTGGAATGCGAGCACAGGTCATAAAAAATGTGAATATACTGCAGCGGTAAATTGCTGAATGATCATGCACAAGCCACCTTCTGTTCATTTTATACAGTATAGAGTAGAAGTGGAAGATGGAGAGCGACATAGACGTGGAGCCACAGGGCGCGTGGCAGCCTTCATCAGTTCCTTATTAAGTTCATGTGGTTTTAGATAATTGCTTTTTACGTCGGGAGGTATGTGTTCTAATACACCTGAGGTGAAGACCTCGGAGGGGTTTTCATATTCAAATTGATTGAAAGGCAAAAATAAAGTAGATTTCCATGCCATTTCCATAGGTGTGAGAGTGCTTATGGATTTGACATTAAGATGTACTTGGACTGTGTTATGCATGTGATTACTGGATCTGTCAGTATTTGCTTTAGGCTATTTGAAAGAAATTCAACAGGACTGACAGGATTGCAAAGCGTGGTTTGCTAAGACAATTGTAAAATGCATGGCTGATGGACATTACACACATGCAGGTGATCGAGTATTTTACGACAGCCTTTCTTCTGTTCTAATGAAGCTGCAGCAAATGCATCTGGCTTGTGATACTCTGTACAACACCAGCGCAGAAGATTGAATCAACAATTACATACAGTCATATAAAACTGAAACTACTTTCAGGCCTGTGAATGGAGAAATATTTCTGTCCTCAGTGACCTTGGCTGTCCTGAAAGGTGCCTGCGTCAGATTCACTTTGTTAGTTTAATCATTATAAATCTAAACCTATTCTGAGGGCCGTGGTACAGTAAGCTAAGTTGACAGTCTATACATGTTCTTGGTGGTGCTTCTGCTTTAATATATTATCCGCCTCCTGCAGCAAAAAAAATGGATTTTCATTTCTGGGATTTAGACCGAGTGACAATTGGTCTTGTGCTTCTGTGTGCGGAAAACCTTTCATTACTATAAGTACTAAACCATAACTGTTCCTGCTAAGACAATTATTTTTTTTTCACTTGATTTCTTTGACTTGTGGTTACAGAATATCAACTCTTTGGACAAACACAGAATAATTTCTATGAACTTATGCTTTTTCAGGCTGTCCACACCACAAACAGATTGTTTGTACATTCAAATTATTATGACCCATATTTGCATTTATTATTGAGATGCGACCTCTAATGGCCGTAATAATTATTACTGGAGATGCATAGAAAGCGAGAAAGTTTGTGCAGGGAGGAGGTCAGGGTGGATGATTAGGTCAAACAAACACGACTTCCACCCAGGAGACCAGGGTTTGTGCCCCCTCTGAAAGCAAAAGTCGGAGTTGAGATATTTGAAGTTTGTTATGTTATGTATTGTCACATCATACGTAAAATATTTCTTTTTTAATCCCAAACCACAGTCTTTTCCTCAACCTAACCAAGTAGTTCAGCATGACTAAACCTGACCAAACTGCTGGGCATTTCACAAAATTAACCACGTTTATTATCAAGTGACATACTGTGCGTCACACAGTTAAGGTCCCATACGCCTGTCGATGGTATTCTCCATCGGTCATATATGTCTTGCTCACATGGCGAGCATGAAACAAATTAATACAGTACAATGTGGCAATATTGGTAATCAAAGTTTATTATTAAATTTTATTATTGTATCAATACATAAACCACAAGAATCAACCTTTTACTGAATAAATTATTAATACTGCAAATGTGAAATAAACGTGTTGGTACTAGAATAATAAATGCTGCAATTAGAGTCCACTAGATGGTGTTGTGTTGTTGTTTTTTTTTTTTTATCAGAGGTCACAGACTGAGGGATTAGTTGTTAGTTGTTTGTTTTTTGCCAAATTCACACTCGAAGAAAAGGTTATGAATTGAAAGCTGACAACATGTGTTACTGGAATACTTGACATATTGCAGAATGTTTAAAATCACAATAATATTGGATCATGACTGATTCCCACCCCTCACGCAATGTATCGCCCGAGTATTTATAACTGTTCTGAATGGCTACACTTGAAGGTGGTGTAAAAACCCTGCCACAGCCTCCTGGCCTCATCATATTGCCTCACCTCTTCTCTTTTTTGTCTTGTGTTTCAACAAAATGAGACTGCGCACACTTTTGAACAGTAGTTCTGTAGAAAATAAAGAGGAAAGAAAGCTTGTGAGACGAGTTCAAATCTTGCCTCTGCACACGTAGCCAATCACTGTGTCAAGTAGCTGTGATAGTCTGTTTCAGAAGTCAAAAAAACTGTAAAATCCAAAAAGTGTTTGATGCAAACTTAGGACCGTGTGATGCAGGATGTAATTCACTGGGAAAAAAGGAGTGACAGCGTTAAGGTCATTTGGTTTACCTTGTGCACTAAAATCATAAGAGTTGAGCGTTCCAACAAATTTTCTCTTGGATTCACACCTATTTTTATGTCAGCTGGTTCATGGTTACCATTTAATATACAAATTAAAAAAAGACCCAGAGTGTACCACGACTCCAACTGTGCCGAACAGTCAATAGAACACAAACAATACCTGCCTTTTGTATTATTCAGACAGAGGAGGCTATTAGTGCTTTTACACTTGAGGAAAACACTGTATGTTTTGTCTTTTTAATAGGATGGGATTCGGACACTCCCTGCAGCTCTTTCGCTCTAAGCCAGTTCATAAAAGCATTCACACGGAGACGACAGATGTCTCTCCTGTGGCAACGAATAAGAAGAGGAACATGAATTTCAAGTTGTAATCATATTCAACGAGTTGACCAGGAAATCTTCTGTCAAGGTCCTACACTGAAAACATTTAGTGGTTGAATAGCTGTTCACACAATGGCTCTGGCCAATAATGACAAGCCTTTTAGTCAACACATTTAATTAAATTGGGAGCTACTGTATATATCCTTCCTGCAAGTAGTTCAGAAAAGGTTGTTTAATCTGTTTGAACAGGAATTGTTAATAAAATCTCATTTATAAATGCTTTGTGTTGGCACATGGGGGCAGCTTCTGTTAAGGACACACAGGTTACATCCTCTCCTGTTTCTGGGAATTGTTTTTGGAAATACACTTATTTTCTTTCCTGCCAGGAGTTAGATGACGAGATCGATACAACCCTCATCCTTTGTACATTAAATATGGAGCTAAAGCCAGCAGGCCTTCGTTTAGCATAGAAAATTAGCTCAAATAAACAAAAGTTTATGATATATACACGTTTTGTTCAGCAAGATAATCTTCACAAATGGATGCCGCTTATATGATTTGAAACACAGTAACACAGTAAATGTTAGAATACACTGTGTGGGAGAAGTTTGTACAAATCCATCCAGCTGATGTTGAGATATTTAACAGGATAAGTGAAAACTGAACTGCAAAACAAAAGGAAAACGTAGGGGGATTACCGGAGGATTAGGATCCATTATTAGGATCCTCTGGGCACCACTGATATCTTTTCTAAATACCTTGCTGGTCCATTCAGTAGTTGTCAAGATCTGTCACTAAAAAACACAAATATCACCCTCATGGTGGTGCTACAGGAAAAGCCAGACATACTACAAATTTCACCCCCTAATATAGGTGTAATAGAAAAATTAAAATCTTTTGTAAGGCCGATATAGACTAAAAAACTGCTGCATGGTGATTACTGATAGTGAGTTACAAAAAGAATATCCATCATAGAAAAGTACTATAGATTATCACTTTAACGAATGATGTTGCATGAAGAGGAATTGATGTGTGCACTAGTTTGGTACTGCAGTGGAACATTTTGCTGTTAAACTGGGGTGAGATACAGCCGCTCCCTGCAGCTCATTGTGTTTGTCTTAGTCGCTTTACGAGCGCATTCGTTAGAGGGGTAAATTGATTTTTGCAGGGAATGTTTTTTCTGTAGGTAATTATGGAAATGGTGGCGTTTCCTGCACATCTGCTCAACCAGTCTGTCCTCTTTGGGTTCTGACAAATGACTTAACAGGAAATGCTGAAATAATTGCAGGGAAGTGTGGATGCATACGGGGATGTGAACACATTGCACACATGCACATCTATGTTCAAACACAACCCTGCCACACAAATATCTCTTTTTTCATTGTGTACTCAGTATATGCTGTCATATATGGGAACATACATCCACCATGACCCAAACGCCCCGTCACACAAACACAGTCATAAATGCAAAATGCAAATGCAATGCCCTCTACAGGTGAAGAACATTTATGATTGTAGGCACAGATGAAAACATAATAAACAACATGGATACTCAGAGTTTATCAGTGAAAAGTCTACAATGATCTCTCTCTATCTCTCCCTCTAAAACAGACACAAAAATGCACGCACACACACACACACTTCTGCACAAACACAAGCACTCATGCAAACACGTAGAAATAATGAGCGAGACAGAATCACCATTAATAATCTAAAACCCAGTGGCTCAAATTTTGGAGGCTATAATGAGTTTTAGGCTGAAGAGCCCTTTTAATCACATACATATACACACTGACACACACACACACACACACAAGGACACATGAGCACACCTCCTATGCAGCAGAAGCTCTGACACTGTTGACAGTCCAGCAGGAGTTACCTTTGCCTACACACAGCATATGTAAGACTGTAACTCAGGGTTGCATTTATGCTACTGCTATTAATTATTTTTCTCAATCGATTGATTGTTCTGTCAGAAAATGTTTCAAAAATAGTTAAAAAAATACTCTGCACAAGTTCCAAGGGCCCAACAGTCTGAAACTTAATGGTGTTTAATTTAGAGGGATATACAACAGAACTAAAAGAGTGCAGGTTGCTACCAGGCTACAGATGGTGAAGCACCTCCTGCAATGTTACCACAATTGCCAAATGCAAGGCTGTAGAACTGTTTTACATCACTCACCATTGTTCATTTCTTATCACTATTTGATCATCTGATAATTCAGTACATGCTAATTCAATTAATCCTGCATTTCCCTGGCCTGAAGACCAGGCGGCAGCCCGAGTATCTGCAAGTCTGGCTGATATCAATCGGTGGATGCACACCACCTGAATCTCAGTCTCTCCAAGGCCGAGCTGCTTTCCCTTTGAGGGAAGGCATCAGCCATTCATGACCTCTCCATGACAACTGAGAGAACTCTGTATTGCGTCCGGCTTGGACTGCAATGAAGCAGAGTGTGACACTGGACAATCAGCTGTCCTTCGCTGCCAACGTTACACACTCATGCTCCAGAACATCAACATCCATTCCTTACCCAGAGGGCCGGGCAGGTTCTGGCCCAGGCTTTGGAAATCTCACGCCAAGACTACTGCAACTCACCGGTGTGCCTGCATGTGCCATCCAACATCTAAAACCCATTCAAAATTCAGCAGCCTGGCAGGTCTTCCACCAAAGCATTTTTCCAAGCTGAAAACCCCAGACAGTCATCTAAAAATGTGCAGCTGGGAGCGCTTGAGAGCATTTTTTTCAGCTGAGACACTTCTGTTGCTGTGCAATGGAATATCCATGGAAGTGGTTAACGTAGGCTGTGTTACAAGTATCAAATTGTGCAGATAGTTTGTGTTGTCAACAAATACTGAATGTTAAATGTCAGCACAAGGTAGACTACTTGATCCGGTTCTTGCTCTGGATGAAAAGAAGACTAAAACATGTAGGGAGAGAGGGTGGACATGCTGATCTGTGTAGGTTCATGGCATTTTGTGGATGAGAAAACACCTCGGCAAGTACCATCATTTGATTCAAAAGCTGAAGATGGTTCAAGGAGTGCTGTTTGAGCAGGACACAGCTAAGTAAAAGGTGACTGTGACAAGTGCAATGTTTTATCCAAGACTGAACATTTTTCAACTCTCAGCGAACAGAAAAGAAAACCAAACATGCAGCATTCAGCACAGGATAAATGCTCAGCGCCTAGTCATGCTGTTGGCATTGTAGCATAGTGTAAATATGCAAACAATTAACAAAATACACCAGCATCAGGAACCAAAAGGTCTTGGTGGACACAGCCCCTTAGTTCTCCCACACTACACTGCTCCTCCGCAGCCTGCACTGGTACTGAGGCTGCTCAAATCCAATTCAAGACACTGGTGCTTGTCTGCTGTGCTGCAAATAGCTCATTTCCATCTTACATCCAGGACACGGTCGAACCATACACCTCAGCCCATCCAGTACACCCTACTACTGCCATCAGCTCACTACTCTCTCATTATGAGCAACTGCTCAACAAAATCCAGACTGTTTACTGTCCACAGTGGTAAAATAAAGCTCCCCATTGACAACAGGACAGCATTTCTGTTCTGTTGCAGACTGAAACCCTACCTGTTTAGACTGCACCCAGGCCCATGAATAGGACAAAAAACTTTCTATGAGTAGTTTGGTTCCTGAAGTTGATATACTTATGATTCTTGTAATTTTTGGGTCTTATCATGGTTATTCTGAGTCACTTAAATATAATGCAATGTAACATGCGTATACATAGACACACATACACAGCCTACAAATGTGTCTACACACACCCATTGACCAACAATGACTCACAAACACAGCTGTACACCTCAGAAAACCACGGCGCCAATCATTTGACCCCACAATGACTGACTTACGTGTTGATGATGATGATGTTTTCAGACAAACTGTCAAGTACGATATTTGCTTAGGGAAAGCAAGCCGATGATGTGTGTTGATAAGACCTGAAATAGACCTAATCAGTGGATAAGTGCCGCACAATCAGGTCAATCTATGGAGATGACAGCAGAGGTAAAACACAGCCACAGACTGATGGGAGTCTAAAGCTGTAAAATCACAACATAAATAGTGACTAATGGAGATCTCAAGGACTCATTAACTCACTCATTCACACTAAATGAATCATTTCCACTCACGGACATTCGGTGACTCAGCTCGATGCCCTCCTTCCATATATTCAGGCACACGGCAAAGTTTGTTGATTGAAACGGCTTTATGCGGCGTATTATTCAGAATCATAATCATGGCTTAAACCTGAGCTAATAATCCCTGACATTTTCATATAAATAAATGTCAGCTGTGTCACTCCATCACAGACTGAAAGCACAACAGTGATTCAACCTATGGCCACTTCTTGACTGCTTTTAAAACACTGCGGTGTTTGGTAGCTCTAATGGGGTAACGCTAAATATGAGTATAGGAGGAAATGAGTCAGGGCTGTCCATGCATACATAACAATAACAATATAATATTGCATTGTCATCATTGCATTTCTGTTTGTGTACACTGAGAACTGCTTGCCTGGCGCATATGCCATAAGTTTTCTAGCTACTAGGTTTACTTTCATGATATGCGGCCCACTGAATCCCACTGGCTCCACCTGCCAGTTCCCACTTGGCCCATAGACTTTACATTGTGATGACGTCATTTTTAGATAACTTTTCTCTGCATGAGGAAAGTTTTACAATTCTAAAAACTCCATGGACCAGAAATTCATAATAGAAAGAATCATAATTGCCTTTGTTTCCAGTCCGTTGTGTCCTGTCAGCAGTTTTACAAATGTCTCTTTTATAATGGTGGCTTATGTGGTAAATGCTTTTTGGCCTTTTTTTTTTGCCGAGTGCCGTGAGTGGCCACTGGGAAAAACTGGAAGCAAGGCTGAGCAGCAATCTGACACATCTAGTTATATTATACATTCATGAAGTTCTAATTAGAAAGCTATAGTCTCATAATGCGGTGAGTACACTTCACAAATGTTTGTCTACTTTTTACCAGGTTTGGGTGGTTAATGTTGTCCACGAAAAGTGGGAGTCCAGCTTACACCATAGCTTCAATGTAAAGTAGCACTTTGGGATAAGCAAACTTGAAGCAAGTTATTTATTCATAATTTTCTTAAATCAGCCTTGTTTCTATATAGTTGGGGGGCAGTATGTAGTTACTTAACTCCCAACAGTTTTCTTCCAAGCCTCATTCTTTTTGAGGATATCCTTATAGAAATCATGCTGTGGATTACATAAAATAGGCTGCGTTTAACCTTGTAAGTTAGTCTCTTGTCCTTAAAGGCAAAGCAATAGTATCTCCATCACCCCATTGTGGAAGGCTGCAGTACAAGTCATAAATCCTGCCTCCCAATCTTAATAGATAGCACATGGGCCAAATTAAAACATCAAAGTGCACATCAAACACATCTTTCACAAAGATGGTGTCTGTCATTCATTTTAGGTGGTTCTTGTATTCTGATGGTTTGTTTAAATGTTCATTTTTCTGATTAGATTGTTTTTACTTTATATGATGATATAAAAACAGGGTTTCTAAGGGATTAACCAACACTAGTCACCACTGTGCAGACTATGGCTCCAAATGACATTAGTAGCAAAAGATGGCAGCAATCATACCTGGGATATTAAGGCCGCAGGGGTTGGCATGATATGTTTCCAAATGCCTAGAAATGAATGGAGTATTATTAATGCATGATGAGAGGTGAACTTCTGATTTAAGTAGCCGTTTACTGTTTTGTATCACTGTGTTTTATGAAAAGCAGAATAAAGCCCACCATCAACAGAAAACTGAACTTTTCATGAACACAAAATATATGGAAAAGGATGTGACGGTGCTTTTTTGTTCAGTCTCATTCTGTTTGACTGACAGGTGATCTTTGAAAAACGCCTCGCGAAAATACCACAATAATGAATTCTTTGAGGGAATATTTGAGACAAAATAAAATTAAAGAACATTTGACATTCCGGCGCCTCTAATTTAATGAGACGGGGGTTCTGGTGGTAAATAAAACTGTGCACACCATGACCTTCATAGCATTACTGTCATAAAACAAACAACTACAGGTAAACATAGCATTTTCTGAATCACTATTCTGCCATTCTCGCCCTGCTGCTGCTGCCTTTTATTATTCTGTATACTTAATTCATAAAGATTTATTCCAGCCTGGTGGGTAGACTTACCTCCACTCCCTATTCTGAAAATAAAAAAAAAGTAAACAAAGCGCCTTATCCTAACCACCCACCTGTTTATCCCTCTAGAATCTCCAAAGCACTCCTGAATTCCTCTTCAACTTAAGAAGCAGCTTGTGCATGCTGGCGAGAATGCAAATCTTTCCCGAGAACAAAAGGAGAGATGGCTCTCTGCTAATTATGTCAGTTATTTAATACAATCAACCAATGTTTTAGTTAATGCCAAAGCTTAGGGACCTTAAGTACAGACAGCTGGCTTTCAGTTTGTAAGCACACACACCTCACACAAACACACATACTCAGGGTGATATAGTCATTAACTTTTTCGAATAAGCACTGCCTATTTATTTCTCTCTCTGCTGTGTGTGTGTGTGTGTGTGTGTGTGTGTGTGTGTGTGTGTGTGTGTGTGTGTGTGTGCCACATCATATCACAGGGCTCTTGAGAGTTGTGCCAGATCCATGTTGTTCTTTCATTACCGTGGGCTTATGAAGATTTACATGGATATTGAGGTTGGTTGGGGCCTTAAACCATGGGGGCTTAGGCAATCAGGCAGTTGACTGTGTGTGTGTGTGTGTGTGTGTGTGTGTGTTAGTGTGTGTGTGTAGATGATAGTTCACTTGATGAAAAAAGTATATGACATGAAAGCCTGTCAGCTCAAATAATCTATCTCCCTCTCTTCATCTCCCTCAGTCTCTCAAGTGACACGCTACATTTGCATTGCCAACTTAAATTAAGTTTATTTCACCCATGTGACACGGAGACAGTCAGCTGATCATGCGTTTTACACTTTATGCGAACGGGGAAGTCCCAGCTGTATCAGTGGCAATTAAAAAGTGATGGAAAAGACAGCTCCAAATCTTAAATCATGGGTCGTACACATAGGCACCGGAGAAAAGAGGGAATATTATTTGTAAATCTCACACAGCTTCGCATGTGAGGCTACAGGAGGGCTGGATTCTGTCATTCCTGATCACATTCTTCATCACATTCTTAATCAGTAACGCTGATGTAATAAGCTTAAGGCTTTGCGTGTCTGTGTTCAACGCTGTCGATCACTTTGACAAAGATTATGCAACCGTGTCTTAAAATGCATTCATTTCAGAAGCAAGCAGAACACATCTGAAGTGAGACACGCTTGTTCCAAGAAACTCATAGCACATGTGCTTCATATTCTGCATTATTCTGTTATGTCACCCTTTGTTGAAGGAATAGTATTTTCCCTTTTGAGTGAGATGAGAAGATCAATATCAATCTCAGGTCTGTTTGTTACATGCGGAGGCGGATTCTGCACTGGTTAGCCTAGCTTAGCAAAAAGACTGGAGTCACCGGTTGAGTCCGCCGAGCATGGCACATCTGCGCCACGGTGTTGATTCGTCCTCCACATGGCTGCATGCCAGCAGTGTTTCAAATTATGTTCTGATTATGTTGCTCAGATTTTGTTGATTTGGTCCTCTTTCCTTGTGGAATGTGCCTCTACTGTGCATAAGCAGTTTACATGATTAAATAGTTTCTTTTTCATCTGTGTTTATAATTGCAAGTCTGCAAGGGGTCTTTTATTTTGAAAACTGACCAGATGTTTCTGTGTCTGACTTCCCCACTCAATCCACTCTGTGCAGATTAACACAGCACCAACATACAAATAGTAATTTGTGGTTTTATGAAGATTTATGAGCTGTATATATTTCTCAGTGAACAGCATTGGGTTTACCATTTTGTCAGTGTAGAGATGTATACCAAAACTTGTGCTGGACCAGATTTGGCCGCTGCATAAAGGCACTGGATTGGTGGATAAACTGCTTGGTAAGAAATAGTAAAATCATAAAAAGCTAACCCTATATCTAAAGTCCAACAAGTCCTCATACCTAAACAGCAGACTAGGGCATTTGCCACATCAGGAATACCAGCATCAGGTGTTTCGGAACTTCGGGCAGCAGGTGTGGTGTTGAAATCTCTCTTCCCATCGATACATGTTCGAACTTACCTTTCTCTGCTAGCCTAAGAGTTGCAGAAACATTTACATCAAGGCTGTCTTAATTCCAGTTTAGAGATTTTCTTGAGGATGTTTCTTTCTTGTAGTGGACAAAGCTAAGTTAGCTGTTTCCTCCTGATTCTAGTTCTTTTTGCTAAGCGAGTCCCACCATGTCTTAAATCCAGCTAAACAAAAGTACAGCACTGATATGTTTCTCATCTTACATTCAGAAAGAAAGTAAATAAGCTTTTTTCCCAAAATGTTGAACTTTTCCTTTGAAAGAGCAAAACTATCATGGGAATTATTGAATTAGTACAACAGCACAATAAAGCTGTTGTCAAATCTCCAATTTGACCATTTTTACCTTCTGGGGAGCTTCAGTAATGTGAAGGATGGAAGTCGTATCAAATTTATGAGAGCAGATGACTTAATAATGACATGAACTGTATGTGCATATTTCACCACTGTGGACGCTGATTCCACAGTGAATTCTTGTCTCGACACTGATACAGTAGCTGAGAGGACTTGTGTACTGGAAACCTGATCAGCCTTCCCTCATCTCTTAAGCCCGATCATACATTGTCCTTTGTGCCACACGTGAGATCGTACATGTGACTACAGCTGTACCGATGCTTAAGCTGCACAACATTTCAACAATTACCATTTGGCGCCTGAGATTAGATAAATGAATGATGTGAATGCTATAATGGAGCTGTGCCATATGCTGCTGTGATGTTAATGCGTAATGGAATTTCCTTTATTATCTTATGGAATTTTCCCGCCCCTGCACTGCTGGTGATTTACAGCAGTATGGCCTCATACATTACTATCAGCAAGTGGAGGTTGAAGCTGCTGTAATTGCCTCACATGCTGCCCTCCTGGGTACTATAACATGAAATAGCTCATATACAACAATTATCAAAGCATAATGCTGAATCCAAAGATTTCTCCCAAACTGTTGCACACTTTGTATCAGCGCAACAGCTGAGAAAAGTGTATCAGAGTAAACCAATGGATTTATTGTATTACCTTTTTATTCAGACTGTAGGCGTCTAATTCATTCTTCTTGTATGAATACTGTATGCTAATTCCTGGCTGAATATCACTGTCATCTCATGAGTCACTCGTTTGTGTTTGATTTTTTGGGAGGTATTTCTGACGCACGATGAAACAACAGGAAGTCAGTCATTTCAGTTTATGACTGGTGCGACTGGTTCATTAGCGTGTGTGGCTTACGGCTCCTGAGGGACTGTCTGCGCAGAGGTATAAAAACTTTGATGAGCACTACGTGGGCGCACACTCTGTGACGATCGACATATCAGACCCTGTGTTGTGTGTGAAAAGCCATTAATTCAGATGGATGCAACCACTGTGACGCCTTGTCATTAGGGGTTTATTTGCCAGATCTTCGTGACATCTTCAGGTGCGTTTCACTTAATGAAAGAGTGCGAAGAACTAAACAACAGTTGTGTTTTTCTTTGTATGAACTTAGAAACTCTGCCTCCTTTAAACCACAGTTAAATCTTTCTACTGATAACCCACCATATTTTACAGCCAGTGAACTTTTTCTTCTCTCCAGTTTAGCAAGGTAGAAAGCGTGGGTGAGTGAATGTTTACATGATAATGGAGGAAAATGAGATGAAAAATATTATCACAGAGTAATTTAATCAGTTTCTTTAGACTGCTTAGATATAGTATACAGTTCAGATCTGCAAAGCAAATGACAAACTCATGTTGGATATATTAATAGATATAAATGTATTAACCTGAACTGTAGTTTGAATTTAAAGGTACCATATACAGCATTTTCCTAAAACACAGTTTATTAGAACTTTCATTGGGCCCTAAAAACTGAAAACCCAACTGAAACCAACCAGAACCCGACCCTCATTAGCAAACTTTAGCCCGAACCCAATTACAGCCCAACATTTTTCTTAACAAGCTTCTGTCTATGCTTCATAGGACAGGTGTGCAAGGGTGGGGAGTGACTGGGCTGGATGGAGCTGCTCTGCTGAGCCGCCTGCCCTTCAAATCTGTAACGGACTTGACTGAAATAACACTTAAATATGTGTGAAATAAGGCCTGACCAGACCTGTACATGTGGGGTCCATTCGGGTTTAGGCACAGATCTGGAGCCCCAAAATGTATAGTTATATGTATATTTTGTTGTTCTTGGGATGCTTTACCAACCCAAATCACTGATATGTGACATCTTTCTGGTGCATTTGCAAAGAACTTGGACAGATCCTACTGATTTTACCTTTAATATCATGCAGTATAGACAAAGTTCTCATCAAAAACTTATTTTGTCAAACCCACGACCGGTGCAGAGGAACCACAGCCTCGGTACATGGGAAACAAACAGTCTACTATTTGAGCTACCAGGACACCCAAAGTGACTTTTCCAACTTCCATGATCCTTACTTACCTTTCAACGCTATCATATGACATTTTTTTGTCATCATTTTAATGTGAGAGAGACCTCAGGTGGCAGCACTCACATCATGTGCATTTAACAGACCTAAATAAACACTCTAAATAGAACAAAATGGAGAACCAACAACAGAAAAAGTCAAAGATAGAACAGTGTCAAGGTCCCTGGTGTCCATGTTTTTAACCTGCTTTAGTCCAGGTGACACATGAAAAAGATCCCATTTTCAAAGAGCATGAAGTATGATTGCAATTGTACTATTTGGGGCCCAGAACACTTTCAGAAATGGAGCCATTGCAAATATGCCCTGTGGAGGCCATGGCAGCCATTTTATTTTCCACCAGTATAACCAAATGATGTATTTTGCACCATATCTCCTAAACCAAACGTGACATAGAAAATGTCTACCCCCATATTTTGATGAGGGGTCGCGAAGGATTACAGTGATCCCATATACAACGTCATACATTGTTCAGATGAAAAGTTAATGGGACATATCACCCTCAATTTTAAATTTTCCTCTGGTCTGTAGTGTTTTATCCATTTATATGGTTTTAGTGTGAGTTGCAGAGTTTTGGAGATATCAGCCATAGAGATGTTTGCCTTCTTTTCACTATAATAGGTCTAGATGGAATTTTTCACATGTATTTGTTGATGGTTTGAGCATCACAGGACTGTTGCCATTTAGCCCCATTATATTAACTAGCACCAAATAAAATATATATGGATAAACAGCAGTATAGACCAGGGGAAAATACATGTATATGTATATAAAATATTGATTTTGGGGTGAACTGTCCCTTTGATGGTGAATTCAGTGACGTATTGAGAGGGAAATCACAGTATCTGAGAACCGAGGCTGGATTTTGTAAAAGAACATTTTATATTTCTGACACTGAAACAGTCTTGGCACTGCACAGAATCCTTTTCCAGTTTTCTTGAAAAAAATTCGCCTCTATGTAAATCTTACAGTAATATGTATGCAACGTGATTCCGCATTGATGGACTTGTTATATTCCCCTGATCCTGACAGTGACACTAATAGAATTCACACCTCTTGTGTAGGTCTTTCATTTCCATACTAATGCGTTGCCATGTCTCAAGGTATTCCTCTGGGTGATAGTGACGCTACAAAACTGCCCTGACGGCTCGCACGACAAAGAAAAGAACTGTGTACACAGGTCTGTCTTTCAAAATAAGTCTTTTATAAATGGAGTCACACGAAGACATTCATTCGCTGCTGGTTGGCGTTCTTTTTCGTGCTTTTGTGGAACTTTTCTCAATGTTTGGGCCATTTGGAGCAAGAGCTGCTCCCAGGATCTCCTAACAGCTTGTAGAAATGATGTTTAGATTTCTAGCAAGTGGTCTCAACTGTGTGATGTGTGGGTCTCACTAGGGGGCCATGCTTGTAGCATTATATCAATCCATGAATGCTAACGTGCTATGATGAGATGGCCTGCGATCCACTGGGGGTAATGTTATAGGAGTGTATGAAAAAAGAAGACTGACAGGGTCAGCATGGCGAACTTCTTCTGAACCTGGTCCCCGGAGACAGACGGGAAGATATAAAAAGAAACGGAGAGAGCGACAGAGAGATTCAGAGGGACAAACAGAGGAAGCTGGAGGAGGAACATACAGAGAGGGAGAGGGGAAGAAGGAGAGGTGAATATAATATTTCCAAATCCACCGAGAGTTTTCTCTGCTCTGAACCTGCCCAGTATCTCACTTTTTCACTTCTTCTCCACATCCTTTAAAGGAACTTTTTTTCTGCGTGTTTTCCGGTTGATATTGTGGCCATCATTTATACTACCTGCAATATATAATATAATCAAAAAATAAATTCTGATACCTGCTACCCAGCAGTTAAAGTACTTAAAATTGGCCTCCACCTGGTGCTTTTTCTTTAAGTTTTCTTTCTTTAAGCTATTTCTCCATTTAGATAGTTTGGTGTGAGTTGCCCAGTTTTGAAGATGCCCTCTGCCTTCTCTCCAATATAATAAATCCAAATGACACTTGGCTTGAGGTGCTCATAGTTCTGAAAAATCATCCCTGGCTGATCTGTCCCTTCTTGTCCCTGAGAACAGTCACACCTAATTCTGCATAGTGATATAGTTGGCAGGGGTTGTTTGGTGAATTTCCTCAGAAGTTTTTCAAGCAGTTCCTACAGCATTGGCCTTAAACAGATGTTCTGCCTCTTCAGTGTGCACAGGTGTGGGGCAGCTATTCCCTTGAAGACAAGGAAGCGCCTCACTGTTATGGTGTCTTGCTTGGTAATGATTTTCTTTTCCTTTTCTTTTTCTTGTTTATGGAATACAATGTGACACATTGTACACAGGTCGCAAAAGTCCAGAGACTAAAACGCTGGTATGATCAATAAATTGTGATAAGTTCTGAATACTTACAGTGTATAGTACATATATACTTGGACAGATACAAAAAGAAAACACGCTTAAGTTGATTTTTGTTTTTTTATTATTCAAATATAGACCATTATTCTTATAACTGAATGTAAAGTATACAACATTTGCAGCGCCACTTAAACCTTAATGTTCGCAATAGTCCCCATTTCCACTGGAGTGCTTATTTTACTGCTTCACTGAAATTTTATTCTTATTTTTTTATTGCTGCATTATTACATCAAACAGAAGCGTGATACTTCAAGTGCTGTCTTTGGAAAAATTGTTGTCCTGAATAGAATTTCAAATGAAGTTCAATTGACCGCAGAACAACTTGAGGCTAATGATGGACCTGCTAAAAGGTCCGTGGGCTAAAGAGGTAACCTGATTACTGAAGCTACAAGGGCGATGATAAACACAGGACAATCATTACACTTAACTGTCTGCTGTGAAAACCAGAAAGACACTGACTAAGGCAAAGTTTAAGTGTACCCAAGTCACAGAACTTGAATTATAACTACCAGCTAACGGCTGTGTTCTTGCTTTTATGAATGACTTTTTACGACCAACTTGTGGATGGTACTAACTAAAGACAGAGGATATTCACTGTGCAGAGAGATAACATTATTAGCCATTAGCTCTCCGTGTAATAATCAGCTGGTCTGTTTGGAAACACACACGAGCACGTCCACAATTTGTTGGCTCAGTCCGGTGCGTTAATGCGGAAGCTGAATGATTAACCCCGATGGTAATAATCTATAGTTCACAAACAGAGTGCAACCTGTCATAATGCCAGCCATTACTGTGTTTACTTTTAGCTTTGTTGCACTTTGCATAATGTTGCTAGTAATGGAATTATACAAGCCTCACCGCATGATGATGAGTCATTCTGCAGGTTCAGCTGTACGCTGATAATAACAGACCAATGTTCTGTAGATGTTCCCTGAATATACAGCTGTCAGACAATTTTAGTTCACTAATAACCCAAATCCTCACTAACCATTTGCAGTTTTTTCATCAGAATGTTTTGTCATGCCCCGTGGTGACTTTCTCCCAGTTTCTGGCAAATTTTCACTTTTTCTCCTTTGCATTATCACAACCTGTTTCTGACATTGTACTGCAGGCATAAGCCAAAAAGAACTGCAAAAGTCTACTGTTTCCACTCATACAACAATACAGCCACACCAAACCAGACTTCTTAAAGGAATAGTTCACCCAAAAATGAAAATTAAGTCATTTTCCACTCACCCTCATACCCATCGAAGGTGGGGTTTCATTTTTTAGTCCACAAAACACTGCTGGAAATACAGAATCTCCTAAACAATTGAATTGAATGGTGACCAGTTTTCAAGAAAAAAACATTAAATGCCTCCATACTGCTCGTCTGGTGTAATCAAATTCCCCTAAGCCCCAGCTTAAGTTGACTTGAAAGACGTCATTTACACCATGTCTTTAGCCATGTGCATATGCACATGGTCTGAACTGGTTGTGTGTCTGATATTGTGTGCACGCAAGTGAACAGCATGTCAGGGCTTTAGGAGACTTGGATGACACCTGATGAGCAGTATGGAGGCAGTTGATTAAGTTTTCTGAACGAAACTACACAGAAATTCACATGTGATAATTCTCTTGCAGAGGGACAGACTGTTCCCATTAGAGTTCACATGAATTAAATCCCTCAGTGTGTGCTGTATTCTGCTCACAGAGTCGCTGTGCCCACATGTACTAGGAAGAGAGCTTCTTACACCCACACCCATGATGCCATGTATCACAGCCCTAGCTATTACTTTGTTGGACAAAACATAGTGATAGGTCACTATTTAAACTAAACTTTTTACAGTTCCATATTTTGAGACTTTTGATATCGAGCCACATACCTCAAACTTGTTACTGGAATAATAAAATGAAGCACTTTTTTTAGTCCACTAGGTGGTGCTGAATGTTTTTCCAGCGAGGAAAGCAGAGGTCACAATCAGTGGGTGGGTAGGATTTTAGTGTTGATTGTCTATCTGCTTGACAGTCCCATTTTGCTGCAATAAAAAGGACTGGGATAACAACAGACTGAAAACATTATTTATTAGATTAATCAGAAATTGACAGAATTTTCCCTTGGTGACAAGGCGATCTGGTTCTCTGGTGATTTCGACCCTTAATAAATAGTGTGTTTCCTTTAAAGCTCATTTATAGGATTTGCACATTTCTGGTTTTGGTCGCTCCTACTATTTGTATATAAAAAAAATGTTTTTACCAGGCTCATCAGATTTTCAAACCAATAAGAAGCAGATCCATTACAGACATTTATATCTTCATCATTTTTACAGACAGTGCATGTCTATACTTAATGTGTCTGTGGGCACAAGTGTAAGAACATTATATGTATGTCTACCATGTCTCTTAATCGAAACTAATCTGCTACATGTATGCACCTTTGCACTAATCAATATTTGACCAAGCCTGCCTGATTTACAATACAGTACAGTGCAGTAGCTATCATTTATCACGTGCATTTAAAATACATTCAATTATTCACCATCATATGGCATATTTAACACATCATATCGATGCTTATGTAACATTTAAGTGCTTATGTCCCCATGAGCGCCTTTAATCATGCATGAGCAAATGTGTAATTGGATTGTGTTTGTATTCCTTGCAAGTTTCATATCTTGGGGGCGTACAAGTGGTCCGTGATGTAGCACCGCACAAGGTCTAATGGTGGTTTTCTATGAGACACTATATAGACCTCGCAGCAGGCTGGAAAGTAATCTGTATTATTTAGTTTTTAAGGCACAGTGACTGCGTGGGTGTGAAAGAAGAAGAGGAAGAAGTCATAATCTTGATTGTAGATTATGGCACTCTGCCATTAAACAACATAATGGTATGTTGGGTGAGCATTACAGCGTGATTGAGTTTAATAGTGCATATGTGGCACACTGTTGCTGTCTGTGACATCGATTTTATGGTGCTGAGAAGCCCACACTTCTCCACTGCACTGTTTATTGGACTGTTGTGAACACTTTTGGCTGATGTGGGAAATATATCCGTGTTATTTTAGTTCAATAAATATTTTCTCATGAGAGAAATGTATGACCCTTAACACTTTAATTTGATTTCATGGACCATTGGTGTGCACTCAACTACAGACTCACAAGGCATTCACAACATTTTTGTAACATTCCCAGTGAGCATTTTGCTCAACTCGGTAATTTACTTGAAACTTAAGGCCAGTTTCAACATGAAGGCCAACACATTGATTGTACTTTCTGCGTGACCAGTGTTTCTCCTGTCAAAGTTCATCTTTACATAAGTATTATGTGATTAAAATGAAGACAAATTTAACTGCTAACGGTGATTCTTAACACCATGTGTCTCAATGTACAAACATCCCAGCATGTTCACGCTTCCACAGCGCCTCTTAAGACCCAGCAATTCATTTATGTCCCCAACAGAGGACAAAAATGAATTGCTGGGTCTTAAGAGGCGCTGTGGACACTGAGGTCTTTATTTCCATCACCATGCATGCAGTTTATTTCAGTCCTAATGTCATCTAAAAAGCACATGCTGGGCTTTCTCTAATGATGTAACACAAATGTGTCTGACCTTTCAAAATGGCAGAAACTTCAAAAGATATATTGTTCTTGTCTTCATATGGATGTTGTTTTAACTATGGTATATTAAGATTTTAAAAGTGCATGTTAATCTTAAGGCTTTCAAAATACACATTTTAACCCATGTCCTTTATTTTCAACCATTTTCCATACTTCAAGAATCAGTGCGCTGAGTGAGACAGAATAGATTTTGATCTTTCTGACCACATGATCAATCCTTGACATTCTGCACCGTCCTGCATTTCTTTGATCTGTCTGCCACAAACAGCTGGATCTGGTACAGGTCAGATCACCAGGCTTCTGGGACACCTGCAAAGGAGAGGTCACAGTATGCATCTCATTCCCCACACATGGTGCAGGAGGGAAAGATGCCGGAGGGAGATGTTTCTGAAGTGTGTAAAGTGCAAAATGTACCCGCACAACCAAGACTAGCATAAACACCTACGAGTCATTAAATGACAAAGGAAGAAGAAAAACACAGACATGCTGAAGAGGGCAACAATCTCTAGGGCAATGATCACCTGACCATCTTCTCCATTTTTGTGCAACATTATTGCCAGGAATGTTGATAATGAACGATTCTACACAACCCCAGAGTAAGTAAATCAGTTATCCAGCAACATCTTACCCAAGTTCTATTTAGATACCATTTAACAGCAGGGAGAAGACTGAATCGACATTCCAACAAACCAAAGGCAAAACAGATCAATATTGACAAAGCATGCAAGTTCTCGGTCTTTCAGATCAAACTAGGATCACATTCAACATGGCATGTTAATGCTCCCCTGGAGTTTTTTTTTCCATTCTGTCTGGTCCCTCACCAGCCCTGCATGACACTGAGATGTTAGTCTGAATAATAACTCTCTTCAACCGAGCTCCCCTCAGCTTCACTGTCAATTGTTTCCAACAGTCAATCATTAGGAAGAACCCCCTCAGGCATTATTGTGGCCTGGTGGTCTATACAATCTAATAAAAACAAAAGTCTCCTCAAGTAATAATCTCAGAAAAGGCCTTCCTGAAGTCGTAATACTGGCGCAAATAGTATTCATCCTGATTAATCAGCAGATTAAAAGTCAACTTTTAGTAGGATCCCAGCATTACTCCTCTCCCTTAATAACCTTTACACCCTCAGCATCATCCTCTTCTTTCCAGTAAGCCTATACAGTTGCTGGCAAAGGATAATAGCCAAAAATAATAATAGCGACACTATTTCTCCTAGAAATTACCAGCCATCACTATTTCAGTCACTGGCACTAGACTGCCAGACAAGCCAGGGGCCCACAAGCAGCTAAATATGGATTCCGCTGGGAGACACGAGAAAGACGAGCAGTAATGTTCCAAGAATGCTGCAGTGTCTGGAATCATTTTAATGCTTAAAGTTGAAACATAACTCATTAGAGATAACTCTTTGAATTTGTTTTCACAACTCCATTACTGTATAAATAGCAAAACACCTCTCCAACAACAGACCAAACTATAACAAAGAGGTCGCTCGATGCACCATTAATTACCTCCCAAAACCCTGTCCGCCACCTTGTTAAGGACTTATTAGTCAATTATTTTACAACAAAAACAAAAGAGAAAGAGTTCCAGGGGAAAACAATGGGGATTGCTGATTGGTCTTTGGGAAGACTGTTCACAGCTCATTCACGTTTGTGGCGTCAGGTCGCCTGTCTCATGGAGATGGTATCAAAACAGCCTAATGATCATTGATCATAATGATCATAAAGATGATTTATTTGCAATTAAGATGAGGCACAACTACAACAGGCAACATTAGAGCATCGTAAGCAACACCAGATATGTATAATTGCTCAAAATAATAAAATGAATTATGTTGCCCCTCCCCCCCAACTCCCTGTGGTTTGTGCCTCACTTGAAGCATAATGGTAGCACTGCCAAGACAATTTGAGAGAGAATAGTGCCAAAAGGCAACAGAAATCAAGGGCAGAGATGAGAAAAGGCACTGCAGGATGCCACTTGTACATTTCACTGTTATAAAATACTAGAAATTGTGCTTAAATCATGGGATCATGTCGTCTGTACATGCAAAAGAATTTCATTACAGCCTTTTATGCAGGACTGGAGAGAAGTTGGTTTGTAGCCCAGACCATACAAAATGCATGTTTAGTTGGAGGGACCTGGACACACAGTGAAAGCGAGTTGACATTACTAAAAGCAGAAAAGAAAATGTTACAAGATGTCCTCAAATGCTTGATCACCATCACTTACATGTGTCCTTTAGGGGATATTCTCAGTGTGTCCATGAGCCAGATATCGGGAACTTCTTGAACAAAGTTGAGCCCCTAGCCAGGTTTGAGCCTGTGATGGAAAATCACCTGGCCAAATAAAGAACAAAAAAAAAAAAAAATGAAGTGATACAGATCATTTCCACTAAAACAGTACAGACCATTGTTTTCCTAATCCAAGATACAAAATATTACTCAACTGTATCCCAGATGTAAGCCATAAAGAACAGATGTTAATCATGCACATTATCTATTTGGAGCCGGGACCAAGACATCAAGGAATACTTCCTTGGTTTTGCAGATGTGCGACGGTCTTTCTTGACAACTTGAAAATTCCCTTTGAAAATTGTAGAAGATAGAACTACAGTACTAATGTGAAAAGGTGAAAAGGCAAGGTGTCCTGGCCCGGCTGCTGCAGCTAAATTGAAGAGCACTGTTTGCTTCTTGCGGAGCACATACTATGAATTTTGTGAAAGCTGGGGCCGCCAACTCATCTAAGGATGCTAATGGCTATTCTGGCTATGTGCAGAAGCTCTTGCCTGTCTTTTCAGGAGCCATGCAGGGACGGGGCATCTTGACCCAGCATGTCAGCCTGATGCTAAAAATCACAGAGTGATATTAGATGGGAACACAGACTTCAGAGTGTTACAGCTGTCAGAATCCAAGTCAACAAAATCATGAAGGCCGGGCAAGCTGCAAGTGATCCATTTGCTCAGGTAGATGCTCAGGCCCTTGCAGAAGAAGTGACCTCATTCAGACTCATTGTTTGTTCTGCTGCATGGTGTGGCACTCTTACTGTCACAAACCAGAAACAGTCTAGCTCAGATTGACATTGCTGTCAGGCTCATTGACGACAGTGCCAAAACCCAAGACACTCAGAGAGACACTCTGGGTTTGGCTCTGTCAACAGCCAAGGACCCCTGTGAAGCCTGGAAAATAGAACCAGAGCTTAAGCAGAAAAGGCCCATGATCATAAAAAAGGCGGTCTGCATTTGTAGCTGCTGAAGAGCCCTTCAGTGATGCCCTCAAAAGGCTTTAGGTAACATTTTCCACCGGTGTTGTTGACCCTGCTCTGATGTCACCGCAAGAGAGGTTTGAAACACTCAAAGACCGAGGCCGGTTTTGATGACTGGGAATACAGTAATGTTACCAAGGTGATGCACAGGACTGAAGACATGGTGAGCTCAGGTGGGGACAGGAGGCATGAAGAAAGTTTGTGACATGGCGAAGTAATTAAGTAGACATCATCCACCGTATTGATAAGTCTGCAAGTATTTGTTTTTGTGAAGTTGGAAGTTATTTATCTCTGTGTTCTGAACATCAAGATGTGCATGGTTATACTAATTTGAAATAAGTTAACTATTGTTCTGACAGATTCACATCATTATCATCATCACTGCTCGCTTTTTGCCCCTAAAAAATATATATTCAAATTATTAACTAACCCATTAATGTCCATACAACGATTAAAGTATTAGCTGACCTAAGCACAAATCCTTTGAAATGTTTCAAATCGGTTCAAAGAATGAAGCTACAGTGCCAGTTTTTCTTAAGATACTATATTTCTTAAGATATTAAGATACAAAAACAATAATGAGGTATATCAAATGCTTTGTATCATTAGGTTCAAACATCTTAAATTTCAATAATATGTGCTTTTATCCAGTGTAAGTGCAATGCAAATCTATGTTGTTTCTTTTTTTTTAGATTTTGACATGTCTTAACAGTTTCCACTGCAAATTTTGTTTCCACATGTAACAGGAAAAAAAAACAAAAACTGGGGGGCTTTTCCTTAACACACTAAATTTACCAGTTATGGATTAACATGCATGCAATGACTAGTTTGCAAGTGGCTTTCACTAGCGACTACAAGTCCACTACGAAAATCTCAAGCTGGGGGCAGTTTAATGTGAAATTTGAACATGCGCCCAAAAGTGGGTGGATGAAAACACAGCTACAAATCAGTACAATTACCTTCAAACACAAAGAACAAATTCATACTGTGCTGATATGCCGATCCAAAAACCACATTTGTTGCTTTGAGAAAAAGAAATTAGCTACAGGAGTTTTTAAAAGAACCCACATCTCGCTAAGAAAATTAAATTGGCACCACTGTGAGTGAGTTGTTGCCTAACAAAGCACCAGTTTTTCACCTCTCAGCTCCTAAAGCTAATAAACAAATGCTTAACTTGTTCTGTCATCACCTGTTCCTCAGAAATATGAAAAAAAAAAAAAACCTTTTTCATTTGTTGAATTACATTAGACAGTCTGCTGTGATTCATTCTGATGTCTGTGTGTTAAATACAGAGCTTTAGCACGGGGTCATAAGTTTAGCTTAGAATAAAGGCTGGGAGCACCATAGAAGCAAAGTTATGTTTTGGAACTATTTCTTGCTAAAAAAATTGTTTATCCATCTGCTTACTGGGCGGCTTCCATGCCACTGAGACGACAAGATGGAAATTCATCAAGAAATAGCTTTTAGCCCCCCTTAAAACAAGCAAGTTGATCGTGTCAACTAGTTAAAGACTTTGGTAGAAAAGGTTTTTGACTGCAAAAACAGCCAAGCTGGTACCCATTCCTTCCAGTTTTATGCAAAGCTAATTGCCTCCTCACTTCAGTTATCTGAACTAAATGAACAGACACGAGAGCGGTATTGATCTTCTCATCCCTTTCTCGGTAAGAAAGCAAATAAACAGAATTTTTGCCTTGAACTCAGTGTGTTCAGAAATGATATAGTTGGACTCCTTGAGTACAGGTACTGTGAAAGCTATCCAAGTGTGCAGAGACAGAAACACTGCAGTTGTATTACTGATGGTAGTTGTCATGGAACTAAATGTGGATGCATTGGGCTGCTGGAATAGCTGAGTTGAGACGACGAGTTCTCCTCTCAGGTTATTTTTCACTGAGAGCACGCTATGCCCCAGGGCCAAGACCGCATAGCTGGAATGACTCTGGAGTGCAAATTGTTTTGAAGAGAAGTTGCATTTCATTTCTGTTTAAATGTATTTATTCCTGTTATATTTTAAGTTCTGTATCTGGAGTTTCGAGTGCGTGAACCCAGACGAATCAGTCTGATGGACGGGGATAAACAGCGAGGAGATTGAAACGGAAAGCCGTAGTTAAATTATATTGTCCTAAGTTTTTTATGTGCTTATCTTTTATTTGTTGTCAGTTTTGTCTTTGCTGGGGTACAAGTGCAAATTCCATCAGCTCCCAGTGAGCGCACGAACATGTTGTGACATAAAAGGCAGGGCGACAAAGGAAAGAATAAACTTCAAAGACCCAATTAAAGTGTATCGTGTCTCTAACTGAGGAATTAATTGGTTCATTAGAGCCGTGATCCCCTGCCATGAATCTACGTATGGCTCAGAAGTGAAGAAGGATAAATACCCCGTGATCGACTCAAAGTTACTTTTTACCAAGTCAAAAGTGTCTCTTCTAATGAAAATGAGAAGCCCACTGCCTCTGAACACGGGGGAGAATAAGATTAGGAGTCTTGTTTGGTGCAAGTTTCAACTGTTTTTGTAAAGCAAATAATTGGATAACAGTTGGGGGTTGAACACTAAATTATGGGGTTCTGTGAAAGTCGACCTGAAAAAAAGAAATTAATTTGTGCCGTTTTGCATCCTGTTGTTTATGTTTTCTGCCGTCACTTTATTGTTCTACACTTCAGTTATTGCGAACAAATGCAATTCACTTGATTTTAGGACAACTTTATGTTATAAAGTTAGGCTTCAGTGTTGCCATCTTTGATGTATTCAGTTACCATGGTTACAGTGTTTACATTTGCTTGCACTACAACAGAGGTGTCAAACTGCTGGCCCGCCTCTATCCCTCTGTCCGGCCCACAACATGACGTCAAAAATATAATGCAGTCCTGCCTGCAAAATACATTTTTATTTAATTATTTTTCCCAGTTGTTTCATACAATCTAAATTACCCTTCAATTGAAATGATAATTATTAAACAATAATAAAATAATAAATAAATAAATGCTCAGCGAGCCCTTTTCATCAGGGGTGTTGATGACCAATTCAGAGTATCAGAACAGTTGCTGAGCTTGTGTCCAATGCACAGCTAACTAATGATAAAAAGTACTGTTTGAATTTTTATTCATAATTTTTTGCGTGACAAATGTTACTGATGGACAGGTTTGGGAGTTTTACTTGAAAATGTGTTCTGGTACAGTTACTGATTACCTGTTAAAAACATACTCAGTATCACAATATTAAAATAATGTAACTTGATTAATTTCTGTTACTTTTGAATTACTTCAGAATAAAATATGGTGAAATTGTTCAGCTTAATATAGTGTTTTTAGGGCTGCAAATAACTGTTTTCATGCTTGCTTAATCAGTTAATTATTTTCTCAGTTAATTGATTAGTGTGTTTCATGAAATGTCAAAAAATGGTGAAAAATGTTGATCAAAGCCACAACTCAAAAATATTCAGTTCAGAGAATGTTGACTTTTTTAAAAATGAAAAAAAAGACTCAAAACAATTAATCAATTAATTTAATAGTAGTTTAATAATAGATGCATTGTTGCAGCTTCAGGTGTTTTATGCTCATTGTAGGTTTATTAGTTTCCAGCTGTTGTGTGTAAATGATTTATAGACAAAAATGCTGAATTTCCAGTGAAGCTTGTTTTCTTCACTAGAGGCCATGATAATGAATTGGCAGTTGTGTGCACACTTTATTTTAAAATTGTAATCCCACTATTAATTCCCATTTTTACTAACTGTATCCATAATTTGATTATTTTTGATGATTTTTTTTGTATCCAGATTTCTTAATCCTGTTACATGTAATCATTACTTCCCAAACCTGGTAATGGAAACAAAAACATAACATTTTTAGAAGTATTGCACTCTCTTGCTATACTTGAACACTGACAGATGCATATAGATGAAATAATAGCAGCTTATATAACACTACATTATAATAATGATGAAAATCTTATAGATGTATATGCAAATCATTACATAATCCTGTAATGTAGCATATTATGGAAATAACTGTATGGCATCTACCAGCAGCACGTAATATCATGTTTAAAGCTGAACACAAATGCAGACCCAGACAAGAAGGCAAGGTGAAAAAAAACAAGTCTCTTTTAAAATAATACCTGCAGGAATGGTGAGATGATGGCTGGCTGAATATTGGGGCAGGTGGCAGGTAAAAGACTTGGCAGAGGGAATACCGCGGATGAGAGCTGGCTGGGGGGGTTTGTTAAGATGGCGTGACGGGCAGGCAGGCAGGAGACGGGGGAAAATGAGTGTAAGTCTAACGACAGTCAGGCACACAGGCGGACGATCAAGCAGAGTGACTAGAGTGGCAGGCAAAGTAAACTAGATTTAAAGCCACGAGTGTAGCTCAGAGACAGGTTTTTGTAGGCAGGTGGTGATGAGTTAGTGGGCAGGTGTGGTAATTTACAGATGAAGAGCAGGAGGACCAGATGAGCAGAGAGGGAGCCAGGAGAGTGGCTCATTCTAACAAAAACACAGCAATCCATATTTTCAGGTTATTATACACTAATGAAAACATAATGCTTTAAACATTAAATTCCTTTTCTGCTACATTCTGCCAACAAATCCCCCTAAGTGCTAAACATTGGTCCTAAAATGAAAATTGTAATACATTTTGTGCTATTTTTTGTTTACAGATTTACTTTTTTAAAATTAATTCTTGTGTTTTTTCATGGGAAAAAGTTTTTTGTCATATGCTATAAAAATCATATAGGAATTAATAGATTTGACTAATCTTTTCTTGTTAACATAATATATAAATATACAAGTTTTATTTATTCAAATTAATTTAACTTAAAATCTTCAGAACTTGAAAACATGCTGTACATAGTCCAATCAGCTCATTACAGTAAAATGATTTTCAAAAGTAACATGATCAGCATATTAGCAGACTTCCCAGCATGCATTGCAAGTTCAAACTTTCCTGAGACCCTTCATAGTTTGACGAAAACATATTGAAAACCTTCTGCTGTTTGTCTCTAATACACACTTGACACACATCCCCTCTCTGGGCCGAGCAATATTTTTAGTGATGAGTATGATGTACTTGCATGCTAATATAAACACATTCTAAATTTCTATTGACCGATCAGGTTGCCTTGTCTAAACTACCTGTATAATATAAAGTATATTTGTTTTATATCATTACAAAATTACCTAAACGTCTCTTCAAATTCAGTCAACTTAAAATTGTAAAGCAGCCTTGACATGCCACTAACTTTTTTAAGTGGAAATAAATAGTTTAATTTTACAGTGTAGTTTTCACATTAAGTAGATTTGTATTTTTGTCAAGGAAAATACAATGCAGCGGAAAAGTCATAGGCACAAGAGGGAAGAGTGGGAAACAAGAGGAAGAGAATGAGGTATGGATCAACTTCATGAAGCGGTCAGACAGACAAAGACAAAGATGAACACACAGTGACAAAGGCAGCATCACATCCGTTATCAAAAGTTCAGCTGGACGGCAGATTGAAGGCATAACAACACAGTCCAGCACTTCTGACACCAGAGTTTCAATCACATCCATCCACTGCAGGACTCAAACACACACACACACACACACCTATAAACTGTCTGTACCCCCCTTCCTTCAATTGAAAGAACATGACAGTGTTGTTCTCTGGATGAGCGGGCAGCATCAGTTCACGCTTCTCTCCAACCAGCCACAGTGAAGACATGTCACAGCACAGCAGACGGCTGGCTGTAGACACCCACTGCCCCACGTTAGTTATTGAGAAGCCAACTGTAGAAGCTTTGCAGCAGCATCGCAGTGTCTTAGCAACCACAGCCAGCATCATCGTGGAGGTTCATTAGTGTGAGCAGATACACAGGGCCAGGAAAAAGGAGACACCTGAAAAAGCCTGGTGACATGCAGATGACTATCAGTTCAGTCATTTTCTTAGTGAAAAGTGAATAATCTGATATGGTTAATTTGTTTCTAAAATTAAGGTGGTGTGACACAGGTAATTAGTGTGATCTGTCTGTTCTACAGTGGTCTAGACACTATAACTGCTAAAGAAGTTGACAATTCTTGCAAATTAGGACAAATAATGTCCTAAAAACAAACAAAAAAAAAAACTTCAAAAATTATTCACACCGACACTTGATTTAAAAGCCTTCAAGATAAAATTAAAAACACCTACTGATAACATAGGTCAATCAACTTTGTTTTAAAATTGATTTTTATTTAAAGAAAATGCTCACTTATGGTGTGAAATTAAAAAATGTAACATTTTGTCAACTCTGTTAGATATTCCAACTGACAGAGATGATGTCTACATTTAATAAAAAGTGCAATCACTAGGAGGCTGGCCTGTTACAAGGTTTAATATCCAAGAGTTTGATCTGTTCAAACATATTTTTCCAGCATAATTGAAGTGTAAAAATCAAAATCCCCCCAAAGTACAGTTTTGTCCCAATTCTCAAGACTGAATGAGTTATATCCAGGGGCTTTAGGGGGGGGGGGGGGTAAACCCGAGTAAACTCACTTTATCCCCCTTTGAAATGAGAGAGAGCAGATTTTACTCGACAATTTTCAGATCTACTGCATCAAACAATGAGGGGAAATAAGGTGGGTAAACTGCAATTCACCCACATTTTTAACCACCTCTGTATTTACCACTAAACCACTGATTGCAACAGTCGTAAAGAGGACTGCAAAATAAAGACTTGCTGAGAGGGTCTCATGCACATTTTAAACTCAGCATTTTCCTGTGCACATTTTTCACTCTTTAGTATAACATTAGTATATAAGTGCTGGGATCTGGATGATAAATGGTATTTTAAAAGGTCACTGAAGTTGTGTCTAGATTTTTATTTATCACATAATGATTATTGTAAAAGTCATATATGAATAAAGTTTGAACAAACTACATTTCTCGTGAACGTCAGGTTTAAAGAGATGTAAACCGCCCCAGGTGAAGGCTGTGACGCTGTTACGCTTCCAGCTCTGGACCAACACCTTTAAACACTGTCTGTTTCTGACAGCACGTTCAGATTAAACATGCATGAGGCTGCAGAGGAAAGAACATCCAAACTGGCCCGAGTGGCCTTAACTTTCAAGGGCAAGACTTTCAAAAGACCAGCCATAATAACACAGCAACAAGACAGAGAGTCTCTGCAAACTCTGAAGCTCATCTGAAACCACAGTCTCACTCTAAAGTTGAGCCTCAGCCAGCTGGAGAGTGCAAACCTGAACCCAGTCTGAACCAAGCCTCTAGAGAGTGAGCTGGGCTTTGAATCGAATTTGATATCGTGGCCAAACAGCAGCTATGGATAATTTTTTTAAGCATCACAACCCGTTCAGATTGACTTGTTTAACTCCCCGAGTTTGATTGCTTTCATCCACTAACATTCGAAAAATCTAGAAGAGCTGCACTACAGGGTTGTAACTACAATTTCCCACTTGCCAACAGCTTTTGAAGATCATCAACAAACAGATTCAAGAACGATTTCAAGACTTCTCTATGGGCGACTCAATGCAGAAAAATAAGAATCATTTTATACAGCAAAGTCGGCTTCATGTGCCACTGAGAGGCTTTCATAGGAATGAACAGAGGCCCATTTTTAAAGCTGCATCCGGTTCTCCTTTATAGATCTATGGTCCATGGTCTGAACGCATGGAGGCCAGACTGCTGCTGCTCACTGTGCAGAAAGAAAAAGTGCAGCAACCATGACAGAAAAGGAAAGTGGGGAAGGTGAGGAGATAAATCAGACCCACCTATGAGCTGAGGGAAGGGGAACAAACTGTCAAAAGCAGCATGGAGGAGAAAAATAAGAGTGAAAGTGCCGATAACTTTAAGTATTACTCCAGTTTTTGTCAATGAGGGGACTATTAAGATATGCCTGCGGATTGGCTTTTGTAGAGCAGAGCCTTGAGAACCCATATCACAGAACATAGCACTGTAACACATACAAGAAATATAAGAAACCCCGTTGCCAGACATTTTGTGGAAACAAAACATTCTCCTCCCCTACAGAGAAACAACTCCTCCAAGGAGCGATATTGGATTTAACACCTTCTGTCTAGCTTCCCTAAGATGTAACATGGTGCCATCCCATCCTCATGAAGTCAAGGTCGTCCTTGAGGATTGGTTTTCTTGCAGGGGGACTAAGTGCTGGTCTGATAGTCTTCTGTATTTGTATGGATTGTTGCATGGCCTCTGAGTACCCAAAAAGCATGGAGTATACTTTCAAGTTCATTTGGAAAGTCCAGCCTAATGTGGACATAGAAAAAAACGAATCCAAAGACATTTTCCTTAGTGGTTTGTTTGTGTGCTTTTAGTGTTGGCAAATGATTGTCAAACCACAACTGATTCTAAAATTTCTTGTCACCATTTCAAGCTGTTACCGCCATGACTGCAGACTTTTCATAATCACTTTGTCTATTATTGTTAAGCTGGTCACAATCATATTTCCTCAGAATAACCCAAGGGGAACATGATGAAGCAGTTTTTTCATATTTTTTATAAATGTAAATAACATGATTATCAGAAATAATATCCAGAAATTTATAAAACCAGTTTAGACAATCAAGACAACATCACTTTCACCATCAATAGACTGCCAATATGTCCTTTGTTCAAACCATATATATAATACATCTCATACAGAACTTCACTTTCTAGAAAATGCACCTTATTTTCTTGCTGAAGTGACTGCTCTTGCTGGCGTCTTATCTGATACTTCAAAGATATCCAATGCCGTGTTGCATCTTATGTATTTCCATGGTTTTGGAGCACTTAATAATGCAAATAAAACCACATTTGATACTCTGTCTGAACTTAAACCCCACATGACATGATCACAAGATCAGCCTTCATACTTGAAACATCCCATTGGAGTTTATTGCGTGCTGTTGTTGAAATGGTTTTCTTAATATCACTCCTGTGTCTCCAGGCTCTGCTTTTCACTGACGACTGCAAAGGAAATGACAGTGAAGTCGGACCAGGTTCAAGCACCATGATGTTGAGGTGAGAACACAACCAGGACTGTATCAGTGGGAAGGGAAGATACGTAGGGGGAGTTGCAGCGTGCAGGTGTATAAAATCCATCATGACATCACTTGTGACACTTGTGAGGAACAGTATTTTGGGGACAAAATAAACACCAAAAACAATCAGCTACTGCGAACCAGAGGAACCCAGATCAAAACCCATCAGTGATTCCCCAGGGTTGACTGCTTGAGCCACAGAGGAGAGACTGACCAGCTGCTGCGTTGCAAACTGACAGCTGTCATTGGTGATATTATCATACCATCCCCTCTGCCTGGCAGGGTCTCATGCCATCCTGTGATGTCAGTAGTTATTTGGTAAGGCAATCAGGACTCATCTGGTGGCAAAGAAAGACATCCTTCTAATGCCATTAATCTGGAATCTGCATTTACATCTATTGCCAGGGTCCTCGGGATGGCATTTTATGTGGCAAAGAAAACTCAGAACTTTCATGAGGTATTAGACGATGATACAAGGGATACAGAGAGAGGGCCAAATTCAAAGGTCTGCTGTCTAAGTTGGACTCTAAGTTAACCTCCTGAAAAGTCTTGTACTAATGACAGATGGTCTGACCCAAAGGCCCACGACATTAAGACAATGTATGTCAAATACAGATAGAGCCTAAGGTGATCAGGGCAATACGCAGTTGACCCAGCCAGGCAAAGAAAATGATGGAATTTAACTGAGAATGGTGAAGTGCTGGCAAGGTTCCCATCATTAACTCTGCTCAGCTAATCCATGCATTGGAATGAGAATATCAAAGAAAGACTCCTCACAACCACAGCAGACAGAGCACACATTAGTGTCAAAGCCAGCCAAAAAGAGGCTTACAATAGCCTTATCAAACTAACCGCAGTCCTCAACCCTGATAACTGGGACCACGTCAACTCACAAATTGTTAAGATTTTGAACACTCTCAAGTTATTCAGTGGCAATGGTACCATTTAAACAAATAATTTGCTGTAGGCTGCACGATGTCAAGTGTTTTTAATTTGCTTCTGCACCATACAGGCTTTAGTAGTGGAACCACCAAGAACTTCTTATATATCAGCTATAATATTTACTGTAACCTGACTAATGGTTTTCCAGCACCTGCCCTCCCAGTCACAGGTAGTTAAACCCATCACACATCAGTGAGAATTTTCACTGCTCATTATCTACCGAGCAAATAACTCCTGTGTTATTTTCTGATGGTATCTCTGATAATTGGCAGTGAGGTTCTGAATAAGCCACAGAGTCGAAGTGAACAGTGGGAGGAAAATTCAAACAGATCCAGCAGGGAAGAAGATGACAGACAAGGGAAAGGATTACAGAACGTACTAACACTGATGCAAAGATGAGGATAATATCGGCTGTGTCAGAACGTAGATTTGTCAAATCCTTCACAAGTCAAATCTCTGTGGAAGAGAGTTTAATGGCTCCGCTGGCTTCATTGTAATAAATCACTGTGTGTTATATGTTCTACTCAACAAAAGTAAATAAAATGGATAATCAGTTACAGACCATGTGTTTGTAGCACACAAGTACGCGACACTATGTGATTGGTCAGAGCAAGGATGGTGAGTTAGATTACACAATAGATATTTTAACATATTTAATAATAAAACATCTTAGATATTTAAACAGTCAATAGTTAAAGTATGTATTTAAGATATTTTCACTCTTAATTGCATTATATTTTCCTGACATTACATCATTACATCAGGTGGAAAGAGTACAGGACTGGAGCTTTATTCCAGATGCATCTTGGGTCTGATATAATTACAATTTTTAACCTTAAAAAACTGACTAACCTATAAAGCAGGAGCAGCAGCTCATTAGTTTATTTTTTGTAGTGACACCTTGGCTGGTTGAATTACATGTCTTACTGGACCACCGACCATACGCTTGAAAACAGTCCATCTGCAAATGCCAAAACCATCACAGTAGTCCTCACTGAAGCAACAAAAGCTTGTGAATTAGAGTCTCTTTGGGTTTAGTTCTGATGGAGCAAGTACGATGAAACGATCCAAATCATGCCTGAAGAAGACATCTGTGATTATGATCCCAAGTGATTATATTAATCACCACCTATTGCCCGTTGTGTTGCTATCAAATTCTCCAGAGATTCAACACGCTTGCAGATGCATCTCACCTGCTTGGACCTGAGTACAAGTTCTTGCTGCCAGTTTCAGTAACCAAGGCCGCCTGAAAACTATCATTTTCAACCCTAGAATACATAAAAAAAAAGCAGACTGTGGAGCAGCCCGTCTGCCAGCAAATTGAAAGCCTTCATGTTGATGGCCACTGAAAAGGACAGCCTTGTGGCTTCGGACAGACACTGTAATTGAGTTGCAGAAAAAAGAGTGAAGTACTGCGGAAACTGCTGTTATTGATATTATTATGAAGACATTCACTTTTTTCAGCTGAAGCTAATGTGATCGTGTCACTCTCACTCTTTTAAAGGTTGTTTTCTCTAAGGAAGAGATCTTTGCTGTTTATTGGTGTGGAGTTCACAAGTGATATTTTGACTTTGCGAGTGTACAATCCATGCTAATCTCTTTTTTTTATTGTCTATAATATATTCTAATCGTGAATCTGTCATTTAATCATTTATAATTTCTCATCTCTCTGTCTGTATCTCTCATACAGGCTATTTTGGCTCCTGTACTTCTGAAGTATATGCATTTCATTTCATTTCTTTTATGTGAGACTTTTACTCTTTAATGAAAGGAATCATTAAAGAGTAAAAAAATAATAATGTAGAGTAAATTTAAGATTGTGTGCTGAAATTTTTATAAAACAAAGTGAAATGATACTTTGACGTCTAGCACAGCCAAATCTGATCACCTGATCACCTTTTTCAAGGTACTTGCCACTCAGCTTCGTAGTGATTTGGGGGAATACTACATCATGTATATTTAAGGGACTGCAGACAAGAACATTTTCTTCCCACAGGCCACCACTCTGCTGAGCTGTTAAATCAGTCAAACATTGTAAATAACCATGTGAAACCAAAACACTGACTTAATTCTATACTAACATGTACATATTATCATTATGGATTATCACTAAATCTTAATATATACTATAAATATATACTGTGTATACACATATAACATGCATATACTGCACATAATCCACTACATGTATATACATTCAGTTCTGTGCATTATATGTATTGTTTACAAGTATCAGAACACGAATGTGCACATAGACATTTTATTTATGTTTCATAATATATAGTGTAGTATAGTATTTAAATACATTATATACATTTCTTTCACATACTTGTGTACATGATTGTACTGTTTAGTCTTTATTTGTTCAGCTTTGTCCTTGTTCAGTTGTTACGACTTTCTGTGCAAGTACATCAGCAGCAATGAAAAAAAAATTATTATGTGTATGTGTACACATAATTCTGATTTTCTGCATGCATCCTCAACTTTTCACCAACCCACCTGTTCAGAGATCATTATCTGTTCATGTCTGTATAAAGCACTTGGAATTGGTCATAACTGATGGACAAAGTCAGCCAGTGGCAAAAGGTCAACATGAAAAAATGAATTTGTCTTGACGGGTTCCATGAACTTCACATTTAGTTGGATGTCTAATTAGACTGGATCAGATGTTATTGGTTCCCAGAGAATATATCCTAAGAAATTTTCGTGATTTACGGCTTTTTTCCTGCACCATCATGAGGCTGACATTATTGGTTGTGAGTGAAATGAGTTTGTGCGTGTAACTTTAGATAACGTTGACTTTTGATGTCACTCACGACATGAACTTTGGTCTCGGGCTGGTAACCTCTCAAGACAAAATCATGTTTACTTGTGACATTTTGCCGCTGGCTGCATATGTCTACCAGTTATAACCAGTTTGTACATGAACAGATAATGCTCTTCAAACGAGTCACAGACAAGGCAGTTGCATCCTCACCCCTCAGAATCATTCCTCAGAAACCCTACTGAACAAAATGGCAAAAATCGCTGTAAGTCTAGTTGTGTAAATGTTGTTGCTGTAAATGGTGATGTACACCTGAATGAAACTTGAGCCAGCTTTAGAGACAATTATATTCCACAAAATGATGCAAAAAAGCAGCTGAATCCATACAGTAATTGTAGCTCTACATGTAACCTCTTGAGTCCTACAATAGCACATTCTGAGCATCTCCAAGAAAAGGAAGTGACACTGCTGCATGAAAGCTTAACTGTTCACTAGTTTACTCAGAGTGTCACAACCAGTGAGTCTCCAACAGTGAGCGTGATAACAGTCATTTAGCCTCATCATGTGGACACCAGCACCAGATCACACTCCGGCGACAGCGTCTCTGTAACTTCTCTCAGCGATCTCCAATATGACTGCAGACAGTGAGCTATCATGTCGTAGGGTACATGGTGACACAGCACTGTGAAAGTAGCTCAAACCTGGCAGTATAGATTCATTCCTCAGCTGGGAAACTGCTGTGAACCAACCTGGCCAAACAGGAGGTACATTTATAACTTCAGGGATCGGGTAGAGGAAGGTTGAGCACTCACTCTAGCCAAGTGAAAAAGTTGGAGCTTGTAGAATTTAATATCAGCTGAGAGAAAAGTTTTAGTGATACAATTAAAAACATACAATAAAATCTGAAATTTAAAGGCCAAATACAAAAAGAAATAAAAGACAAGTGAAAGAAAAAGAAGTAGAAGTAGAGGAAGTAGGTGTGTTTTTGTTGATCCTCAAACTTTTCCTCTATAACACTACCAACTTGTAAAAACTTGTGTCCAAGATTTTGGTTTATGACCAAATACCTGTATGACTAAACACAAAGGACAGCAGGCATTTATTGGAATGTCTTTAATGCTAATTAGCAAGCGTGCTAACAACACCTGCATGTTAACATTTTTAGAGGAACTCTACAAACAGTTAGAGGACCCCCGCTGCACCCTGTTTTTGCTGTGTCCGCTCTGCAAAAACTGGGAACAATTGTCATTCTTAGAACACCGTTTAGAGGGACTTTTTCAGTTCGTACTTAAAAGAAGGTGCAAGCTCAACACAAGATTAACCTTCAGCAGCTAGCAGCTAGCGTGGCTCACTTTCACAACACAATCACCGCTGGTATAAAGATACACTTTAAGGCAGCATTCAGACACCTGCGCTAAAGTTAGAAAACTCTAAATAAAAGACAAACCAGGAGGGTCCATGCTGTGATGCACTGAGGAAAGGGTCTTGGACTTGGACTTGTCTCTCTTTGTTGCATCTGATGATATCTTCTCTTTTATCTCTGTCACTGCTTTGATGCAGCGGTCTTAGTTTTTTTGTTGCAATACAATGCAATGTCAGATACACGCAATCAAACATTCCTGACAGAATACTTATAACATACATACATTTTAATGACCTCCCTATTTTTGAGATGGAGAAGAAAATAGTGAGTTTTAAACTTATGTTGCATAGTATTATTGCACACTGTGTGGTGTTTTAGTGTCTGATTACCCGTCACACTCTTGACTAAGATGGAACCTCTTAAATCATATTTAGCCTCCTCAGTGGTATCTGTAACAACACACGTTTTAAAGCCACTGAAGTGTGAAGCGGCCATTTAGCTCTTTTGATAGATTAACTGGAAACACTGCTTGAAGTTATGATCCTCTGTTTACTACTGCTCCTATTTCAGTCTTTAGTGCCGTGTTAAAAGCTACTGCAGTTGTCCAGCTTTATTGGTCTTCCTCAGGTAAGTTCACTTTGTTTTTCCACTGTGACCATGTGCGGCCTACCTGCTCATACTGTAGCATCTTCTAGCAGGTTTTCAATTTAAAAAAATACCCCCCAAACTTATAGAGTCAAACACTTTGACTTTATTGTTACAGATGTCTTGTTGCAGTGGGTATGACATTCAGCCAGACTTTTTTTGGTTCAAGCTCTGAAGACAGCTGACCAATCATTGAAGAGCCATTGCCAACCCCAACAACCAATCAGATGTGAGACAAGTGAACTCAGCGTGACACCTTGTCAGACAGTCTCCCCCACAGTCTGGAACCACTGCAGATAGCGTAGGTGGGGTGATGTGAATGTGTGTTTCCTGAATACCTTAAGGGGCAGAGGTGCAGTGGGAGAAGAAGAAGAACAGTGTGTATGAGTGTGTAGTTTGTGTAGTGTGTGTTGGGTGTGTTTGCTCTCGCATGGATGACTAAGGGCAATCAAGAGTAAATGCGTGAGTGTGATTTTCTTGCTCCGATGGGAATTTCTCAGCTTGCCATCTGATGGTCAGTATAGCTCTTTCTCTGGATACCTGTGAATTGGCAGAGAATTGCTTTGAAATAAACCAAATCTCTTTCCACACCAATCCATCTTCCACGCTGTGCTGGTTTGTTGAAGCTCGGAGGCTTTATTGTCACATGGGCCAAGAGACACAGGTCAAGTGGAATCCTTTACTTTTGAGTATTTTGTGTTTTGTCTTTCAGACCCCTGTATGTCAGATGATGCATTATTCCACAACAAAAATACTTTGTTTCTACTAAAAGATAAGAGATAGCTCAAGAATGACAAGCCAGACACTGAAATTACTTCTCAAACGGGACCTCTTAGGTCTTAGCACCAGCCATCTAAGGTTAGCTTTTTGCTAAATTGATTAGAGTGGTGATGAAAATTTTGTATAGATGAGTTTTATTTGCTTGCCACACCTGCTTGCATTGCTGCTGACTTTGCTATGACTATGAAAATGTTTGGTTAACTTGTTAATCAACATTCTGCTGCGACCATCTGCTGGCTAACAAGTTCTTATAAAGTCAAAATAGTATTTCTAGCACGTATGTATTATACTAAACATCACCTATATGGCAGTAATGGCCCCAACAGTGACAAAAATTTTGTTCACTCGAGCAGACTGGAGTGTTTGACTGGGACAAACACAACCTCTGAGGCCGACCAGGAATACAGTACCAAGTTCATTTATGGGGTTTCCCGATGGAAATATAGCTATATATTTTTTTTCTAAAGTAACTTGGCTAACTGCTAGGGGTGCCAGGAGCCAAACCTAGGAAGACAGCCACTGTGGTACTGTAGCTTATTCCCTGTCCACCTACTGACTTCCATTGGTCTCCCTGTTAGGTTACCAGGCTAGATGGATCTGTTTATATACAGCAGATTACAAGCTGTCATCAGTTAAGACTTGAGACTTGACTTGGACTTGGCTGTCAAAGACTATCACCATGGGAGATTTTTTTTTGTAATATGAGTAATGTGATTGCAAAGATCTCAGAGGACAGTAACATTGCCACAACAGGTCAAGCTGTGCAACAAAGACAACTTTGGCAGGAAGTCGTGACAATTTGGGTAAAAAAGTTTTCTTCTTATTAGATCAGACTAAACAGGAGGTTGTTTACAACCTCCTTGATGGTCTAACCACTTATGTTTCTTGCCCTGTGACATTTTTTCCTGATGTCCCTTTATTTCGAGACCTCAGCATTTACTGTGGTGAGTTCAGTGTACTCATTCTGTTAAAAGTGATGCACAGGGGAAGCAGAAATAACAAAGACAGGAACACAGAGTACAGAAAAGATACCCAAACTATTATAAACTGTTTTCCTTAAGAATAGAGACTTTGGTTTACAGAATAGCCTAAAAATACAAAAATACAAAAACAAGAAAAAGTAATCCATGCCAATGTACAGATAATTGTTTCAAACAGAAGGACACATTGTCCCCACAAGTATCAACAAGCTGAGAAACGTTGCTGAACTGAGACAGAAAATAAAGGAGACCGACAGAGAGATACAAGACAGACTTAACAAAGCCCACAGAGGAAATTACCCTTTTGGATGAAAAAGCCAAGGACAGATTTAAGAGTTTAAATCTCTTTTGGAAAATACACAAGTGACTCAAATCTGCTCTGCTATACTGTAGTTTATAAATGTTTGAGGTTTTATTCTTTCTGGTCCACAGGATTTTAGGGGAAGTCGTTTCATATGACAAAATTCCAGTTGATGATGTCTGATGCAGAAATATATTAATGCTAATCCATTTTATGTACTTTGTAAAAGATACTTTTAAAAGATGGTCTTCATGTTTGCATTATTTGAAATGAATGATTGAAGTTGAACTAAGTTTCACATCTTTGAAGAGAAATGTTTTTACACTGTGTGCTGTAACAAGTAGATTAAACCACACATCATGTATGAGGCACAGCGTTAACATAAATAGCATTTAGCCTACTCACGTACTTGTACACGATGTTACGAAATCGTCTTTGTCTCATTAGAGTGCAATTATGCCACATGCTACTCATAATTAGCTGTGGGTGATATAACACAAGCAACTGTACTGGTGATATAACTTGAACTATTGTTGGTTTTGTGTTGTTCAGTGCTGTGTTGATTGGTTTCGAAAAGGTCTTGATTACTGTGATTAAACTCTTAACACGATGACATGCTCAACTTTTTTGCAGTAGTCTTTCTCTTGACCACTGTTTCTTTTCTTTTCATCTATTACATAAACGCTAGTTATGTCAGCAACTTCAATATGGCCTGTACACGCCTACCATCCCACCTCCTGAATATCTGCTTGACCAGGTTCTGTTCTGCACCAGTTATGGTTGAAGTGAGTTTTGTGCAAACTGAGAAATCTTTGTATCTTCAATGGTTCTACACATGCTGGTTGTAGTATCTTCCAAACAGCTGTCATCTTTGGCTTTTCTCACACAACCGCCTCAGGTGATGAGCAAGAATGGTGCGAAAAGCTAAATAAATGTGGGTGAAAACAGCTTGAGTATCAGACGAGGCCTGCAAAAGGAAAGACTGGACAGATTGGACAGACAATGTTGGGTGCCCATGTGTCAGCAAACAGCTGACAAGTCTCTAGTGGCCAGAAGAGGATCAGAAGTGCTCCACTGAGTGTGAAAAAGGTTGTGCCATTTGAAGAACCAGCAGTTGCTTGCCGTAGATTTTAGAAAAAAGAATTGGATGTTACCACTTCCATTGGTTTGTCAGCTACCATTTGAGGCCTCAACTTTGCCATCTTTGTTTTTTGGAGCCAGAAGTGACTATTTGGAAGAGAGGTTGAAGCTGGGGAGGAGTGAGGGTAAGTTATCAGCTAACGCATGTGCTAATTGGCTAGGTAGCTTGGTTAGAAATGTGCCTCTTGAGACAATAAACTCATTGCAAAACTGTTCACTGAGGTAATAGATTAAGTAAGAAGCAGGGTCATTTTCTCATGGACTTCTATACAATCTGACTTGGTTTTTCAACAAGTCCTGCTGACTTTTAGAAAGAATGCAGGTTCAAGGCATTTTTGCATTGGCTTCACTTTTCATTTCATTCCATTCCATTCCATTCCATTTAATGGACATACTAACTGAAAATGGAATTTAAGATAAAAAGCACCACAGCATAAAATAGCCATGACCTGCAGACACTACTCAGAACTCTATATATATATATATATATATATATATATATGTATTTTTTTTTTTTTTTTTCTTTTCTTAGAATATATAGAAAATATATGTACACTATTGTTGTACTGTATTATTTTATTATATTAGATAACACTCTCAATCAGCTCATCCGTTTCATAAAGACTGTGTGGGTGTATTTTGATCAGATTTTTGACAGTGGCCTGGCAACACAAGCAAACAACCACAGAACTGTCATCAGGTTTTGGACTGAAATGTTGCCGAATCCTGATATTGCACAGAAGTATGTAACTTCACCTTTTTCCAACAGAGTCACGCCCACTTCCAACCAGTGAGAGGAGCGCAGTGACAAATACAAAACAAAACAGGAATCTGTAATGGGGGACCTCACAGTAAGAAGTTGTATCAGAAAAGAATTTTTGTGTTTCACGCTTTGAAGGATCATTTGGATTAATACTTTTATTAATGCTCACAAAAACAGTAACAGTTTCTAATTTTGATTACACCCACTCAAAGGTGCAGACCAGTGTGAGCTTCATCAGGGTTATGAAGGCAACATTGCAGTATATTGGAATGCATAAAAAAGAGAAACTAAACAAAATTTCATCCAATGCAAAAGTCTTTCATCTAGTGTATTGTCACCACAAATATCTGACTCCTGTAAAAACATAAAAATAAATAAATACACTAGAAGAGTGCAGTCAGTGGAGTGCGATTCTCGGCCAGGTAACAGATGGCGAAGCACCTTCTGCAATGTCACCATAACTGTCAAATTCAACCAGCAGAGATTTGTACAGTTCAACCAACATTAACATGACCCTTACTTATGCTGCCTCTTGGTGAAACAAGATTTCAAGCAGTTTGTGTTGATCATTTTGCAGCCCCTGCTGGTTGATTAAGAAGAGTGAGAAGTCAGCTCTATGTCTCCACCAACCAGTCAAGTTACAGTTTACATCCATGTCTGTCCAGACTCATATAATGTGTGTAGTGAAGACTTTGAAGCGATTTAATATGGAATTTCGCACTATATTGACAGTTGACATTATATTTTACCCTATGAGATATTTGTGTGTGATTTTGATATATCTAGCATATGAAATCTTGAGTAACAGCCAAAAATATCACTGTCACCATGAACTTGGCCTTTGACCTTTGACCACCAAAATGTACTCTCTGAGTCCAAATGAACATTTGTGCCAAGTTTGAATAAATTTCTTCAAAGCGTTCTTGAGATATTGCGTTCACAAGAATGGGATGACCAGAAAACATAAAGGCATAGCAGTCATATAAAAAGTTTTTCAAGAATTGAAGATGCTCTTCAGTATATACTCATAAATGTGCCAAAATAATTTTGCTATGAACAAGCTTGTTCAAGTGATCACTCACACATGCACACGCTCCCACACACACACACGCCTGGTGGGGATAATAAATTAAAAAAAAACAACACTCCTATGCAGTCTTTTGCACTGTCCAGCAATAGCATCTCTGTGCTGTAGTGTTGAAATAACCTTCAAAGTCATATTCAGAGAGAGTGACAGGAGAACAATGTCGGTAAAGGGCAGGAAGTATTCTTAGAAATATTGTAATCATGATGAACACGAGTGGGGACCCATTGAAAAAGCTCCAGCAGAGTTGGGATTAAGAGTTGTCAAGATGTTGGATCCGTTTTAACACTTTAAGAAGTTCCTTGAAAATGGTATGGACTAGAAATCCAACCAAAACAAGACTTTACTGTAGTTTGTGTGTGAAATGTGAGTCTTCAGACACATCCTTACAAGCACAGCCACTCCAGTGAGGTGAAGAATATTTGCCTGGAGGCTCTAATACTCTAATACTGAAATTTGCAAGACTGTCCTTTAAAATGTCATAATGCAGCTGCTGCTTTGTTTTCCTCCACTTGTGTCCTGCCCTGCAGCGTGTCCTTTTAAGTTGTGCAATCTCCTTTTTTTCCACTGGGGCTTTTTGTTTATTTGTGACTTTTATTACTTTTGGTGGAGCAACAGAGTCAATGATGGTCCTTAGCTCTGAGCGAAGTTCTTACTCAGTGCATCTGAGGAGGGGAAGAGTGGAAAGTTCTCAGCATTTATGATAAATGCATGTGTGTGTGTGTGTAATCCTCATGGCGAATAAAGTTTACAGCAGAATAAAGAAAGAAAGAAATAAAGAAAGAAAACAAAACAAGTTAAGAATGAGAGAAAACAAGAAAGAGAAGAAAAAAAGCAAATAAGTTAAGTCAGATATTAACTTTCAGATGAAAGTCGACAGCTGGAAGTAAAGAAAAAAGGTCTGCAGAGAGGTATCACTGCCACAACAGAGAGCTATTCGTATGATTTGATTTCAAAAATAGCGTTCGTATTCACTCAGAGAAAGACCCTAAAGTAGAAATACACAGGAGACAACACAACTGAAAACCACGTTTTATGAAGTCACGTTTCATGGCTTTGAATTTCTCAAACTGAAAATAACCGACATTTGTGCACTCAACATATGAGAAAAAAAGAAAAAGTAGGAGAAAAAGAACAGAGGATGTCAGGTGTTGCCAGGTAGTGCCAGTGGAGGTGGGAAGAATGCTGTAAATCTCACAAACAAATCCACAAACCTGAACTATTCTGAACTATTTTTGTCCTGCTTTCTCCTAACTGTTCATGCTCTACCACATTACAGAACATAAACTGCATCTCTCACACTGGTCGGCATAAGACTGACATGACACTGTCATAACAATGTCATGAGGTCTTTGTTATGACAACTGCCATTAAGCAATGCAACACAACCTGCTAATGTCTTTTTTATGACAACCTGACTTTATCAAACTTAAAGAAACTGCTTCGGTTTACAAAAGAACTGTCATGTGGTTGGTTTTGACATTGGCTTAATTTATTCAAGATACTGGTGCATTTTCTGCTAGCTGTTGCTAACAAGTTGCTAGAACTTCTGGGAAAGCACAAGATATGTTGGATAAGGCAGAGGGATGAAGGAAGTCGACATGTGACTGAACATAATGAGAATAAAACTTTAATATTACTTTGTCCAAGTTAACATTTCCCAAAGTCACACCACTTCACAATGTCATCAAACTGCATCTTTTGTTATTGCTTTAATGTGAGAGACAGAATTTACTCACTGTGCATTTACCTGTAGCACAGCCCTTCACAGTCTTACCACTGCATCTTTCCCATTTCATTTGTTGTATGAAGTTATCAGACAGGAAGTGACAAATTTGCATCTTTTTACATTCTTACATTTGGGAGGAATTATACTTTATTGAGGAAGGACGGAGTACATCTGTCTCATCAAATACAACCCTGATTACAAAAGAGTTGTGACGTTGTGTAAAACATAACTTAAAACAGATTGCAATGATTTGCAAAACTTTTTGACCTATATTCAGTTAAATATGGTACAAAGACAAGATATTTACTGTTCAAAGTAATTAACTTTGTTTTTTTTGTAAAAACTCTCACTCTGAATTTGATGCCTGCAGCACTTTCCAAAAAAGACAGCAGCATGTTTACCACTGTGTGATGTCACCTTTTCTTTTAATAATGCTCATTAGTCATTTGAACTTGCTAAAATAGGCAGGGATGTCTCTGAAAATGACATTGTCTGGATGGCACGAGTAATAATCTGAATGGTCCTTTTCCTCTTTAGCCCGAAGGTAACAACACCTGTAATTTTTTTAAACATTTAGAAATGTGGATTCTTTCTAACCCTGCAACTGTTTGGGGGAATTGTGGCTGTAAAATACCATTTTAATATTACTTTTTCATATACAGTACAGGGTGGCTGTGATTTTTTTTCATTTTAATTGTTAGGAAATGTTTGTGCATGGATGTCATGCATGGTCAGCCTCAGCATTGCACATGAGTCCATCATCACAAAGGGTTAGATTGCAAGGTTGGTGTATCCATGTAATTGTGCTGGTATAATTGGACGGACTATAGTGCTATACAGGCCACAGAGAAACTGATTTGGAAAGTGGAACTATTTTCTCTTGCATTCACTGTTAATTTGACATGTGCTCTTTTACAGTTCAGGTTACGGCTAATTAATTAATTCTTATTGTCGCACAAATTCATGAGGATTTTCTTAGTATAAAAGTACAGAACTCTCATCAAATGTGAGCAAATGGCCATTCACTGTGCCTTATCCACAGTGATTTGTACGTCAAAATTGACTGGGTCCTTAATTTCAGACAAAAGTAGTCAAAGCAATAACTTTGCCTGTCACAGGCAGATTTTATCATCTTAGCTAGCTAGCTAATTAGCCTACATATTAGTTTAATGAGCTGGTCAAAAACACTGCTGTGGGTGGAAAATGATAACCTTGCACACAATCTTCAGTGTGCATATATTATGATGGCTACATATTTCATGTTATGCTAATTCAGTACCAGAATGATGTAGAAGACTTCATCAGCTTTCAGGTCCAACTCTAAAATAAAATACTAAACACAGTGAGGAGTGGGGGTGTTTGTCTCTCTCATGAGTATAAATAAGCTAATAACAGTTTATATATACAGCATGAATAGTAGCTGTTATTTTCTTTAATGATAATTATCTGGCAAAGTTTCCATTCAGGTTGTGCATGATAAGTCTCAGCATCACACCTGAGTCTATTATTGCAATGGGTTAGACTGCAAACTTGGTGTATCTGTGTAATTGTGCTGGTATAATTGGACATATTGTGATTGTAGTGCTATAGAGGTCACAGAAAATCTGAGATGTTTGGAAAGTGTGAATACTTCCCTTTGGTTTCATTGTTAATTTGACATTATCTGCTCTTTTACTTTTCAGGTTCAGGCAAACTCATTAATTCTTTTTTTTCTTTCAAATACCAGATGGTTTTCTTGGTAAAAAAAAAAAAAAGTACAGACATCTCAGCAAGTGTTTACCAGGAAACTGGAATAACTGTTCACTACAACTTGCCAACAAAGTTTTGAAAGTCAAAATTGTTTGGGTCCTTGATTTCAGACAAAGCAGTCTTCCTGATTTCCATTCAGCAAGCATTAATTGTGTAGACTAAAATGCCAACTGTCATAGGCAGATTTTATCAGCTCAAGCTTTAATGTGCTGTCAGTGTGCTGGTTGTGGGCTGACTTGGTAGAAAATGAGAACCGTGTAGTCTTCAGTATGCATACAGTATGATGGCAACATCAATAAATTATACAAATTCAGTACCACAGTGATGCAAAAACCTTCATTAGCTTTCAGGTCCAAGACTAAAATCAGCATGCTGACAGATTATTAGTCCATGTTATAGACACAAAAACAAAGAAGCAATGTTCTTGCATGCTCACATCACAGCATTAAAATGCTTCTTTCTTGTCATGGCCCCAATATAATATTTGATGGTAGCATTTTCAGGTGTCAAATCAAATTTGTAATGTATATTTTGCAGGTTCACAATATATCCAATGGGCTCAGCATGTTAACTGCAATGGTCTCCAAATACCAGTCAGTATTTATTATGGAATAGGAAATTGATATTTTAGTTCTCAAGATCAGTCTTGATATCGAGGCCACATTTTGAGGGTCTTGTCTTGGAATCAAATGCATTTTTATTCAGCATTTTCTCAGTATAAGACTAGTCAAGACCACAAGTGTGGGGAAATTGCTAAATTGCCTGTGCACTTTTTGATCAAGCAAATGTGGAAGACAGGACAAGAAGTGGTGGCTGGGAAGATATGTCAGCAGAGTTCCTCTTTAACAAAACTTTGCTATCTAAGCCACAAAGAGTACATCTCTAAAACAACATCTAAAGGAAAACACAGAGCAGTGTTTAAGTTCTGCAGTGCAGTGCTTACTGACACAGCTGATAATGTCAAACCTTTATCAGCACTGAGAAAGGGAACATAAATAATGGTAAGTTAAGTGTAAGTAGCAAAGTTAGCTAGCTGATGTTAGCAAGCTATTTCTGTACCAAAACTCTACATTAGCTATCAATGTACTGTATGTTACAAGGCTCTACTTGTCACCTAGCTTGGTGAACAAGTTACCTAATTTAGGTAACATATATTGAGGGATGAAATTCATCTGGTTAGGTGGCCTTGATCTTGACTCTGTCTCACTCTGTCTAGGTCTTGGTCTTCACTTGATCCCTACCTGTTAAAGTTGGTCTTGTTTCACTATGACTTGGTCTTTGGTTAGGTGACCTTGAATACAACACTGTAGGACACAATATGAATCCTAGCACATAGGAAACAGTATATGGCGTAGTGAACAAAATTTGAGGATGATACAAAATGGAACAGTTTGACATTTGTTAGACTGATAGGACTGGGTATTTGGCAAATCCAGGGTCCATTTTGGGTATTATGTTATTGACATGCAGTTGTGTACAATGAATTATAAGACTGGTTCCAAACCAGCTCCATACTACTTATAACTGCTACAGAAAACAAACCCTGAACCTAAGACGTGTCAGAGTTATTATTATAGTTATCTTTTTTTACAAATATGATAACACTGCATGACAGACCTGCCAACACCTTCTCATTCCAAGTCATCACTTACCAACAATTTGTTGTGACCCTTGGCACCTGAAACTGAAGCACAAGGTACTCTTTAGTAACTGTATCTGACACTGTGAAACACTGTCTGCCTTTGGGAGGGTTTGGGCACAAAAACTACTTCGGGAGGTTTGTGATAACACCATGTTTGGCGTCGGGGTTAGTCACACAAAAGTCAAATAACACATGTAAGTCACATGTTACTGAAGTCACACAGAGGACTTCAGTCTCATTACAACAGTCACATGATGCACATTATGTTACGTGCCTTACAACTTTTAATAACGTTTTGATTTCACACGGGACATGAACCCTGGTCTACTGTGTGAAAGTCCTGTTTGTTTGAGCCATCCATCCATTCCAACTCCTCCATGTGTGGACTTTTATGCCAACAGCGTGGTGCATCTTATAGAACCATTAAAGGGTTTACATTGATGTAACCTGAAAAGCTGCATTGCTTTCATCCACTAATGGGTTCTGTGTGAATCTGTATGAGTCGCCGAGGGGCAGTGACAAATCATTGATATGTGACGAGTTGGGGAATTCAACTGGGCTGGGCCTGCTGTGTCTTGTTAAAGTTGGTAAGCTATGATTAAATGATTGAGGTTTGTGGGAGTGCTTTAGCAAATAGTCATTGCAACTGATTCAAACACTATGGTGTCCAATTTCCACACTTATGAAAATGTTGTGGCATCCCAGAGAAGCTTTCCTGGGGACAAACGGCCTCCTCTCAAGGCTTGTGTCATTTTTAAATCTCACATCATCACACCTTATGCAACTATTCAGACAGTCACTTAGTCATTTAGAGTCATTTCAGTGAAAATTGTGTTTATGTTCAAAGGGACAGTTTCAATCCTAATTGCAAACAGAAGTGTACTTTAGACACAAAGTGCTGATGGGGGTAGATTTGGTGTGTATGTTTGTGTGTGTATAGTGTTGCAGCCTCTCCGACCTATCTGCAGAGCAGTAATTTTATCTCAGTGCATACGTTCTTATCGTTGCAACCAAATAACACCAGCACACACATACATGCGCACCCCTGACTGCCACTGAGTAACAGTCTCCTGCGATTACATTGTGTAGCTCTCCTAGGACTTATACACACACACCAACACACACCTGACTGCTACCAAGTAATCGCCTCCTGTGATTACATTGCATGTTCCCTTGAGACCCACACACACGCCACAACACACTCACACACACACACAAATGCGTGCAGTGCCATTTTACCCAGAGGAATAATCTCTGTGGCTGCTATTGGAGTGAGTGAGTTTCCTCTAACTGGATTACTGCAGCCACTCCTGCTGCTGTCACAGGGGAGATAGAGCCGCTACAGGCCTGGAAAAGCTTTGCGGTGATGGGAGAGCGTCCAGGAGAGGTGGGGCAGCGGTGGTCAAATCCAACCTTGATGTCAAGTCCCAAACTTGAAAGATCTTATTTTAGATATGTTGGAGTTTTGGTCTCCTTGGGCATGTTGACAACATTCTACCTTTTTGCCAGAAGACAGAGAAAGAAAAAGCTGCCTCAATCACATTTTGTGCTGATCATGCAAGCAGTTAGCCAAGTACTTTCTGTGCATATGAAGACAACTGTAGCTGCAATACCTGCTACAATCAGCAAACACTACTTATGTGCAACCACTTAACTCCCTAAAACTCTCAGAAACTTAGTGACAGTCGCCTAAGTAAAACACTGCAACAGCTGGTGTTTTCTTTCTGCTTACTCTTGTAAATTTAGTCCCTAATGAACTGTCAAATACGTCCTTTTGTATTTTGTTTTACTAGAAAAGCACACAATGTCATGTGTTCTTTAAAATTCTGAAGTTTTTAAAAGTTTTATAGACATGGTATGGGTCTAGATAAGGTAATTCTGCTTGTTCAGTCAACAAAACCTGTCTGAAGAAAGTAAGAGACATGACTTGATGGTGTCAGAACAACCTATTTCTGAAGGTCAGCAAGACAGTTGATAGGAGTTGATTGCAGACTTTGGGAAGAAGCAAGGAAAGAGCTGTGATATTGCTGCCACAACTAGCAGTAGTTCTTTAGACGTGTTGATAATGTTACTTTAATTCTGGCAAACTTCACCTTGATTCAGTTGCACATAGTATAAAAACAGCATTGCAGATGTTTAATGAAGGCACTCAAGGACATCTGTCAATGAGTAGCAGAATTTCAAAAATGCACTTAAGAACCCTTCAGCTTGAACCTTGAAACTTCATGATAACTGTCATAAAAGTGACTGCACAAAAGCTTGTAAAAAAAAGCTATACAAATAACAATGGTGTGAACATCACTTTGAGTCTTATCTTTTATTAATCATGTTCAGTTGAAACGTGGCTGCACAGAGTGTCGCAATTTGTGGCATTTTGTGTGGGCCAAGGATGTTTCAGCGTCCTCAGACCAACCAATCATTTTAATGCTAGAGGAAAACATTGACAACTGTTAGAAATACAAGCACCAACGTTTATATGAGTTAAAATCTATGGTTTACTTCTGTTGACTGAAAAAGACAGTTTTAGTGGAAGTAGGAGCACCGCCTGTCTCTTTGTCAGCTTACGTGCTTCAAGACATACAAGAAACATACAACACATCAAGACAAATTGCTTGGAAAATTTACTTGAGCATCAAATCTATGAGATGCATCGTCACATTGTACCAGCACCCTGCTGCATCCTCCTTTTTGAGTATAATTTGAGTATATAAACATGATATGGATATACGGTTTACGTATGTTAGATGCAGTTTGCAGCATATATGTCAGTACTTTTCTCAGAAATGCTCTCTGATGGGGTTAAAATAATTGCTGTTCTAATAGTTCTACAGTTGTTTTTGGTGGCACAGTTTCTGTATAAACAGTGCTCAAGCAGCATGCTAAAGATTCAGCAAGGAGAGCAATCAAACCCCCAGGGATATACAGACGAGGAGCAGCAGACATTAATCACTGAGATATGAAAAATACATCATTTGAAGAGACAAGCCTACAGAGACATATGGTAGATATTGACAGACAAGGAACCAAAGAGGAGTGGAGGGGGAGTAAACAACAAGCAGGAAGTGTAGCAAGCAGGTATGAATGAGGAGCTGACAGTTTAAATGAACCGCCTTGTTTAAGCGATCTGAGTTATCATTTCATGTTGTGTTTTGGTTCTTGCTTGGTTCGTGCTTACTCTCCCCTGCTGTAAATTCTTTCCACCATCCCCAGCATTAACGTCTCATGGTTGACTTTTGTTCACATTTGACATCTGGATTTAAGTTCCAAGGAAGATAAGACCATGTTCATTTTTGGTGGCGTGTTTGCTTGCGCTGGCTGGTGATAAAACACAGAGTCTACATCCATGCAAGCAACTCTGGGAATTGAAGGCTATATTGAATGAAAATGCTGACGTTGGTGGTACAAGAAGAAAAGTCAGGAAACTTTGTAGGAACTTGCTGTATTTCCACCGCAGGGAACAGGGTTTAAAAGACAAATTCAACAATTGCTATCGGGGAGTTATACCAACCCAAAACAGCATGCGGACAACAGATAAAAGGAGAAGAATAAAATAATTCATTTTAACTATAACACAGGTTAGAAGCAGATTTAAAAACCCCAAGTAACCAAAAAAAAAAAAAAAAAATACAAGTCCCTTGGGAGGAGTAAAATGCCATCAGATACAAGTCTCTGGATTAAAAGGGTCCATACAAGGTCTAGTCCAGATAAGAGCAGTTCTGGCTGCAGCAGTCTCCGGTCCAGTGCTGTCTTTAACTGGTGGACACAGAGGAGAGCATGAATCAGCAGAAGTATCAGTCCTTCGGTGCATCAAGATTTTACAAGAAAAGATGTAATAAAGCTATAGTAACTAATAGGTTGAGCTAAAATAATTCATTAAACACTGCAAACACAACAAAATATAAAGGCCCTCCTCCTATTCAGCTAATAGCTATTGTCAGTTTCTCTGTGTTTTGGGTAACTATATGGACAGACAACCGGCACAGCTCCTCACATCCAACAGTTCAAAGGTAGATTATGTAAGTGAGACTTAACTGAAGGAGGGGTGAAGTGCTCGTACATCCCTCCGTTTTCCCACGAAGCGTGTCTCACTCTCTCCTGTGGACGCTGTGTGTGTGCTGAGCTCTGGCTCACTCGTCACTCCTGCGGATCTTGGCTGTCCTCCCAATTGTTGCACTCTTTCCAACCGGGGCCATAGGTTAGAGCCTTCTCTCAGTTCGGGTTTCTTCCGTGCACACCAGTCTCATCCGTGCCCGTCTGCTCGGCGTCTGAGTGAGCTCCGCTCTGCTTGTGCACCCCGCGCACCTGCCCTACATCAACTGATTAGCCGTGTGGAGATGGGTAGAAAACACGCACAGAAAGCCCCATCCACCAATCACAACCTACTCATCCACAGTGTCTTTCCAGATCAATGTAAAAACCCCGCCGAAGCTAAGAGAGCTCCCACCTACAGATAGTGCAAAAAGGGGCATCCTATTTTTCACACTGGCTGTTAGCCAGCGAGTGAGAACAGGGTGCACAGACACCTTTAGGTCACTGGCCAGATTTTGGCCAAGGCCTTTACAATAAAATGCAGACAGAAAGATCATCAGGACGGCCCAGGAAGTGACTGCATTAATACATATGCTTTTCACTGAGGTGACAACAAGTGGCTTGTCAGAATATCTATGCAAAAGCCAAAATATTCTCTAAGTGTGGAGAAGGAACTGGAAAAAAAATGAAGCCAAACTCTTATCAATGATTTAGGCTGAGTCCAAAGTGCACTTAGCTATAAATAGATAAGTAACAATAGCACAAGTATTAAACGTTAATATGTAGTCCACAGTTGGAAGCCTTGAGCTTAAGCTTGGGCAGCTGGGACTGCAGATTCCAGCATTAAAAGTGACTAGACATCATTTGTACAGGATAGAATGTCCAGGATGAGAAGGCCAAACATGTCTTACATTGAAAGGCCCTGGCGACAAAAGATGCTGGAAATGCAGCAGGCCCGTGTGAAATACAGTTTTCCACAGCTTGAATGCATGACCATGTGAGGTCTGGATGTCATGACGGCTCTCAGGGTCGAAGTTAGGAAAGTTTGGACTCTCGCTCTGAGCGGGTGTCACAGCCACAGTGGTGGAAGCAGCAGCGGAATCAGCGAGACTGCAGCTCTTTGCTTTGACAGAGCCTTCTCCAGACATTAGGAGGGAACATTTATTTGCCAGACGAGAGCTGGAACAGCAGGTTTTCCATTTTCCGAGGCACCCAAAATAACTGCTCCTGCCTCGGAACAGTCTACAGCAGGCTCAAAGCAAGACGTCAAGAGAACGGGAGAGATCTAAGGTCACCACAAATGACAGTTGCTGTGACACAATGAACAAATGTTGGATCTCCGCAGAAATCTGAGCACTGACAACAAGCGAAACAAGCAGTGAACAGCAGCACAGCAGGAACAGCAGGGGGGATTGTGGAACTGACAACATAAATTAAGTTGCTTGTTAGAAGTGCCAAATGTGATCTGTATTTTTACGGATCAACTGATGCAATGCAACACTTGAATTTGGTTTTCCAAAATGTGGAATAGCAGAGATTCTGGGCAATGATTGAATTTTTTGAGTCTGAGATATAAGACTAAGACATTTTAAAGGTACAGAAACGGATTCTGGAAAAGCATGGCTGATTCAGCTGTCTCATTCTCATGTCATGAGACGTTTTGAGGCCTTGGGAATGAGATTCAGCAATCTGCTATCATACCAACCTGTGACTGGACAAAGTCTACCGTCACAGGATAGATTTTCTAAAACAGAGCCAAGAAGAAGAGAAGAAGTAGTTTTCTCTCAGACGACATGAATTGCATCATGCTTAAAGGTTAATATGGAACTTTTGCTTAGTGACGGCAGAAATGAACTGCCTATCTCAGAGCTTCAAGAGGATACTTAACTAAAGTGTTGTATTAAATATGCAATCTCAGAACTCATTGGCTATTGACTGATGACAATTTAGCCACTGGGGACAATGGCCAGTGCTTCCGGCCAAACTTCCTCTTACGTGTGCATCATTTAAATGTCGTCATTTTAAGTCCAACTTGAGATGCGAGAATGAAGTTGAAATCTAATCTGTATTGACAGATATGTGCATATGAATGAAAAAGTTAAAAATCTAAATAAATAAAATAAAAAAAAATTCTGAATCATTGTCATACGATAGCCACTGGGTTCAGAGATTAGATTAGAAGATTAGATTAGAAATTAGGGGTGTGACGATACCTGCATCACCACAATATCACCGTCACGTGATGCCTACCACAGGGTTGAGCTCATTACAGTCATCACTGCAAATTTTTATTTTGAAGCATTGGTTACACAATGCATTTTAGATCACCACATGTATCTATCAATACATCTATGAAACAGCAAATGTTTACGATGGAAAAATGGATAAATAACTACAGAAGACATTCAGTGTTGGATTAATCATTATGGATTTATTTTACCATGTTGCCCTAAATGAGTTCCACCTATTTTGCTGTATTATTATTGGCATGAAACCAAAGCCAGCTCAAATGTGATTGGTCAATACTACTTGGACAACAAATGGAAACCAGAATCCTTCTGATATCAAAATCCTGTCCCCTGCCAACACATTCTGCATTCATATGCAGATATCTGTTTATAGAGATTATTAAATGTGTTTATAAATGTGCACATAGGAGCCCATAGACCTGGATATTATCAAAAGCAGCAAGAAAAAAAGATACCAGGCTCTTCAATGATAAAAGAAAGACTCCTACGCCATTCAGCATCTCATATGCTGAAGAATTCATTTGTTGTATGCGTCGACATAGAAATAATGCAAACAATGGTTAGTGAGTCTGAGGTCTCAGACAGCAGAAACAGGCTGTGTATTCATTCATCCAAGCTGGATTCCTAACAACGTCTGTCTGTCAGGGGTATTAGGACTGCGTGTGAGGCACATAGAGAGGACGAAAAGAAAAAAAAATCGATAGGGATAAACAAGAACAACAAATGTGAGAAAAAGACAGCAGCACACACCGAAAGAGGAAATAACAGAAAATGATAGGCAGCGAGGACAGGAAAATGAATGCGATTGTGACAGCAGCAAACAGGAGCATGGATGTAGTTTGGAGATTATGAAGGCCTCTATTCCAGACCTCATTTATTTTTGCTTAGGGTGTCACATCCCTTTTCTAAGCACCTTTCATCGGTACCCTCTTTATCTTTTCATCTCTTACTGTCTCACTGGCCTTTCCCTTCACCGATCCTTCTCTTTAGTGTCCTGCATTACCAAGCCTCTCTTTATCTTCTACTTCATCACGATGCTGCATCCTTCACCATCTCTCCAGTCGTACTCTCCCCTAGCCGCTTCACTGATACATCAATGTCCCCCTCGAGTGCCTCCTCAGAAAAATTCATCTTGATGAAGCCACGCTGCATCTTGGCCAATGAATACCAGTCAAATTACATGTAATTTTCAGTAACACTAGCCAGCAGTGCACCAGTGATTCTATTTATTGATGTATACTGAGAGCAGAGGACAGAAACTGGCAATACAATGTCTTAGGTCATATTGTCATTTGTTTAACTATTGGTTATGATCATACTTTACTTAACAGATTAATTGTTGAGATATGAATGCAGCAACATCATTAAAAGTAGTCAGACAGAGCAAAAGACAAATTTTAAACTTTAAACAAAGCTCAACGTGAGCCAGATTTAATTTTGCAGAGAAATTGAAGGGAAACAGTAAAATGATTATTCAACCTGTCTGTTATAAACAACAATCAAAGCACAAATCAGCAGAAGCAACGGTCTGTTTTTATTCCCAAGTCATCAAAATGTTGCCTGTATGTGCTTCATCAGGGTTTCAAGTTACTTTTATGTAAACCCCTCGCTACAGGTGACATAGTATGAAGAGCAAGAAAGTCCATGAGGAGGTAGGACATAGGACTTTCACCCAGGAGACAGGGGTTCGTGTCCAGTCTGGAACCAAAACATTATCTAAGAAGTCAAAGTTGCATGTGATGTAACATAATTATTTTAGCCAAAAACAAGATATTTTCCAAAACCTACACAAGTAGTACTAAAACTGCAGCATTTCACAATATTAATTGTTTGTTAAAAAGGCTTCCTGGCAGTGTCTCGTATAGCTGCTCGAGGGTACCTTGCACAGCATTCACAAGGAGAAAGGGCTGTGACAAAGGCATCAGTATTTGACAAGGTTGGAAACTGCCACTGGTTATTCTTCGCCTGCCTCCAAGCCTTGGAGGCGGGTGAAGGATAGCCCTGGGCTAAGAATATTAACTTAAGTTATGAGAACTTAGCAGCCTTTCACACTCACAGAGGGTTTAGCTAAGCCCAGGACAATACGATTCACACTGTACTTGTACTAGCCCTGGGTTAAATGTCCGTTGGTAAAGCAGCTAATGTGAACAGTCTAGAATGTTCAGTGTCTACACTTTAATCATCAGCCCTGTTTCACACTGTCAGTCTTTAGCTCCGGGTTTAGTTGATTTTCAGGGGATAACCCCACGAGCTTGGGGCTAACTCTGTTCTGCAGTAGGGCCAGCCTTAGGCTCAAGTCAGGGTTAAATAACTTTAGAATCTGCCAGTGTGAGTAGTAAGTAAGCAGTATTGTATTTATTTTGTGATTTTCGGTTGATGAAATCATCAGACTGAGAGCAGACTGATGCCACTCTACAACCGGACGTGGTTCTTAGACGCCTCTTCTCAATGCAAAATCTAAATTTCAACAACTTTATTTGCACTGCCTTCTTTGAATTGAACCTCCCGCCTGTCTGTGCCTCTTCTCCCACCTGTACACCTTTCGCTCGGGGCTGGGCACAGGTGGGAGAACACAGACGGGCAAAGCCAATTTCAAAGACAGGAGAATACCAAACAGTCGGAGCGCTGCTTGCACAGGTCGTCATGCCACCACGAAAAAAAGGCCAGTTTAAGGTCCTTCTTCTGCAACTATAGCAGGAAATCAGCTTGTCTAAAAAGTCTACTACTCTCTTTGTGCCATGATATTTACAGTTCTGTTCCTAACATTGTCAGCTTGCATTTGAGGACATTTTTTTTTCCAGTAGCTGTTTAATGTGAGAACTGATCACAGGAGATATTATGGCCACAGATGCCCTGTGTCATGTCCAACACCATCCAGCAGGTGTGTGTGGGTGTGTGACGATGTGTTACTTTAAGATTTAGGAGAAGTAGTAAGGCGTAAATATGGAGGGGGTGTATAGCATGTGAGAAAATATGTCGTGTTACATGTTCTTTCCTGAAAATAAGCCAAGGACATTGAGTTTCAACAAGAAGAACCGTTTTTTTCTTTTCATTTTCATGTACTTAAAAATTAGTTTCAACATGTTACCACAACTCCAATTAAGATTCACTTACTCCTCATTCAAAACAGGTGACACTTTTTTTTTACACTTTTCAACATGGAGAACAATCATTGACACAAAATCCTTTGGCAACGGCAAAAAGCTTGAGGAGCTTGTATACTTCCTTTATAAGAGAAAACTCCTCCTGCAGAGAAATTGTTGTTCATAACAATTAAATAACAAATAATACTAATATACTAATATCTTTGTGTAAAAACAATAAAACAACTTAACTTAAATATGAACCATCTATTTTTTTTAATGTTATGGTTTTATTTTATCTATGAAAACAGAAGGGGAAAAAAGTTTTGTCAGGAGCACAAGTGTCATGTCTGAAAAACTGAGCTTGATGAGACTGACCCACAGAGAGCTGAGGGACTGAGCCAACACTTTAGAGGTGCATATCATCAGAACTGTTTATTTTATTTGTTCATTTATTTGCGCATTAGTCAACATTTCAGTTTACACATCAGTGTAAATGTGCCAGAGTTAGGAGCTTATTTAGATCTGTATGAAAATTATGGATACATTTTTTCCTTTTCAATTTTTTCTAATATATCTGTGATCTGATTATCAATGGACAATATAAAATGTTCTGCAAGATAATAATAATTTGTGTCTGATATGCTTGTTTTTGCAAAATAAGTTCAAATACATTGTGAGAATGGTTTACGTATAGCTCTACGTTTCATCTTAATTTAGTATTCAATGACTCGTGCATATGCAAAAAGTCCTTGCCCTCTCCACACACCCCAGACATAAAATCAGAAATCAGAAAATTGATGCCACTTCTTGCTTTAAATAATACTATTGTCACGTCATTCTTTTGGCCGTAAATACTTGGCACTGGTTTAAATATATTTCTAGCCAAAACAAAGACATAATGTAGAAAAATGATTCAGGCAAAACATGTTTTTTTCTGTTCTTAAATCATAAAGAAAACTGTTTAGATCAGACTCAGAAAATGAATCGGCAGAATTTTGATCTATGTGTCTCCATGTAAGGGCACGGGTTAGCACTGTGAAAACAGTACTTTATTATTAAGGTATTTAATGATTTCATGGGGTAAATTGTTTTCCTGTCTCTTTTCTTTTATAGCATTCATTTTCCATTCCACTCCAGCTCCCTTTGTGTATCCCAGCCTCTGCTGGCATCTTGATGTGTGAGTGTAGTTAACCTTTTTCTCTTTCCTTTCCTTGTCTCGCTCTTTCAGCCTTTCTTTCCATCTCTTCTCTGTCTCTATCAGTGTATGTGGTGACATATGGTCAGTACTGGAGTGTAGGAAACCTCTCAGCTTTCTGCCACTTCGCATTACCACAGCTACTGACAGACACTGAGGGCTACACACACACACAAACACACACACAGGCATACTGTATGCAATACGCAAATAGATGCAGACCCACTCTACACACACACTTGCAGTTGGCTGCCAGGTTTAAGGAGCTGTTGCATCTCGTGGTGTTTGTCAGGACCACCATATGTCTCCCGCTCTTGACATTTCAGCGAACAAATATTGCAGCTTTCCTGGTATCAATCTGCAATCTGTATGTGTGTGTGAGAGAGAAAAGGCATTACTTTGGGCTCACACAGGGGTCAGATCAGGGAGGGATGTCTATCACACACACACACTCACACCAAGCTTGGAACGCAGTGATTTTTCTTCTGGTTGCCGCTGCTGCCCCAACTACCATCAAACATTCAACAGCCATAAACGCCGTGAAATATCTTGGTGGCTCTCCATCTTTTCAGCTTGTAACAAGGACTGTGGAGTCAGTTCAGTTACATTAAATTCAAAAGTACATGTCAAATAAAAGCAGTTTTTCACCCGGCTCGGTGCTCTTTTCACAGATTTTTTCAGGGTTAAGGGAGAAGATTGATCTTGAAATATAGATGGTCCTTGTTGTTTTTTAATAAATAAAAGCTTTGAACATCGCCAAGTTATTACAGTGTTACTGTTGAAACATTTGTGTAATTGCAGTAAACAAGACTGTTTATGATGTATGACTGCCGTTGCAAAATGCTGCTAATAAAATCATTGTTAAAATCTTTAAGGTGGAAGTTATAAATCATAGTGCGCAGGGATGTTAATAACTTTAATTACTGTAGTAATTAAAGTAAGTCAGTGCCCCACTTGGGCCACCCCAATACAAAAAGTCTGGAAATACCCCTGATAATGTGTCTCCTCCATTAGTAATTAGTTGTTAAACCTGCACAAATCAATATTTTTATAGTCACAGTAGATCAAATGAGTAATTGTAATGTGAAAGCAATGTTCCTTAGTGAAAAAAAACTACAAAGAGATTAGCACCCAACTCTCAACAAGATTTTTTTAGTCTCTTTCAGCTCATTGTTGTGGTGTAAGGCCACTTACTTTAAACCAACTGTGATGTCATTCATTGTCTCTTGAAACTCAGATCAAATTGTCAAACAAGGCAACACAGAAACATTTTTTTATGTACTGTTTAGCTGACATATCACATGTTTTGTTGGTCTGATTGATTGCTGGTCATATTTCTTTGTTTTAATTGGTTCTAGGACTGTCCAGTTGCATCCAGATGCATTTTGGAGAGAGGTTCCACACTAATTCGCATTTGTCAGGGTGGACTCTGAGGGGCAAGGGTGAAAAAATCGTGCTAAATAAGTGTTAATATATTTATAGTAAATTCCAATCCTGTGTTCAGATTAAAATTGTTTTATTATGTGACTTAAAGTACAAGAGATACTTCACATCTGTAAAAAAAAAAAAAAACACTCAGGGATCCATGAACAATATAACGATTTAGAGGCACGTAGCGGCCAGCTAATTTCCTCTCATATCACACAGCGTATGTGGCACTGCATCACATTTTCATCACTGGAAGGGCACCCTGGAGGGCCCTGCTTCACATTTTCTCCACTAGAAGGCACCACAGGGGGGAAGTTTGTCATGTTTTCTCAGACAATCGCTCACCGAAGAGGGCTGAAAAAGCTGAAAATCATCTGTTTCCCTCAAAAAAAAAAAAAAAAAAAAGGACAGAATCTCTGAGCAGAAAACTGCGGTGAAAGGGAGAGTGGAAAATGAAAAGGTGAAGGAGAAACAACGTGGAGAGAGAAAGAGGCGAGGTGGAGAGGGCGAGAGAGACGCAGCGTCAGAAAAAGATTGTATTGTGCTCAGCACCAAGGACACTTCTGACAACATGTCTTTATGATTCTGTCACGACTCATCAGCCTAAAATAGGCTCTTAATCAACAAGCAGACAAGTGTCGGCCTCATAGACGTTCCAGAAGTAAGAAGACAGGTCATAGATATTTAAGTGTGGATTTACTGAAAAAAAAAAGATAATTAATATGTACTAATAGCACTATTTAGCCTGCTTCAGTTAGGTTGGTCTACACCTCTTACTCACCATCAGACACAGGAGTACACTGAATATTCTCATCAGTGAGACGATGACCCCTGAAATCGGGTTCTGAATTGGAACCAGTTCTAAATTTGTAGGAACCCAGGGTATTTTTTTAGTATTGAAGAAGCCAATGAGCGAGAGGATCAAAGCCACGGCATGTTCGGTCACGACTGCTGCCTCTTTTCTGCTCTCTGAGTCAGTGTTTGACCGAGAACGGAGCCGAGGTGAAGAGTAGTTAGGTACACTTTACTCAAGTTGATGACATCTACGCCTGTCAGTTTAAGTGCAATAAAACCTTTGCCAGTAAAAAACCAATAAGAGTCCTTTATCTAACACCTGCTCACCAAGCATAAAAAGAACAGTGATATTTCCAACTGTTTTGCACTCCCCTCAAACTCCCTTGATTTTGATTTGATTTTATTCCGAACGCAAAAAACAGAAACACAAAAATATAAATAATGACAAGAATGTGCAAGGGAGATTAAAAGCCTACAAGGCTTATCATGTTATAAATTGATGCAAATCAAAATGCGATTACAATTACTGATTTTTTGGTCTAAATATTTAGATTCAGCTCCTTTTTTATAACACAGGTCTCACACATATAAGTAATATGAAAAGAAAAGAAGAAAAATGAATCAAATAAAGTAATAGAAGGAGAAAATTTATACAGACAGATATTTTTTAAACACCAACAGGGACTAACTTGAGAGCTCATTTACATCACTCAACAGTACGGGTTCTGTATATATTTACAGAAAACTGGGTGAGATGTGTTTTAACAAGGGGAATATGAAGCTGACAAGACTGTCTGGTTTGATATAAATGATGATTGAATGGAAATGATAATAACTCCTGAAAAATGTAGGCAAGATAGCACTCTTATGAGCAGCTTTGTAAACAAACTCAGATATCTGAAGTCTATTAATGTCAAGTGTGGACAAAATATTCAGCTTATGAAAAAGGGGGGCAGAGGGTGTCCTGGAATTCAAGAAGGAGAACTGGCTTGATGGATGAGAAATATGTACTGGCCCGTACCATATTACAATAGGAAAGATATTTTAATCTGTAAAAAAGTGTATGGAAAGTAAAGTGTAAGAGGAAGTTTAGGACTTGTACTTGACTTGTACTTGACCTGTAAAAACTTGATCCCACCTCTGGCAATATGTAGCATTGATAAAACCCCAGTGATACCCATTCCTAACTCTGACAGTGCCACATGTTACATGTGAAGTAGTCCTGAGTCATTGTAGAGAAACATGTCAGTGCTTATTTGTATCTTGTTGCATTCAAGTCATCATAAGAGTCAAATTCAAAGGAAGGAAAATAACACAGCACTCTCTCACGAGAAAAGATAACTTTATCTTCTGTGGATTTGCCAGGAAGCACTGTGTGTATGTGCGTGTTTGAGTGCATATTTGGGGTGATGATAAATCTTACTTGCATATTTTGATTTGAGATCAAAATGTTTTTTGTACTGATAATGTTGTACGGCTGGGCAGCTAGAGCAGAACGTCACATCACAGAATTCAAGCTGCCTTTGTGCTTTTGTGAGGGAAGCTTTAGTTCGGTTTCTGAACAGCAGTCCTCAGTGTTTGTCTGCAGCAGCAGTGGTGGATTCAGGCAAAAATGCATTTATGGAAACAGTTGCAATCCCTGGTTTGGATTAAAATTGTTTAATTATGTGAATTAAAGTATCTCTGTAATCACAAACACATAGAGAAATATTAACTATTTAACCATCTAGGCACGTAGAGGCCAATTTATCTGGGATATATGGCAGGCTATCTGGCACTGTATCATGTTGTCTCAACTGAAAGGCACCCTAGACGGTACTCTATCACATTTTCTGCATTGGAAGCGACCCTGAAGGGTACTGCATCCTGTTTTCTTCACTGGAAAGACGCTATAAACGGCACTTTGATTATATGCATTGATAATTGCTACTTGCCTATGGGAAAAGGCTGGAAGCGAATGCAAAAATAAAACCAAAAAAAAGTTGGAAACACTGTTGTTTGACATAAGTAGGGGTACTTTGTTTCAAAATTTTAAGAGCTTTAACACAAAAATTCAGTGAGCTTAAGTGCTGAGACAAAAAGTGTTACAACCGTCCCTGATCCCCCCTACTTTATTGTTAATTATTTGTATTTAATGTCAGGAAATTACAAATCAAGACCACTTGTGAAGTTTTACTGTTCAGAGACAATGACAGTTAAGCAACCAAGCTGTGTCTGCAACAAAAAGTAACAATATAACGGTAGCAGTTTGGCTCAATATGACCGCCTATGGCTGAAATAGGTTAAAATGATCAAATTTTCTTTGCCCTTTGTGTAATTGAAATATAAAAGCCATTTTGAAAGAACATATGAACACTTTAGGAACAGTGGTACCAGCAGCATTGTGTCTGAACCTTCTTTATCAGGCTCTCGATGATGATGTTTCTACAGGTTCTCTGTCTGTTTTTCACTTAAAGGATCTGAATATGTTTTAACTGCTGCTGAGCTGAAGTCGGGAAGCGTTAAAACTAGCTTTGCACAAAGGCTGGAAGCACAGGGAAACAGTTAGCCTTGAATTCAAAACCGCTACCCCATGAGATGGAATTTATTCTGCTCCTATCTTGAGTTTCCACAGATAACCCTGATGAACTCATTTTATTTAGATACAAAAGGGATGAATTTGAAGAGGACATTCACATGTTTGTATGCGTATGTCAATGTTTCTGCATGCTACTACATAAGACATACAATGACCAAGCAAGTAAAACATTTTCCTATCCTTGACACCAAAGCTACACCTGGAATAAACAGAATAAACATTTTAAATAGTGATGATAAATAGATATAATAGAATAGATAAATGATGTCAGAGATCAGTGGTAATGTGTTGCATTTTAACAATCCGAACAAGAAGCAGCTTAAGGTCAGAGATCGAATATAATTGGATACAGCACAGAGAGAGAGAGAGTGTGTGTGTGTGTTGCTGCCCTGCAGATGTCGGCTATGACACAGATCTCGTAAAAATAGATTCAGTCTTTGTCAAACATTTGCGTGCACACAGACAGAGTCATGCAGCCATATTTATGTTGTTAACCCTCTGCTTAACCTCATCCCTGACCTTTTTCCAAAGTAACCGCCAATAATTACGACGGAGGCTTTCCCTAATCTTTCAGTCACGACTCACACACTCCACATGAAAACACACGCATGCATGCAGGCAGAGTAGCCTGTTAAGTCCCTTTTATGAATAGAGATTTGAAGGAGCACGGAAGGAAGGAAGCGACTATTTTTATACTGCAGCTTTTACGTCATGTACAAATATTTGTTTATACTTATTTTTAATGTAGTGAAGAAGTGTTTTTCACTGTCTGTTTACTAGGCTGTTGCTAAATGTGAATAGACAGGGAGGGTCAAACTTCGGCCCTTTGGCCATGTGAGTCATCATCATGGAGAAAAGCTAAAACCAAAAGACACTGGTGAATTATAAGAGAGGAGCTGCTGTTTACACTCAGTCACACTGTCGACACTGATGTTTATGGGTGAATGTCTGTTGTAGATACTTGTTCTATAAAGCTGTGGATTCATAACAATATGTTATTTATGGTAAGTGACCATTATAAAAAAAAATATCTTCTTTTCATTATCACAATAAAGTACAGTGACAGTTATTAATTCAGCTGTGAAAATTCATTATCCAAAGACTCAACATCTAGTTTAGAGAAACATTTACAGGTAAGATCAACTTCTACTCTTAGCTACACAGGAATCCAGTTAGCTAACTGACCGATACGGTGAATTCTACCACATGGTCCGGGGCTGTAAGTGCAGGTGGTGGTGACCAGGGTGGTGTGTGGGTAAAATCACAGCCCCTGACCAAAATAAATCAAGTGCAGTTTCTTTTCCTTTCCATTGTCACAGAATTTTGTTAATGACAAAATAATATGTTGAGGATATTGTGGACATTGTTGCCACCCTGTAAACTGTCGTTGCCTAGTTAGCTAGCTAGCCTGACAGGATTCTCAATTTAAAATAGGTTATTGAAATTTAATACAAGCATTACTACACTAAACTATACAATTAAGTGTAAACTGTCAGATGTCCTGATAGCGGATAATGTATATCTAGACCAAGACTTCCTCTTCTGTGCACCACATACATTTTAAACAAAAGCTAGAAATGCTAAACTGATGTCAGACAACAGGTGATGGGTTGTGACGTTGCATTTTGGTCATTGTGTTGCACCTCTTTTGTGCTCTGCACAGGTTCCCTTGCCCACAGATTCTGCATATTCATATGCGTCTGAACATAAATCATTAAATGTTTTAACAGGACAGACAATGCACACTATTCACACTTTGTAAACTGTATTTTTACACCTTACAAGTAAAATCCAGAATGAGAGTTTCATTCAGAGATCTATTACTTTGAAGGTGCCAAAACACACCACAAAGTTTACACTACTATCATCTTCTGTTCTAAAAATTACTATCTACACGGCAGAAATTCAGGGTATTGGATTGGTCAGTGCAGCCATTTGCTGGATGTTTTTGCATTTCTTTGTAGTCACAATTATTCGATTCAAAATCTGACTAAAACTTTAAGTTAAAAATAAAATAACTCCAGAAGTAAATGTAAATAAATATATATGAAGTATGACAAATGTCTTAAGTTGTAAAATTCAAACATGCTGACATTCGGAGAACATCTCACTCTCAGGCTGCAGTGTCATCACTACGAGGCAGAAAATATGTCACTATTATTCTGAGAATGCACCCTGGGCTTGGAGAAATCTGATTACCGCATGAAAAAAGCGAGTTTGTAACCAGGTTATTGAAGTGCATGTAAGCAAGATTTTCAAATCCCTCAGAGTATCCTGGTTTTCCGAGTGCATGTAAATCTGTCACTGATAACTTTCCACAATTCCTGTAGCACCTGTACCTGGTGCTGTTGTGATTTATGTTTTTATACTGTTGTCACAGTTGTTGTGATGTGCTGGTATATTTTGGTATACTCTTTTTTTTAATATAATACATTTTAAATCATTACACCTTCTGTGGTTACACACATACATGAAGAAATGGCAGCAATAACCAATATGATATTACAACTTCATTAAATGCTAGTGAACATTCTGTTAGTGTTTGTATGTTTAATGTGTTTTTCTTGGGTCCTGGATTAAATAATAAAAACACCCACTAAGTCTACTTAAGCCACTTTAAATTTCAAGAATCATAATAAATTGTAAATACACCAATTATTATCATGCATTATTACAGTATAATACACAATAAGAGAAACATTAGCTACTATAATTCAGGATAAAAACCCTTTACAATACTATACCATACATGCACTGAACTTATTCTAAAAGAGGCTTTCCAAATACTGTGAGTAAAAATATATTCATGCAAACTAGCAGGGTGAAACTGAGTTTGACAGAAGTTGTTGCTGCTGGAGCGAGTCATACATCACTTTCAGAGATGAACTTTTCACAAGAGTTTTGACATTTGAATCAGGTTATGGGGTCACTAAGGAAGGACTTAAACATTATTTAAAACGCTCTCTCTTAATCGCCCTCTTTTATGTGTAGGTGCGTTCCAGGCAGCCCGCTATACAGAGGATGTATTGACAACCACAAGCAAGTGATGGGCTCTTGGATTGAGATCTGAATTTGTTGACATTGTTAAAAAAAAAAAGAAAACCAAAAATTAGCATTGGTTGACAGTTGATGTGTTTTTGGTGCACATGTTGCCAGGGCTTGTGTCAGAATTTCAGATGATTCCTCGGGATAAACTTTTTCCAGCCCATGACATCCATTCAGACGCATGACAAGAATGCCCTGTGGACTTTATTTCTGTCAGGTTCCTGTTATGCTCGGTGACTGTGTGTGTGTGTGCATGTGTGTGCCTTACATAAACAAGTCCAGGCCCTGAAATGTATTAGTTTGTATAGATTAAGGCTAAGATGCACATTTAATCAAATATTTATAGAGCGCATGCACACCTCCCTGTTATTAATCACAGCACGACGCAGTCAACATACAATTATGCAAATGTAAACACGGTTTATGTTAACTTCTACAATTACGCATAAATGAATGTTGAAACACCCTTGATCAGCCTGAGTGGTATTAATATCACATTGAGCTCATTTATCCTTTAAGAAACAAAATGACAGAACAGTGAAGGAAAGTCACACCTTTTTTTGAAAGTTTAGTTGTCACCTTCGTAGAGATAACAGGAATTTGCACCTATTTAACACTATCCTAGGCCTATATGCTGAGAAAAGAGTCGTTTTTTCTTGATGTAAAGCAAAATGCGTGTGCATACATAGACTCTGATGAATTAGCTAGCTAGCAATAGCATGGTTTGTCTGGGAATGACATATCCACTTTTCAACATTCAAATCAACTTTCTTCATGCCTATCCATTTTCACTCAGTAATACCAGTCTGGTCTCATTCCCAACTCTTCACATACTGATGATTTGTCATCGCCCCTTGGAGATTCACACAAAAGAGAACGGTAAGAAGTGAGAATATCTGCACAATCAAGAGGTGGCGTGAGGAAAAGGAAAGACCCACAAACAAAAACAACTTCCTGTTTTTTTTAAGTTATTTTTAGGTATTTTTTAAGGTATTTTTATGATCCAGCACCCATCCCATTGGGCTTATCTGCATATCTGCATATCTTTTTTTGTGGATGGATGGCTCAAACAGGCTCTGGACTTTCGCCCAGGAGATTTGGCTTCACATACCATCTGAAACCAAAACATTATTAAAGGTTGTAAGGCACAATCTTGTGAGCTTCACATGACTTTTTTCTTTTGACTTTCATATTGTGAGTCACTTCAGTGACATCACATGATGTGTGTATCATAATGTAGTTACTATAACCACAAACATGATCTTATTCTAAACCCAACCAAATAGTTTTTGCGTCCAAACCTTCCCAAACTTTGACTAGAGTTGCCACCTTCAATGTGGAAAAATAAGGGACACCTTGCCACTGATCCAAGGTGCAGGGACAAAAATAAAGCAGGGGGTCTTGGGCTCCTCCCTGCAGAGATTTTCTCACAATAACAGTGCTAACATGTTGACGTTTAGTACCCCCTTTCCATACACATGTGCTGGCTTGGCTTCACTCAGTTTGACTCAGCATGTCAGCCCAGCACAGCAGGGACCTGCATTTGCATTACAACAGGGCTCGCCTGAAGGTGTGTATAAATGAAGACGAACAGCTTAGTTCTATTTGAGTAGCTGTTAATCAATGAATAAACACTAAACTTCTTATTACTTCAGTCCTGTGGTATTCAAAAAGTTTTTATTATGAAGCAGAAAAACCAGTTGGGTTTTTTTGTGTTGTTTTCATCAGTGATATAGCTTGACACGGCCCCTGTACAGCTGAAAGCAAATAGTGACAGTAAACACAGCAGATACCTGACTGTAAACTAAAAACCAGGCTGATTAGATTCCAAGGAACCAAGAGGTGACCACACATTCACATACACTTTTAGAAAACATCTTTCTCTGTTCTCCTGCTGCAAAGATGTGTGCTGATTATTGGGTTGGCTATGGCCCCACTACAGAGTAGGTCCACCTTGGTACAGCCAAAAGTACCAGTGGAAAAGGATGACATGGGAATGTCATTAGTGTTTTTGTTTTTTTTTAATCATAAACTCAAGTATTTTACAAAAGAACAAGCATTGTAACCTGCTAGTAAGAAATTCAGGGATTGACAAAGTTATCACCAGTAATCCTGACAGAAACTAGAATCTCTGTACCAATTTGTCACAGAAATCCATTTTAAATACCAGATAATTAACTACCATTTAACGATGAGGTTACATATTGCAACCAACTGAAAACCCTTTGCTCAACTCTAGCCTTCCAAGTTTGTAGAGGAAATAAATGAAACAAAAGAAACACAACAATCCTGAAAACAATCAGGTGATTGTACAATAATAAAAACATACTAATGAATATAAGATTCCATTTCTGCTTTATTCTGCCAGTAGTTTCCCCTAAATCTTACAGACCGAACCTTCAAAAGTAGTTAGACTAACTTGACCAGTGTTGCAAACTGAGGTAAGCCCCTTTGTTTTCAGTTGCTGCCACTTTAAATTTTAAGCATGTTGTCTTGTCCAAATCAGCTGAATGTTTCAGTGGACTAACTTTAGCTTTATTTGGCAAAGAAACAGTGGTGAAGTTTGCCCATATTTATTTTCTGTGGGACAGGCAGCATAAGTGCATCAAGTCTCCAGGGAAGCAGCAGTTTTATCACATTAGCCTTCTGGGTTGGTATATTTTGGCTACTGTATCTTGCTCGCCTCCTCTGTCTGTAACGTGAGTACTAAAAGGATGGCGTTTCACTGCCAGACACGCTGAGGTGCAGCAGAGAGAAGCGGTCGAGGAAGAAAAAGTTGCAAAACAGAAGTACATGACTCAGCAGTCACAGGTACTTGAAATCTTTTATCAAATGATGCAGTTGAACATAAAGAAGCTGAACTAATCTACTTAGTCTATGTCTGCTTTTGACCTTTCCAAGGTATTCACAACATCTTTGATTGATAGGAAATATCTGCACTTTTCATGCGGAGGTCCAGGCAGTGTTGATAGTAAAGCTGAGTTCTCCGGCTGCAACATTTGCTATTCCTTCTGCACCCAGTGATGTCACAGTGATACAGGCTATTTGAGCCTGTAGCTACAGCTAATTTCTAGTTTCCACCTCTGGGTAGTCAGGGGCCATGCTGGACGAGTTTTTTTTTCCACCAAACGCACCAAATGTTTTGGCCAACCAAGTAATAGTGATGCAGGGCAATGGGCATGGGCATCAAAAGTTTGTGTGCAATGCATCTTGGTACATATAGGTACATTTTGCACGGCTGGGCAAGTAAGAGAACTCCTCTTTCTTGTCCAGTAGAGCATGCACTGATGAATTTATTGCTTCAACTGACAAAAAAAAAAAAAAAAACACTTAATGATAAATGGCATATTATATGTTCACAAACAACGTTTCTTTGAAACATTTATATTTGCAAGGCAGAGTTTAGGGTGGATGGTGTGTGACGTGCAGGACCACAGTCTTGGGATTCACATCTAGACTCCTACAACAAAAGTGATTCGATTAAATAAGAACATATTGTAATTTTGAGCAGGTTTAGGGAATAAAAGCACTTTATCTTATTGACTTGAATCCTCTTACAGCTGTTTGCTCAGACAGTCTGCCTAACCAATCTTAGACTTTATTACAGTTAGGGTTGAGGAAAGATAGTGAGTTTGGTTAAATATTAATTAAAAAAAATGTCATGTCACACACACTGCTGTCTTTGGAATAATGTTGTAGTCACAAAGACTGGATAGTGTCTTGCAAGATCCCTATTGCCTGTTTTGGCAGAGAACAAATTAAATATAGTCATCAGTAACTTGCCAGACACTTTAATTAACATGTCCTCATTATGTTATATTAGAAATGTATTTTGGCCAGCATTATGCATCCTTTTAAAAAAACATATTTGCTGTTGCACATAAGAGGCGACAGCTCTGGTACGTCAACTCTTAAGAGCAGCAGCAACTGACTAATCTGACACAACTTTACACGATACTCGAGTGTGTGTGTTGCACTAAAACGGTGGACACTTCAGCAGAGAGAAGTTGAGGAAGAAAATGTGGCAAGGAAGAAAAGAGGCACATGGCTAGGCAGCAACCACAAGTACTTGAAATCCTGTTTAAGGCCGCAAGACAGAAGAAATGATCCACTTGAACATTTTGCTGTTGAAGTGAACTACTGAGTCTGCTCAGTGCTGTGGCTCAGTTCATTGAGGTCATGTTCTGTCATGTTCTTTTGACCTTTTTTATGGTACCGGCAGCACGCAGCCCGATACTCTGATACCCTCTGAAAATGCTAAAAGAAAATGGTAGAAAGCCAAGGAACACCAGTGCTCTATCTGATAACATTGTGTTGAGCCTACCTGAGTCCAGCAGCTGTCAGATGCATTAAGCTGTCCTAATGATTTTCTACAGAATTGATTTCTGTGTAAAAGAAACTGAACAAAGTCTCGAAAACTAAAGGGAGCGGATCATCTCAGATTGTAATGGACAATACAGCAGTTTGCAGTTTTAATTTCAGTTTAATTATTTCTCCCAGGCAGAAACCTGGAGGGGATCATGCAGTTGATTGCGTGTATGTATGATCAATGGGCCTGGAACTTGTCTGCAGGTAATCTCGCACACTATTAGATTGATCGGTCTACACACACTGGTGCACATTCATGACTGTTTGATGAAGGACCTCTGTGATTCTGAAGTTTTTAAAAACTTTTTTTATAGTTCCATGCTGGCGATATATATTTGACATATGTTTCTGGGTCACCCCATTCTTGTGAATGCAATATCTCAAAAATGCATTGAGAGACTTTCTTCAAACTTGGCACAAGTGACTACTTGGATCCAAGGATGACCTTATTAGCATGTGGTGGTAAAAAGCCAAAAATCCATTATAATTATTGTTTTTATTATTATATAGTTATTAACAACAAGTCAAAATGTTTAGGCACAATTTCAGACACAAGACATTTTTCATCTACACATTTTATGATATTTTGAATTATCACATTAGACAAGATTGATAGTTTGACTCAGCTTAAGCGCAGATGTAGCAAATATTTAACTCACACAACTGATCAGCTGTTTCCTTTCTGACAGTCCCGTCATCATTCCCATGGCTCTATAATGCATCACTGATCACACAGATCTGATGGAGCCCTCTTCACATGAATACATGAAGCAAAAAGAAAGTGATAATTCTATCTTGTTTCCTGCATTATATTTAATTTTTTAAGGTTTGACTGACGCTCTTTTAACAATGTCATCTTGTTGTGCCCTCTTCTTCTGCAGTGTTGTAATGGTTTTCTGACTGGAGAATTGGTGCCACCTACTGCTTATCTCCATTAAACAACTCCAACGGTAGTGGATGGAAGCAAGCATTCATGCATTCATTTTCTTTTGTCAATTTATGAAACCATGGCTACAGACCTTTCATAACAGATACTATGATGGAGGGGCAGAGGGAAATATTGACCAAGTCAAGGCTAGAAACAAAGAAAACAAAAAAGTCTTTTGCTGTTAGTTACATTTGCCAGGTAGTTGTGCTATTTCTCTTACCCATCCTAAGCTATTAAAGTTGGTGCATTGCAGTAAAACACAGTTGGATAGCTGCTGCTGTTGGCTGGAGTTGGAGCTCATGGGGGTCATCAAGCCTTTGGTCCTCACTGAGAAAGGGAAATCCATTTCTAATCGCGGAACTGTGTAGGACTGCATGTCCTAATAATGCTGCAGGGCCTCTCTGGGTGGTAGAGCAGTCCCCCCCCCGTAGCACCAAAGCAAATCTATTTCCCCTTCAGTGAGCCAGTGGTTGGCTCGACCCCAGAGGCAGCCCTGCATCGCTGTGTATTACAGCGTCCCTGCTGCATGCTGTGGGGTTTTGCAAAAAGGGTGAGTGGCCGTGTTTTCAACAGGTATCTGTCATCACCTGAGGGAACAAAGCTCGTCGGTTGGGGTTCAAAGTGGTGCAGAACTCACAGATGAACAAATGAGTTTTAGAGTGCAGGCTAACCAGGCAGCTATCATACCCAAGTCAAGTGTCTCCTACACACTTCTTAAAGACTGAATCATGGCTTGACCCAGGCCACTGTCCAACATTTGTTCATCTCATCCTCCCTCCAAGGGACAGAGCCATGTCATACAGTAATTACTCATCACCAAATGCCTGCATCACTGCATGCGGATGAGTTGCTGTTATTGATTTTTAAGAGCCAAGATTACCAATTTCAGTGATCATAAAAGAACAGACTTTGTTGTATGCACAAAACACACAAAGCACTAAGTCATTCATGGTATCATCTGAAGTTCCTAAGAACACAGTGAAGACTTTCTGGTTTTATTTCAAAGGGAATTCGGTGGAAGGCCGGTTTGGAATTGGCAGTCATATTCAGTAAAGCTTTCTTAATTGATTTTTGGCCACTTGGGGGAAGAAGCAGTGAACACAACTGTATTTGCCTCACTAGTCGTCAGCTGTTGTTTCTAATCTTCAGTGGGTGTCACTGTTGTTTGCTAGCAATCATGAACAACACTGACAAATTGTGAACATGTTAGCAAATGGTTTCTTATGTATTCACATATCAGCCCTTTATTTGAAGTGTTTTTGTCTACCCAAAGAATATTTGTGCAATATTCACTCTACTATTACCCTTGTTTTGGTATCCACCAACTATTGAGGGGAATACCTGGCTCTTAATCCTTTTATGTCTGCTATTCTGTGCTAGAAAGATATCACACAGTGGGATTATCAGAGTTTGTAAACTGAAAACAGCTGCCAGCCAATTTTATTGCTGAGAGTAACTTTAGGGGGTAAATATTTTCCTTTTACACTACACATAGTAATGTGATCCATTTATATTAGAACAGCTTTAAGAAGAAGGATTGTTGAGTCATGTTGTGCCTATCATGGCACAGCAGAGTGAAATAGGCACATTTGTCTGAATGATTACACAGGTTGATATGATGAGGTAGATAGAGTTTGTATCATGAGCTAATGTTGTGCCAGACAAGATCATGTGTTACCATAATGACTGTTTGGAAAACTCAAAGATGAAACTGTCGCAACCTTACAAAATACTCAACTGCAGTGTCAAATATCCAAAGGTGTAAAGTTATCTTTCAGAAAACAGCAGTGGCTTTGGAACCATAGAAACAGGTTGTAATCCCGATTAATATACGATTTGTGGTTGAATCAACCAATCATAGCAGACACAGGCAGGCCTCAGAAGGTCTGATGCGTGCAACCTCAAAAACTGACTATAGCAAGAGACGAGGAGTCCTCCTCTGTGTTCATAACTGTCGATTGTCTGTCAATGTTAAACTAGGCCTGTTGTCCTGAAAGCAAAAGCCCACTGCTCTGAAAATACACACTCTATATGATGAGTTATGTGGTTGACTGCCTCACTTACTGCCAAACTTCATTAAGATTTTGCTCAGTTTAAACATCTATACCATCTACTTAGATTATTCATAATTTCTTACGACCCATAAACAGACACTTACTCATTCAGCAAACAAAATAAAACAAAACAAAACAAAACAAAAAAACATTAATTTGAGCTCTAATTAATGTGAAATGGACATACAAACCAGTTTTTCTGGTCTGGAATAGATTTGACTGTATCCAGTAAGTCAAATAAACATGTTTCCCTGATCTTTGATGACACACACCGTGGTCATTTTATGATTTATTACAGTAAATATATTGCAGACTTTTAAACACATTCAGTATTAAAATTTCCTCAGAGAAAATCCAAACGTTATCGTTTGATAAAACATCACTGTCCAGATAAAACTGTACAAGTTGTCCCACCCCAAACACCAACGCTTCTAAGAGAGTATTTGAAGAAAACTGATAAAATAAAATAGATTTTTATATGATATTATTTGAGTAAAATCTTCATAAACATGCAGTATTTCAGAAAATGTTAAGTAGTGTTAACTGCAGTTAATCATTCATCACTGGTGCCACTGATCTCAGGTCAGACACAATATTATGTTGCTACTGACAATTTCATTTCACTGATTCTGTATGATTTCATGTTAATAAAAAAAAATGTGACAAGCAACCAGGTAAACCTATAACGAACCCCAGGTAGAAGTTCAAACATCTGATTCATCTGATCTCTTATGTACCTGACACACAAACGAATACGCACAGAGATGGGCTCACCTTCGTATATTCATCTCTCTCTCTCTCTCTCCCTCTCTCTCTCTCTCTCTCTCTCTCTCTCTCTCTCTCTCTCTCTCTCTCCTTGCTGTACCAGTATAGTTAATATGAATGAAGCAGGAGCAGTGCAGTGCCATGCATATCAATGTGTTCTTAATAAATGATGAACCAGATGTAGAGAGAAAGATGCAGAAGAGGCTTGTGTGTCCCACCATGTGGCCAAGAATTCACTCAAGCCTGTTTTTTATATACATTAGTACACGGCCATTTAATGGACTTTAAACATGGTTGTTACGTGATTGCTAGCACAAAATCTCTATTAACATTAAATAATTCCTCTGTTGATAATAACATGTTTTGAAAATGCCTAAGGTAAAACGCAGGACAGAGTACACAATGGGAGACTACTGTTAACACTCAGTAAAATGTTCTTTTCTGAGATGAACATAAAAATAGTTATGGTTTAGTTTTGTATGAACTTGATGATGAATTACATCCCTGAGTCTGAAGTGCACTGTGGCTTTTAGGTTCCAGTTCACTACTGAGTGATTTTTTTCTTGTTAAACATAAACAGTCTTTGCCATAGGAAGCAACTTGTGAAAGAACTGTGCAAAATTCAGATGTGAGTGGACAGCTGTTAAATGGCCGTTGCCCTCTCAGTGTGTGAATTTTTGACCAACATCGATGCAGATCTGATGTTTGTATCTTCTGCTGATTGTTGTTTCCTCAAGCACAGTTTAATGATTTATTCGCCGTTACCTCGGCTAAGGAGGTTAAGTTTTCTGTGCTTCTTGTTTGTCAGGAGGATTAAAAACAATTGGCGCTTTCAAGAAAACCCCTGGCAGGTGATTAGGTGAACCATCTGTCATGTCTAACACAAGTTTACTTCAACTAATCAGAACAACTCACCAAACCAATGCTGAAGGAGAAGAGAAGAAACATCTTTTCCATCAATAAAAGCCTTCGCTGCCGTTCTTTGCTCTTTTTTCAATGAAGGAGAAAGTTCTGACCTAACCGATGCTATCGCAGTATCTACGCTAACATCTTCAGGAGCCACCGTTGTCTGTTTGAGATGTTTCCATGGATGCTTCTCACTGTCAACATACCAAAAACCATGCCTTTATCTGCCAGTAGTCCCTCCGAGGATGCTGATTGGCTAGCAAAACCTCTGGTGCAGACACAAACGGATAGCTTGGAGCTTGTCAAGATGGATTCTCTCATGATCACGTGATCGTGTGATCCTGCAAATCCAGCTGCCTCACAAGGTAAATCTGATGCAGCCAGAGAGTCTTTTTAACATGTGATTAACACTGTGAGACAGTTGCAGTTTGGTTAGGTTTAGACCTAAAAACTACTTGGGTAGGTTTGTAAATGTCAGTATTTAGTAAACTGGGAGCTGAGAGTAATAATACAGCTGAATGCACAACTCCAAGGTTGGTTTAGTTCTACTGACAGAGCTCAATTTGACCATCTGTCTATATAAAATGCCAACAGGTATAACCCTCAATTCACCATTTCAGATTAAACCAGAATTTCCTCACATGAGAATATCTTCCCCTTTCATTCATATTAATACTGGGAGGCTAATGACTGCAATGATGGCACACTGGTGATGTTTATAATTACAAATGAGAGGTTTCAAATGGATTCTGAAACCATGATGGTTTGGGGAATGAAAACATTAAGTCTAATGTGTTGCCATGGATTCAGTTCAGTTAAACTGTGGGCTGCAATATGACTCTGCTTAAAAATTAAACAAATATATGTTTAAAAAGTATCCTGAATTATCTAGTAGTGGTTCCTCTTTTCAGTGTACCCATGGCTGTATAGATAACTATGACTGGATAATTTAAGTACTATGGAAAACATGTTTTTTTGCATGGTTTCTAAGTGGATTAATGGATGTCTATTTGCTATAGATACTCTGAAAGTCACAATGAATCTAGGGTTCAGATTTTAGGATTGCAAAACGGAGATATTTCTGACAAATTCTGGTGCTTGGGGTTTTAGTTGGGGTTATAGAAAGGAAATGCGAAAATGTTTCAATTTGCGAAGAGAAAAACTGACTTTTAAAGCTAAAGCTTGTTCTGTGGAATATGTAGGTGAAAGGGAACACATCTGATGACAGACACATTAGTACAGTGAAACTATTCCAGTTAAATGTGGTCTATGTGTATACAATAATGTATATAATATATAGTAACATAAAAAGAAATAGTCAGACACACAGCGCCTTCAAGTTCGTCTCCATGTGAACAATTTTAAGTGATTTCTTGACAGCTGCTCCGGCAACAGAAGGTAAATACAATTATAGCTATTACTCTGTCAGACTCTTGAGTCGTAAAGAAAAGTAGGTCAGAGAAAAGTGAGATGTATAGAGTGACAATGTATGTTCAGACACATGTTCAGACTGAATATGAAGCAAATGCTATAGGCGACATTTAAATAGTGCTACTGTGAGGAATGCATTCTATAACTTTATTGTTTTTAGTAAATATACACTAATTCTGAATTTGATGCCTACAGCACGTTCCAAAAAAGTTGGGACAGGGGCAACTAAAGACACCAAAGACAGCTTAGTTGCTTTTGGAAATCATGGACGTCATGTCCTTTGGGCTAAAGAAGAAGAGGACCATCCAGATTGTTGCCAGCGCAAAGTTCAAAAGCCAGCATCTGTGATGGTATGGGAGGGTGTGAGAGGCCATGGCATCATGGGTAACTGTCACATCTGTGAAGGACCAATTAATGCTGAAAGGCACATACAGGTTTTGGAGCGACACATGCTGCCTTCTTTTTCAGGGACGTCCCTGCTTACTTCAGCGTGCTGGTCCGTTCACTGTTAATGTGGTGCATAAGCATGACATAAGCTCCAATTGAAAACGTGTGGCACATTATGAAGTTAAAACTATGACAAACAAGGCCTGGGGCTGTTGAGCAACTGAATTAGTTTATCTAGTGACAATAAAAAAGAATTTCACTTTCAAAACTTCAAAATTAGTGTCCTCAATTCCCAAATGCTTACTGAGTGTTGCTAAAAGAAAAGGTGATGTATCAGTGGTAAACACATCCTTGTCCCAACTTTTTTTTTTGGAACATGTTGCAGGCATCAAATTCAGAATAAGTGTATATTTATATAGTTTATCATAAAATATATGGTCTTTGTATTGCATTCTATTGCATAAAGGTTGAAAAAGTTTTGCAAATTAATGCACTTTTTTAATTATGTTTTAGTGTCCCAGCTATTCTGGAAATGGGGTTTGTACGATCTCATCCAGCCAGACGTCTGTGCAACATAAGAGCAACTAGTGCATCTATTTACAGAGCAGCCAAACAAACTCATGTTGTAGTTATGCATAGATAGACTAATGATGAAAACTGTATCTGATGAGGCGTACAGAAAAACTTTTTCCAATTAATTGCAATCTATATGTATTTACAAGGTCAGAAAAAAGGGTCAGCACACGAGTTCATCTCCATGAGAACAATTTGTCAAAATGATTTCTTGACAACTGATCCAATAAATGTAGGTAAATGCAATTATAGCTATCACTCAGACTTTAACTGGTACAGAAAAGTAGGTCAGACAAAAGTAAGATGCATGTGAATATCAAGTAAATGTTATGGGCTACATATTTAAATAGTGCTACTGTCACGTATGGATCACATAGCTTTGTTACGGCACGTTCCAAACAGATGGGACAGGGGCAGCAAAAGACTGGATTTGTGAGGTTGTGAAATGTTAAAAACACATGATTTTGGAACATTCAACCAGTTTCAGAAACTAAAAATTATAATTACTTTCAGTTTCCTGTCACTGGTTAGGTTAGGACAAAAAAATTACAGAGTTAAGGTTAAGCATCATAATTACTTGGTTAGATTTAGGAAAATATCATGGTATTAGAAAGCTCTTTTTGGCAGATAGATTCGAAGCTAACTTCACCCGAGTTCAGTTTGATGCTCATCATACGCCAGAGGTCTGTACTACACAAGATCAACTCATGTATCTGTTTACAGTACCAACAAACAAACTCATGTAGACATGCCGAGATAAGCAATTTGAAACCAGAGCGGGAATGGTGGACTCCGCCACTAATGATGAAAACCACTATATATGAAGGCAGTTTCCTCGTACATTTAAATTAAAGGGCCATTTGAGTGCTGTACATCAAACTTTCCAACTATGTAAGAATAGAAATCACTTATTCTCATACAAAACCATATTATGCAGGGAAATATATTTTAGAAACTCTTCGCTATTAAGCCTTGTAATGGGTCAAGCTAGTGATTAATTTTTGCATTTCACAGCATAGTCAGAGTGTTTGTGCCTGGCGCCTTCTGATGTGAAACACAAAATATAGATGTCTTTTTTTATTTTTTAAACCCAACCTACACACACACACACACAAATACCCGTGGTGAAGTTCTGCAGAATTACATCAAGTTGAGAACAAGTTGAGTCACTGACGATCTCCAGTTTACCACTTGACCTAAATGGGAGCAATAATCAGCCTTGGAGGAGTTGGTTGGTTTGTTGGTTGGTTGGTTTTGAAAGCCACCTGTTCTAATGAATTATTCTGTTCTGTGACTTCACAGATGATGTCACAGGTAAAATATTATAATGGTTCTGATCACGTCACTGGTTCTGATCATGTCACTGGTTCTGATCTCACAGATGATGTCACACTCAACATATCATCATGTGCTCTGGCGATGTCACTGCTTCTGAGGAATTATTCTGTTCTGTGACCTCACAGATGATGTCACAGTTAAGATATTGTAGGCTACTCTTTTGATCTCATCATGATGTTTGGAGTTCACAAATAGACTTTGGAAAGATAACATGAAGAAGCTGGAGATGCACTGACTTTCTTAGGTGGGATGCTGCAGACCCACAAACAGACACACACACACAGACAAATACAGCTCTAGAACACAGCTTTGGATGGGCAGATCAGACTTACATTACCATTCTTTGGTCCTGCTGCTTCTGTAATTGAGAGCACTCATCAGATTAAAATAAAGACAGAGGCAGGCGTACACGTTTCCTGTCAGCTTCCAGTTATTCTTCTCTTTTAATGTGACAGCCTCGCTACAGTCTCACCTGCCATCTATACCATTTAATCCAGAGCAATTCAACATGATAGCCTCAGCCCTGCGCCAGCGGATCAGCTCCTTTTGTTATTTTTAGGTCAGTGTTAGTTGGCCCCGCATCACCTGTTACAAGCTGAACATGATCCAACAACAAGAAACCCATAAGCTTTGATTAATTCATTAAATTGTCATAAGGTTGTTTTGCAAAACCACAAGCGGGCAGCACATTCACACCCACACTGCACGCTCACATGAGTACACACAAATACACACACGGATGCAAAATGTAGGTACAAACATTAAGTCAGATGCCTGTTCACAGAAGCAGGAAGCAGGTGTTTCCATCACTTCAGAGGACATTGCATTGACTTACACTGATTTCCTAACCCAAGACTTCACTCTAAAATTTAGTCATTTACGTTATAGAAACATTTTGTCCCCATAAAGAAGACAAGTCCCCTCAATACGAGTGTGAAAACAGGTTTATGTCCTCACAACATGAGTAATACGCATCCACACACACCCACACACACAGCATTTGATCCATCCAGCTGCTGTTTAATTGATAGTTATCCTTTACAGTGGAAGCAGATCCAAAAAGGAACTGAGCTGATCACCTGCACTTCCTCTAGTATCATGTGATATGGCTTCTGTTTGTGTTTGTGTGTGTGTGTGTGTGTGTGTACTCGTGTACATGTGAGGTGTTGAATCACATTGAACAATACGCAGAGTAATTCATTTATTTTCTTATCTTGTACTTTTGTTGCCACACATACATCTCTGTGTGTGTGTAACCTACTCCCTCCCCCCCTCCCCTGCTGGCCTTGTGCACAGACCTCAATCTCATTAAGACACCTCTGAACTTTCTAGAATGTCACAGCCCTGTTACCTGAAGCCACCGCAGGCACACACACACACACACACACACGCACTTTGAAGGTTCACTCCGCTTTCTGCAGCTGCCTGGTAATTAATTTCGGTAAGAAACGCGGTTCACATCTGGACAAGCATATTTATTTATTTCCACGTTCCTTGGTGTATTTATTTTTCTTAAATTGCTTCAGTAAGTTATTGTAGCCATTTTTCAGCCTCATTAGTACTTTGGGAATGGATGCTTTGATGGTCTTCCAAATGCATTTTCTAAGAAAATATTGAACATAAAATTGAAAAAATATGCAAGATTGTTTTGCAAAGTTATTTCAGGTTATTCAGTCTAAATATAACTTCCTCCAGAGGGGAACCCTGAGGGCCTTCTAGGCCTAACATATCAGTATTTCAAATCTTATAATTAGATATATTATATTTGATTTGTTTCATTTAATTTTTCCATTTTAGTTTTGTTTTATTCTCTTATTATTATAATTACAACCTAGAGTTATCCAATCAGATTTTTTTTTTTTTGTCTCTAGGCAGTGAAACGTTAGATCTGTTGAACTCATTGGTTAGGACTTCATCACTGAAGGCCACAACCTGTGTTTGTTTAGAAAGTGACAGGTGAATTAACCAATCACATTTTGATTTACAGTGGGTGGGACCAAAAAAAAAAAAAAAAACAGTTGACACCAATGCTGTTGCCAGGGGGCTAACTTGATAGCCCTGCCTTTTTCAAGTCGGACTTTTGCAGGATAGTGGAGTTTGTGTTTTTTGTAGCTTGTGACGACACACAACAAACACGTCACAAGCAGCTTATTCCAGCAAAATCTTTTTCTATTTTGCTGCACTTTTTGGATGTGTCTGGCTAAGTTTTGGCCAAACTGAAGTCCAAGTCCATGGTTTGCAACTGAGATCTTCTATCCATGAACCTCAGTTCTAACGGATATTAATCCTGCACTTATAGGCTGTGATAATCTTGTATACCGACCTGAAGAATAAAACAAACAAACCCCTCACATTTTAAGTTCTTTACTCAATACTGACCTGAGGTCAAACTAACATGTCTGCCCACAAAATCAATATGAAACATTATTATTCTAACTAGATTATTTAACACTAGAGCAGCCAAGGTGGTCATTTTAATGTGAAAACTGAAAAATGTCTTTCACTATATATTCCCATGCAGTACTTGTATTTGTTTGCCATCTACAGAACATTACAGCCATTGTATGTTGGTTATTGTTGTTATATATATATATATATATTTCTCACCCTCTTGCACATACCAATAGTTCTGTTCATTTTGATCTGTCTTCGATTTTCTTTTTTGTCTGTGTTTTTAGCTGTATCTGTATTTCTACCTTTGTGTAAATTGTTAACATTAGCACAGAGCTGATATTTGTGCTGGTTCTAACTGTACCAAAAACACTGACAGATATTACACCACATGATTTAATCTAATATGAAGTGCATCAAACTATTTTTTATGCATGCATTAGAGCAAACTAGATGAAAAGTAATTTGAAAAAACAATATTTATGTTGGAATATTTTGTGTTTGCTATTTTCTCAAACTCAGTTGTGACTTATGTGCTACTCTGTTACCAAAAACTTACCACAAACCAAAACTTTAGTTGTTCCTGACTACATTTATACTAGATGTGATCATTTTTCAGCACTTTAAACACAATTTGCTTTAATAAACAAGGTTCATAATACAACAGATTTTTAGAAATAGGAACTTTGTGTCCTGTTTTGAAGTTGTGACCAATGGGTGTAACAGCATTGTGTTTTTGTTGACAGTAACTGGTGCTGCTTCTGCTGATAAAATACAGCTTTGTTGTGTAGTGCAGTCGTTCTAAACAGCTCGCACCTGGAGATAAAAAAGAGGTTGAACTCCTTGGCGTGCTCATGATAAATCTCAGTGCCGAGAAGAGAGAGCGCTTTCTTTTCACTGCTGTAGTTTTTTCATTGGAAGTACAGGAGGGTGAAGGACAATGTTTTCAACTGAATTATCTCCAGACTTGACTATTTACCTTCAGTTACCTCAACAATGTTTGCCAAAATCTGACATCTTTCAGTTTTTTCATTCATCTATTTTCCTTCACTTTGCTTTTGAAGTTTGTCTGAGTGCCTCCCCAACTCAGTCGTAGTTTGTGGAAGCAATTTGAGATTCAAAGGAAGCTGCGCGGCTCCTCCTTTGGAGCGACACGAGCACATGGTGGAGACGGAAACGATTCTGATGACAAATCTGCTGAGAGTTTAGTAGCTGCACGGTGTCGTTTGTTCTACAGCAACTTCAATAATATTTAGAGACAGTGAGGGTACAGTAAAGCAAAGATGTGCGCATACACACACACACACACAGTGTTAACTATACTCCCTTTCAGAGTAATTCAAAGAAAACCTGAACACACCCCCGACAATCGATCATCACTCTGTAACCCTGCACTGACAGCTGACTCCTTCATACACACACACACACAGTTGCTGGCTAGTTCACTTGATAGTTGATTCATGTCAACAGAACACTTGTTGAAACACGAGCTGAGTATGTAGAAGTCTGCATGTTCATTTGTGCTGTTTATATTAAGAAGTATATGTGATAACTGCATCCATGTAAGCTCGACATTTTAATGCATTTTTGTGTCATATCACTGTCTTCATTTTTGTTTTATTGTGCAAAGCGCAAACTTCTACAAATGCATGATAATTAAATACATAACTTAAAATAAATGATTGCATAAACTTTTGAAACAGTAAATCATTAATTCAATTACTTTTATGAGTCCCATAACAGTCATTTGAGGTTAAATATGTCTCCTCAAACAGCTGGTAAGACAGCTTCCTGACAAACACTACAACATTTATGAAATATAGCATCATAAAAAAATGTAAAAAAACAAAAAATCACGACTATTATTTTGTGCCTGATATGATATCTAAACTTTAGAAATCAACCGGTAATGAATATCGATCGAATACCAGTGCATTAAATATATATATAAGGCTACAGAGCTAATAAATTATGATATTGAATAGAACTACAATAATTAATTGAATAATCCATTATTAATTAAGTATTAAATTAATTGCAAACTACTTTTATAATCAATGAATCAGTTTGAGGAATTAAAAAAAAGTCTCTGATCAACATTTTTCACCATTTTCTGACATTTTATCGACCAAATAATTGATTAATCAAGAAAATGATCAACACTGATGATGAAAACTCATCTGTTTCCATCACACGTGACTGGTGAATCAACTCACGAACAACTCCAGTAACTATTTAGAGAACATTAAAGATCCAAAACAAAACTGACAGAGGAATGGGACAATTGCAAATGTGTCTTGGCCTTCAGCACCACGGACAGCGCCATGGATTTATCAATACACAGCACAGTTAGGCTGCTGATCGGGGCCGTAAACTCTAACTTACACAAACTTCATTTCAATAAAGGATCAGTGAGTCAGGCAGACTAGACTAACATATTCAACTAAACAACTCCTGTGTCCTCGCACTCTCTCCAATGAAATGAAGAGGTGGAATGGCAGGTTAATAAGGAGGATGCATTATGCACTGAAAAACCAAATGCTCAAATTAATTATGTGTAGTAAGCAGTGAAACTTGACTTTTGTTTAAAAGCTCTTCTAGCTTAAAATTTATGCCAGTAGAATTTTCTTTCTTTTGTGTTTATTGAACACATAATTTTCAAAAAGGCTCCCTAAAAATGCACCTAAAACAAATATTTTAGAACTTTTTTATTTGAAGACACCACCTTTGAGTCTGAGAAACTGTAATGGGCATTTTCCACCATTTTTTAACATTTTATGAACCATGCAAGTTTAGTTTGAGAGTAGTAGTGTCCTTTGATGACAGGCTGCTCACAGTGCACAAATGTAACTGAACAGATCTGTTTGGCCTCTGTTTACACTTGCATATAACCTAAATGTGCATGTTTGTGTCCGACGTTGTTAACCGGGCCTTTCTGTGGGCCATTATAAGCTATTTTAAAGCCAAGGCCTCTGCGAGTGAGTCATAGCGGGATGAGTGACCCTGTAGGTGTTGATGGCTCGACAACGCGGATGACATCTCAACATGCCGTGGCTTTAGATGTTACGTATCCTCCATTACTAGCTCAGCCCCAGCTGGCTCAGGGGAGATGTGATTACAGGGCTCTGCAATAAGCCTGCAATCTGTAGTGGAAAGTACAAGGGCTGAGGGTAAATAATTGATGAAGATTCACTGTTTGAAGGATTGAGTGACCGACTGACTGATTGTCTGAGTGACTGTCGTACTGCAGGGAGGGAGAGAGAGAAAAAGAGGTTTTAGACTGGGCTGCTTTAAAGGGATAGTTCAGATTATTTGAGGTAGGGTTGTATGAGGTAATTATCCATAGTCACAGCCCTAGTTTAGAGACGGAGAGAAGGGCACCTAACAGGGCGAGCGACAAAAAGTATTTTAGCTGCTTAGAAAATGTCCACCGAAAAAAATCCAGCCTGTACTCAACAGAAAAAAAACATGCATGTTGGTTGAATGTGCAAGCAGCTTATTCCGAGTCTGTCTGTTTATTGTTAGGGTGCTGCCCGCAGGTAGTAAATATGACAAGAGAAGTATAATGAGCGAGAAAGTCCACATTTGGAAGAGGTGGAGTGGATGGATGCCTCAAAGAAGCACAGGACTTTCACCCAGGAAACCAGAGTTCAAGTCTTGTGTGAATCGAAATGTTAAGTTATTTAAAGTTTTTACTAATTTAAAATTTTGTTATGAATGTGAAACCTATTTGCATCCTTCCATCACATGTGTGACGTCACTTCTGCCACATGACATACGTAACATAGCTGTATTTTAACACAAACCACTGTCTTTTCCTATACTTTTTCATGTGGTTTCTTTTGCTTTATTTTCCCTAATGCCTTCACATCGCCTGTCGTCTCCTTTCCCATCAGCCTTTGTCTTTCCCCCCTCTGTTCTATGCCTCCACCACTCCTCTCTGCTATTTTGTTTCCTGCTTCTCTTCCCCCTGCTCAGCTCAGGTGATATAAGGTATGGCGACAGCTATTGAAACCTGAGGGATTAAGTAAAGCTATTTCTGTACCGTGGGCTAACACCACAGTATCTCACACACACAACACAAACACGCCACAGACAACCAGGTGATTTAAGGTGGAGAGACAGAGCTATTTAAACTTGGGGGGGAGGAAGTGTGTCTATTTTCAAGACACAGGTCTTCCAGGCAGGGATAACAAGGAGGCAGTGCGCACGCACACACACACACACACACACACACACGTACAAAAAGACAGAGGTGAACACAAGCTCATATACTCCGCCCACACGCGTGAACAGAGAGAGCAGAGTGTGACACAGCCACTGTCAACTTGTTCTCACACTGAGGAAGCCAGAGCACCTGAAGTCAACACCCAGACAAGGCAAGCTCCAATACATCCTCTCTGCAGATCCTTATGTTGACTTATTTTTTTAAGTCAAAGTTCACGTCGTGTGTGTGTGCATTTATATGATCTACTGTATAAAAGATATCCATTGCCATCAGTATTTAAAGGGCAACTTCAGTGCCACTTCCAGTTTTTCAATCTGGACCCTTTTTTTCCCATGTTTTTGTGTTTAATTGACTAATAGAGAGGATAGTTTTTAAAACCGGTACAGAATTGAGGGCGACAGCTGCAGCCAGCAGAGGCAAAACAGATTGTTATTTTAGGTGTCCGACAACATTAAGGACAGTATCACTACAGAGAGAGACCTTCATTCAAAGAGTAAAATATGTTTTGTTTAACCAGAATTAACCAAACTCCCTTTACAAAATGGTAATTTTAACATTGTCATCTTTATCTTCATTCAAACTTGACAGAAAAAATAAAACTCATCTAAAACCTAAAATGCTCCTCTCCTAATATTTTCACATCTAATGCGGTGAATTGAGGGTTTGTGTCGACCAAACAACAAGAGGCGGTGATTGTTGGAACACTGGAAAAATGAGCCATGATGTCTTTGTTGAATTTTATTTTGGTTCTGTTGAGTTTGAATGAAGATAATAATGACAATGATAAAATTACCATTTTGTGAAGGGAGTCTGTTTAGTTTATCGAGAGTAATGAAATGGCTGCTCTGATTAAACAAAAACATCTATCTTTGCATGGATCCTTTTCATAATGTTGTCAGCAACTTATCAGAACAATCAGAGCCTGTCAGTGGCAAAAAAAAACAAAAAAAACAAGCACGTTTAGTGGACTTGGTGGTGCACAGTTTCCCAAAGGGATTATATTGCAGCACAGTTTCACTTTGCTGGCTGCAGCGCTGTCCCTTCATTCTGCACCACTTTCAAAAATTGTTCTCCCCTTTTAGTCACTTAGACACAAAAAAAACATATGAAAATAAGTTCCAGTTTGAAAAGTACCAAAGTTGTCTTTTGAGTGAAATGGATGCATACCTCTGTCCCTTTTCTCATTTAATGCTGAATACAAAATACTGAAAACACGTTGAAAGCTTTTCATTAGCCGGGCTCTAGAGATGGCCATGTTGTTCTGTTTGTCAGTCACAATAGGTGCACTAAGTGAACGTTTCAGCAGCTATTAGATGGATTTTTCTTTTGTGATGTATGCAAATAAATAAGTAAAATGGGAGTATTTTGTCCTTCTTGACTTGAAAACTTAAGGCTACCTTTTCAATTTCTTGTAATATGCTCACTGGATTTTGGGTTTAGCCCTCCACTGAGAACCCTGTTGTTGAAGTGAAGCCTCCTTTTACAATACACGTCTCAACAACTGTTAGATGGATTTTGCACATTTGTGGACCACAGAGGAATCCCTCTGGCTTGGATGATCCTGTGACTTTTGGGATTGCTGTATACTTTGGCTGAGACATTTAAAATTGTGATTATAACCAATGGTTTGTGGACCACTGGTTTTGGCACATGGGCTGTTGCCATCTTGGCTTTTTGGAACCAAAAAAGACCATGTCCATGGAGCTATTTATTATTTCTTTGTTGATTTATTTATGTTCTCAATAATGTTTTGTTTGTTTGTTGTTTTTGCCTGTCCTTGTGCAGTTTGTCTCCGTCAATCATCGTTGTATCTGAAACATCACTATTGTATTGTTTTTGCACCAATTAAAAAGAAAAGCCTCCCTGTTTTCAAGGGAGAAGACTCATTTATTCATCATTCTACAACACAGGGTTGTAGAACAAAGCGCAAGCTAAAGTCCCTTATGCTACATACAAAACAAATTATTCATGGTTGAGGGCTGAGGATGAATTTAGGAGACACGCAGCCTGAGGAAAGAAGCTGCTTGTTAGTCTGGTGGTGCAGCAGCAGATACTTCTATACCTCTTGCCAGCTTGTTGAACAGGGTGTTGTCTTTTAGCATCCTCTGGGCTCTGCACAGACACCTCATCTCCCCAATATCCCTGATGCTCAGTAGATGGGTACCAGTGAGACCAGATTTAATCACCCACTGCATGGTTCTCCTGTCCATGTTTACCTGTTGACTTGATAAATTCTGCTCAAACTGTATCAAAAAGTTGACTTGTGCATTTCAAACTACTTAAACAAAGACATGTTCCAAAGGAGACTTTCATATCAAAAGAGCAATGTTAATAACGACTATAAATAGCTTATGCACTGGACAGACCGAGCATTGTTGAGGGTGAGGTACAGAGACTGGTCCTACAATTGACTCCATCAGCTTAATTTCAGGTAGAGGGGTCATCAGTGTTTGTTACCATGGATACTATAAGAAAGTGGTGCTCTGCTGAAAAAGAAAGCAGAAAGAGATGAGTGATTGAGAGATTAAAGGTAGAGGAGAAAGGAGAGTCAGAGGACAGTGGACATTTTTGTCCAGTGATCCATGGCAACGCTTTCAATTCAATACACTCATTATTGTAAAACGCCATAACAGAACGGAGGAAGGAGAAAGCGAGGAGGTAGGTCAGATAAGGTGATGAGTTGACATAAACCCCACTTTGAGATTCTACTGTCGGATCAATAATGGCATCAGCAGGGCTGCTGCTGATATTAGTAGTTTTGAATTGAACTAAAATTTGATCATTGGTGTGCCATAAAACTCTGAAACGGATTTTTGTTCATATCAGATCCAATACTCCTGACTGCACATTCAACTTTCTTAGTTTCACTCTGGGGGTATACGGGCTTATGTGCTCATCAGGTTACAAGCTACATTACATCACATTACTTGAAGTTATCGCTTGGCTAGAGCATCTTTTACTTCAAGCAAACCGGAGCATAAATTTCATGCTACGCAGTTAACTTCAAGTGGCTAACTTGACAGAAATATCCACTCGACTGGAGAAAAATGTCCAATTAAATTCCTCCAATGACCCGTTGTTCAACAGCAAGTCTGATTCTAAAAAAATCTAACAACTGCTGTGACAAATTTTAGTCTCCAGCAGTGTAGCAGAGGTTTTGAACCTTGGACAATGTAAAAGAAAAAACAAATGCTCACCTCTCCAATCACATCTTTGCTGCAGAGTTTGTTTCTGTTTTTCTTCCATATGATATTAATTAAAATTGTGAGCCAACACAGTAATTAATTATGATTTTAAAACTAAGTAGATAGCATAGTGTAATGGATACTGAAATAAGAGTAAAATTACAGACTTGAAAAAGTACTCAAAAAAGTTTTACCACAAAAAGTACAGTAATTTGAGTAGTTGTAATTTGTTACTTCCATCCCTGAGCTCGGGTTTCTCCTGAGCTATTTATGATCCACAAGCCATTCCTTTGCTGGTCCCAAGCATGGATAAATGGGGAGAGTCCCGTAAAAAAGCGCAAAAAGCCTATGCCAAATCAAATATGCGGATTGTCAAAATCAGATTCTCATGCCAGGTTGGGCGTAACAGCGGGACACTGATGATCCGCTGGGGACGGATGATCTGCTGTGGCGACCCCCTAATGGGGAGCAGCCAAAAGAAGAAGAGACCAGAGCTCACCTGTCTGTGTCTCTGCACTGCTCAGGCTGCTGCTACCAGGATTTTACTGATACAATAATCCATGGAGTTCATAAATCAATTAATCAGTTGGACAAGCTGTGGCTAATTCACTCAATATACATATAATGTCCATTATACAGTATAATGACCCATAAAAATAACTGATTCACTTGTGAAAAAGGGGAGGGAAGGGAAGGACCGTAGTTTAATATATTCTACATGTAATGTAAACGTTTGGATTTTACGCAGACCTAGGCAAGAAAGAGCAACTTAATTACAATTTCTTTTTTGTCATAAATTGCTTTTGGTGGGCACTTTTGCCTCGTAATAATATGTCTGCACAATAATCACAGCATGTGCAAAAAATGTAAATATTCTATGAGTTGACTGATGGTAGTTTTAGACATTTTTGATTCTGAACAGCCAAGCTGGTTAGCTCCTATCACTTAACAGGGAAAAAGTTGTGCCATAGTCTAACACTGTCTGCTGACTACCATGCCTCTTCTATGGAGTTAATACCTGAAGAACTGGCTCAAGGTGGATTGGACGCAACTCTGTTTCGGTCTCTTCTCATTAGGTCAGCAGTTGCTTCCATCTTCGACTTATTTTGGAAATATTAAAATAAAGAATTGAATTTGATATAAAAATGGACAGGAAAGTCAAAGCAGAAAGCGAATTAAGAAGGAAAGAATAATGGGGATGAAGTTGTCTGATTTAAATTCAAGATCAGGATCAGTTTGTGTCTGTGCATTTGGCCTAAGCAGTTTTTTCAAATCTCCTGGTGGTTAGCGGGAATTGGATAAAAAAATTCTATTTGAATCTGTCAAACAACAGTTCTCATGGATGTTTGAATTTAAAAATCTAAGTTGTAATCTCTTTTCTAGTCTTGCCACTTTCAAACAGCTTTTCTATAAAAATATTCTGAGTTGAAACTCAGTTTGTATTCCAATAAAAAGATAAAGCGAACTTGAAAATAACTTTGAAAGGATTTTTTCTGTTCCAGGTATATATTTTTTTTCATTACACATTCACTTCTCCCTTTTATTAATGCAGCAATAATACAAGACTTTTTAGACATTTAGACAGAAGTTTTAGACACATAGTGCAGCATGAAAGCTCACAGTCAGCTGAGACACATTTGAAAAATATATATAAAAATATTTTTTTAAAAAAGAGTAAAAGAGCAGATATAACCTTAGAGAATTTCTTCTTCACCTACACCATCCAATAAAAAGTTTTTTTCTTTCTTCTTTTTTTCCAGAACATTCTGATCTCAGTGCAGTTTGACATTTTTCATCTCAGAGTACGGAAGCCTCTTCTGTCTGCAGGTGATGCCAACTGCCAATATTAAGGGAAATGACTGCAGCTTAATCTATCATTGTGACTACCTAGTAGTGCTGTATGCATTTGTCTCCCTTCTCCTCTCAGCCTGTTCTTTCCAAGAATCAGACTTTTTTTCAGTCTTTTTTTTTTTTCAATTTGTTTCCATTAGCACCAACAGCAGGAAAGGCATTGTTTCCTTTTTAAGGCCGGGTCAGTGCTGATAGGTGGTCCAGTGGAACAGAGTGGCGGTGTGTGGGAGTCTGCAGTATCACTCTTTTTTCTTCTCTCCTTTGTCTGCATCTTGCTCCCTTCACCTCCATTTCTCATACTGCATCTTACTCACCTGTGTTTTTAGCAACGTGACGCAATTTGTTTGACTGAAATTCCCTTTATTTTTCTTCTCAGATTTACTCCTCGTCTCTGTAGTTTCAAATGCTTTCTTAGCTTAATTGGCAAGAATTGTCATTAACAGTATATTTTTGCCATATTCATGGGCAAGACTCTATGAAAGGCAACGTTTGTTCATTCAAACTGAAATGTCTTGGGGTTATTGTACCTGGTGCCCAGATGATGAATCCTGACTTTTCCCTCTAGTGTCACTAGTGAGGTTGAAATTTCTGTTTTTTACTGAAATGTCTCAATTATTATTTGAGAGATTGCCATGAAATATTAATTAGGTAAACATTTATGTTCCCCTAAGGATGAATTGTAATAACTTGTCTCTGATGCCACCATCAGGTCACAGTAATAATTTGGTTATTGACCAGCTACCTGGAAAGCTAATGACATTCCTTTGGCCTCAGATGTACTTCTCGTTGTGCTTATTAGCAAGTGTTAGCATGCTAACACACTAAACTGAGATGGTGAATGTGGTAAACGGACAACACATCCTCATACCTAAAAGAATGACTAGCATTATTGCATTATTGCATTTGACTCACATTTGACTCTTCTCTCTCTCGCTGTTTGCCTGCACCGCTCTGCACCGCTCACAAAAACAAGCGCTCCCTCCTCCCTCTCCTGTGTCTCCTCTTCATTTGCTTAAAACAGACGGCGCCGAAAACAGCGACACAAGTGACATTGTACCACGTCGCACCACCAAACGTTCATAACGCTCAAGTGTAGAATAAGTTTGGGTTTTTATAAGAAAGATGAGAAACACTGCTGCAGATCATTCATGCAAAACATGTCAGACAGCAGAGTACAGACACGAGTCTGACCCACGGAGACGTCATGTCACTTTGAGAGTGGGTAACACAGAACATCACTGTTCCTCCACACTAATTAAAACCACAGCACTCTTCATATGAAACAGAGCAGAACATCTTGCTGCAGAAATACTGATATTTTAAACACTTTTAAAGTTTCTCATTTATCTCATCTAATTTACACAAGACACATAATCAGATATAAACATCACTGTAATGTCTCCGTCTCTCTGTCTCTACTGTTACTATATTAAATAAAAATGTCAGGATTTTTTGGCACCTAACAGCACTCTACAAATGTAGCATTAATTGAATCAAAATGTAAAGACTGACACATTGCATCGTACCGTATTGTATCGTATCGTATTGTGACAGAGCTGAATCATATTGAACTGAATCGTTGGCCACTTAAAGATTTACAAAATATATCATATCGTTGCATATGTATCGAGATATGTATCGAATTGTCTCAGTCAGTGAGATACACACCCCTAATATTAATCCAAAAATTCGACTGAAGAGCTTTGCTCATGCAAATCTGATGTGAGAGGGGTACCTGCAGCGTCATAGTTTGATCAGCTCATCAAGCTGCTGTATTTGTCGCGTTGGGCGTAAGAATATTTTGATGTAGAAGGGAATGATTTTGGTCACAAGACTATATTCTTTTCATCTGCAATTAAAAACAGTTATTTTACTGTACAAAACTCAGTAAATTGAACATGAACACTTCTTTTGATAAGTCTGAACCCAAGATTTGATCTTTTAAACTTGTCACATAAAAAAAATACTGTAAGTAATATAAGCAGCATTTTTATGTTAATCACAGTGTGGCATCAGTTATATTTTTCAGTAGCCTAGCAACAGTTGCAACAGCAAACTTCAAAGAAGTAGCTTGCTGCTTGCTCCCCGTATGTGCTGTGGACACTGCAAGATATACTGCATTTAAAACTAAAAACAGAACTATACAAAAGCACTGGTACAGGAGACAAACTAACAAGATATCGTCAGTGTAATATTGTAACAAATATGTCGTGCTTTAGGCATGGATCTTCACAGAATAATCTGAAAATGTTTAACCCCTTTTTTCATTTCCCTGTGTCAAGCCTCTGCCTCTCCACGCTCTTCTCTTTCGCCTTTCGTTTCACCCTTCCTTCTCCTCTAATCTCCAGGACCTAGATGCTATTTTTGTCATTTGTTTCCATTAGGATCAGGAGCAGGCCAAGCACTGTTTTCAACTGATGGCTACTTTGCTGATAGGTGGGTCATTGCAACAACACAATGATGAGGGGTTGGTACAGAGAATACAAATGAAAGCAATGGCTGTTCCTGCTGAATATCAATGGTGAGACTCATGTTTTTAGGGTTTTAGACACACACTAATTTACTCAGGGTAAATGATTTTTGGAACCTGGTTAACAAAACTTGTTTTCTGTTGAGAAACCCAGATTTCTTGGGTTTTTTCTGGTCCACATGTGCAAGGAAAAGGCAGTAAGGGAAGCCTTACTTAAAGAGGTCTATTGATCACGTACGCACACACAAACACACACACAAGCAATCACGTGATCCACTCCAGACTTATGATACAAAAGTTCAGACTCTGGCATCTGTGCTTTCCTCACAACTGTGCTCTATTGTGAGTGGGAAACTGTTGAGGGACTAAGTCCTCATCACAGCACTTTCATTGCAAAAATGATTGCTACTGAGGCATACTGAGGTCTGGGCATGTCTGCAGAAGGAGTTCGTATCTGTGGGTATATGAGAACTGTTGATGTGAAACTTTTCCCACAGGAGTTGACTTTTTATTGATGCCTGTTGCAGACTTAAGCCAAAATGATGCTTTACGTGTCCAGAAGTGCACAAGGATCCGCTCGGATCTCTGTGATGTAAATTTTGCCATCAGGTGATATATGTGTGGGAGACCATCATATCTCCGATTTGTTGTGGCCATGCAGACTTGTCCACAAGGGCACTGTGCTGCAAAAAGCTGAAATACCATCTGCGCATCTATGGGACACTTCCTCCAACTACTATGGGTTTGTAATGTCTGTCTGGGAGTATATTGAGATCTTTACAGGTCCTAGCTGTTCAGTTGTGTTGTACATGAAAACTATCAGGTCAGTCAGATTAGACTGAGATTTACTCTGTCCCAAATCGTTGCTATGGCAATGGCTGTACATGCAGCAGCTGGTAGTTCATTAAAACTTTTCTCTTTTAATTAGTTATTTTTTCAGCTTTATTACTGAAACATGCATCAGCTATATGACAGAAATAGACTCATAGGCATTGGAAAATGAAGACTGAGGTTTGGATAAAGGAGTAGCAGACTCTGAGACGATCAGCAAATGCAGTTGGCGTTTTTCGATCATGTGGCCAGATCAGTTGGACACACTGCTGCAGGGTCCACCGCAGGAGGAGTGTCGGAGAGTGGATAAGAGTCATGCTACAGCTTGGACTTGAGGCTGCCCCTGGACAACATCTGCTCAGGAAAAGGAAATGGATGATACTGCTTCATCCATATTATAATCACCATCTTGTTGCTGCTTTTTACATTCAACCTGACATGAAATCAAAAAATGCATTAGAGAATCATTTCCTGGACGTATATATGTGTATCTATGTATTCATTTTGTTTTATATTTTATCCCATTTCACTCAAAATTTAATTAATTATCTGTATATATGTTGTATTATGTGTGTAGCATAAAGAAACTACAGCACTCTCATTGTGTTGTTGTGCAATGATAAGAAATTGCCTCGAATCCTAAATGAGCCTCACATAAAGCTGAGCAGCCTACTACATAGATTCATGCACATCTCAGACAATTGTTTGTATCCTCAAGACTGCTTGAAGCAATTTTAACAATTACCAACCAAAATGCTATGAAGCCAAATATATCCTGCTGGAACATATGTCTACATTTACTATAATGAACCTCCTTTTCTCAAAACTGCTTAATTTCCCTTGAGATGCACTGTAACCAGATAACATGTGGTTTTACATTTACGTCACATCTGCAACCCCTGGGGGAGTAATGCCAAGCAGAGAAGGCAGAAACTCAGCGGTAGTCGTCACACTTATTTCCTGCTTATACAGTGGCTTTCTATCCAATGTACGTTTTTTTTTTTAGATTCTCAATAAGCAATGTTTAAGCGCACAGAAATGCACAGTTTTCAGTGCCAACAGCTATGACAGCTATAAAGCTCATTTACACAGGTGTTGGATATCTTGAAAAGGTGTAATGACATGTTTTCACAGCAGAATATTTGCTGTTCATATTATGCCTTCTGTTAACACGTGAATATATTTGTACATCTCGTGTACCTGCTGCAGCTACATATGTCTTATGGTTGTTTTCACTTATCAGTAATTAAACATCAGTTATCTGATTTAGGTTTTTTTTTGATGCACGGAAATTGTCATTTTTACGTATACATGTTATTTTCAATGTAACTCTCATACCTAAACAAACAGAATAAGATGATTGCCACGGACTACCATATTTAAACATAAATATAGGTTGTAATAATCTGTTTACACAGATGACCTATAGGCACAGCCATTTTCTGCTGTTGAAGGGCTGGTTATTTTTCATACTGAGCAATTTCTAACATTGTTTTTATCTTTGACTTAATACAGTACAGCTGTAAATGACAACGCAGTAATACACTTAAAAATTCTGGATTCAGTTTTGGTTCACCTTATACCTTATTAAATTTCATTGCAAGTTTCTTTTTTTTCCCCCCAGATCCCCTTAAAGGAAACATCTGCTGTTGCTGCTGTAATTCATTGTTTTCTCCTATAACTGTCATTTATAAATTTTACTTAACAAGTGGAAATTGTTAATAGCATATGTTTACAAACCTATAATGGTCTTCTTTAATATTGAATTTCCCTCCAACTGTCTGATGTTCCCTTCTGTTTTTTAATCTCCATTAGTTGCTGCGGTGCCTATATTTGCCCAGCGGGAACATTATAAGTTTGTGATGTTACCAATCATTGGTGTTTTAACTGTATTCCAAAATCAAGCCGACCTTGGGCATGGGAGTCCAGCTGCCACTCTAGGATTCTTTACCTTTAACAGCGTGTGTTTGGTTGTAAGGTGTTAACTGATCATAGGTATTAGATGGTACCATCAGCAGCATGGCAGGCCAAACCCCTGCCGGACATCCCGGTGACTCACCCTCTAAGCCCACTGCGAGTGTTTGCTGCAGTTCTCCCCGGGAATAGCCCAACAGCAGCATGACGCACAGCATGCTGTCACACACAGGCGCGCACACACACACGTGCAGCGCCTGCCCGCAGAGATTTGTGTGCATGGGGGAGCTCTATTTATCTCTCTCTGTGTGTGTCTTTTTTGTCCTCTACATGTGACACGACCAACAGCTGGTTCACCCTGACAAACACCCCTCATGTGCAACATGGCTTTTAGAAAACAATTGTTAAGACACATGTTCTCTCTGCAGTTCGTATCAGAAGTGGGGTACACACATAAGGTTAAAAAAAAGAGGGAATGGTAAAGATTACCACCAGCCTCCTGCTTGCAACAATGAGCAGTTTAGAACGAGAGGGTAAGAGCTTAAAGAAGTAAATTCTTTCAGTGAGTTGTAAAGACCGGCTGTTATTATATTAGGTGAAGGAATTCATTTATAATCGCATGAAAATAAGAATCATTGTGTTTTTGTTTCCTCAGAATCAGCCATTTATATCTACAGAGGGCACAGGTCCTGTTTCATGGATTCTGTCATGTTTCGCCACCCGTGCTGTAGGATAGTAATGATGTGCTATTCTATCGCTATCTTGACACACCGCTGATGGCAACACTAATGCTGATGCCGGCAGAACTGCTGCATTGCAGTTAAGAGGGGGATCATCCATGCGTTCATCTTGGCAATCAGATTTTGATTTTTTTTTTTTTGTTTTCGAACTAGCCTCCATGTACATATCATCTCAACAATTAATCAAATAGAGGCTTGACATCAGGCAACATCACTAGCATATACCCAACAATCATCATTGCGTATCTGTTTAAAACAAAAATGCCAAAGAAAATACTATTTTAATTTACTCTTTTCCAGTTTATTTATTGTTTTTATAGTGTATGATAAGCACGTAATTTTGTTACAGATTGTTATTGACTATTTTACCAAAAAGAGAAAAAAAACAGAATAGTTTTTGAGGCAATCTGAATCACTTGCAACAGCCAGTTCTCTACCCAGCACATTGTTGCAGGGACCACTCTCTCTATGAGCCTCCCCAGCCCATAACTGCACTCCCAGCACTCTTTATATTCACGCCCCTGTGCACTGCCATGCTCCTGCAGTGGCCCAGAATGGACAAACCAGACACTGGCTACCACTCAATCCAACACACTGGTCTTTTAAGTCTGGAAACTCAATAATATCTGTGTTGTTGTTATTCTGAACATACATACTATCTGTCATTTCTGTCATGTTAAGCATGTCAAATGATGATGCACGATGACAGTCAACGGTGCAGTGACCCACACTACATGGCATTCTTAAATCAAACCAAGAATAAATAGCTTTAATAATTAGTTGTCAGGAATTTGCATGATGTTGCCCTTATTCCAGGCATCTTATTTAAGATGTAAATTTATGTAAATTACCTCTGAGCCAAATATCTGAGGAACACCAGAGGCTCACAGTGGATTTACCATCACTGGCACACACTGGCACAACATGCCAAAATTAACTAGAGAAATTAATTTGGTCCTCTGGGCTGTTGCTGTAAATATGGACATTTCTTCAGACAACCCAATAGAAACTGAGTGTTAAATTAAGCTTTTCATCGTGCTTTAAAAGGCATTATTCAGAAACTGATTATTGCTAACATTTCTCTTGATGCATGTACAGTTTTGAGAGAAATATAAGGTGGTGACTGGACATCTCCATCAGACTTAAATGTAAATACTCACTGTTTTAATATGAGAAATGCTTTCTGACAGTTTAAACCTTTTTTGCAGTCTCAAAGGCTTTTAAACCCCCCCTTCTTTTTTTACTCTTTTCTCCTCCCTGAATCCAAACCTTCTTTTCATGCTTATAGTGTTGAAATCAATGCAGGATCACAGCTATGTCCTGAATTCACCTGCTCTGTGTGGAGCTTAAAATTCTGTACATGTGACCTGAAAGGATTAGTTTTACTGAAAATATTCTATTATTTTTGTCTTATGTAAATAAAAGCATGCACAATTTTGGTTGTACAAAGCAAATTAAATTACACCACATTTTGAGATTCTTTCCACTCAGTCTTGCCACTATTTTGTTTTAATGAAAAACATGATTGCCATAGCATTATAGGCAATTCAAGTAATCAAAACAGTCAATCAAGAGTTTGCGCATTAAAAGTCTAATGAGATGAGTAACTGTTTTGCTCCAAAGCATTCATTATACAAATGCACATGACATTCTAAAACTCACAGACAGCTCTGAATGAGCCTGCTGCTCGACATCTTCTGAGCAGTAGTTTCCAGCGCAGTGTGTTTTGCTGTTTCATGGTGGGAAGGCAGCGGTAGGAGCACGGGTGCCTGCAGGCTCAGCAAAGTGGTTGTTCTGTTCTGGATTCCCCGGAGGCGCAGAGAGAAGTGGAGGGGAGGGCGAGTCCAAGCTGAGCTGCCGTCCTGAGCCCTTCTCACAGGGGACCGGTGTCCTGTAGGGACTTCATGTCATTTATGGATTACCAGTCAATCTCTGCCTTTGCTGTCTCCAACTTGCTTGAATAACTCATGCAGCTTATGAAGTCAAATATTTACAATTTATCAGTGTTTGGTATAACAAAGCAAAGTCTTCATTCGTCGCTGCCTGGGAAAGATAGTTTGGATTATTTGAAGGGGGGTTGTATGAGGTACTTAATAAAAGTTTATTACCTACGGTACATGCTGGTCAACACAGTTGTCCACTACCATTAGCTGATTCATAACTTAGCCACAACTACAGATAGAAAAGTGAAAACTGGGACGGCTTAATGGTTATCCTAAAGTGTGTAATACACTTTCAGTCAGGAAAGGAACATTGACTTATGAACTGTTCATCTGTATTGACTTTTTTCCTAAATCAGAGGTCACCAAATTACCATTGTTACCAAACAGATTAGATCTTTCTGTTAGGAAGTTTCTGTAATAAGGCCCCAGATACCTTTCCTGACACAACCCTCCCCATTTATTTGGGCTTGGGACTGGCAATTAGGAATGCAGCGACTTGTGCATCCCCAGTGGCAAACCGGGAATCAGTGTCTTGCCCAAGGACACATCAACGTGTTACCTCTTGCGCCACAATTGCTCCATGTGTCCTTATCTTACCTGCATCAGTTTCCCTGATGCCGCAGTGACCCAGCCCCCCCACTGGGATCATCTTTCTTCCATCTCACTGATCTCTCTCTCACCTGCTGTCTTTCGCTCTTTTAAACACCACAGAGGAAATTGACCTTTACCTCCTGTATCATTATCTCCACAAAGTCTAATTGTGATCACACTTTCACGTGCTCTCACACGTACACATTACCGTTCCTTATCATCATCCCGTTTAATTACAGCCCATATATCAGCACATTCCTTTGTGTTGCAGGACTGATGCAATATGCTGCTCTCCTCTCTTGTGAACACATAGAAAACTCATTACTGATGTGTTCTAGGTGGAGGCTGACTGGGAAAGTTTTATCATCATAGATGACAGTATCAGTGTGTGTTTGTGATGGATTATGTGCATGTATTTGCATTGTGAATGAGTGTATTGTGAGTACATGCTTTTCAGGCTCGGGCGATTGTTAACGAACAACTTTCTTCTCCAGATAAATAAAAGAGGGTCATTTTGAAATAAGGTGTTTTGTAAAGTCCTCAGATATCCCTGTGTGGGTGTGTGTGTGCAGTGTGTTTGCTGTGGTTATTGTTGGTTGCGTGCATGTGTAGATATTAATAAATGTGACTTTATTATGCTCCTGACAGGCTGTGATTACATGTTTTGGTCCCTTTTGTTGTCGTGACGGTGGATGTTCTCGTTTCCAGCGCCGAGGATGATGGGAAAATAAAAAGGTCTGTAAACACTTTCTCTTGTTATCTCTCCTTGCCTCACACCCTCACACCCTCCCTCCCCTCAACCACCCTCCTACGTTCCACCGACTCCCCTCCTCTCTGTAGTGAGCCATGTGGCGGCTGTGTCATTTATGGCTGTAATGATATAGAGATCCATTTAACACTTTCTCTCTGCACGTCTTTGTTCTTTGACTTTCGCAGCAGTCAGCATTTGTTGCAGATGTGTGATCATTCAAATTGAACTAAGGCCTTTATAAAGTGAACTTAACTCCGCCCTCCCTAAGTTGAGGTGAGCTCAGGTTACTGATAGATATTATGAAGTAATAAAACATAGTGAAACCCATCACTGACGTAAAAAAAAAAAAAAAGCAGGCGTAACAACTTTCACTCACTGAGTTGATGCCTTCATCCAGAGTGACTGACAGCAAGGAGGGAACGCTGAACATTTGCAGACACATCGCTTGTCAAACATATCCCCAAAGCTCAGATTTGATAACAATAAAGAGGATAAAAACTACTGAGCTTACATGTCAACAGATCAATCTCCTTGACAACTGAGCAAACACCATCCGCCGATGAAGACTTTGATACAGTTGAAATCTCCAGAAAAAGCTAATAAGAGGACCTTAAGTTGGAATGGTTTTGTCAAAGTTAACATGATCTAAAGCAGTGTCTCCAAAACTTTTTTTGGGGGGACCCGGTTAGAAATCTATCAATAAATTCTGTGAAGAGTTCCTTTGTACATCAATGAACGCTCCGGACCATTTTTACTGCCCTTTCCATATCACCTTATTTCATCTTGACGTGTTTTTGAAAACAACAAAATGTGTGTCTGATAGGTGCTTCCTCTGACGAGACTTCAAAGCCCCTCCACAGGCGCACTAGTCTGGATGGTGTTCAAGTATTGACTCAAAGAAAGATTTGATCATCATTTGTTCAACACATCCAACTCAAGATCCGACTTGAGATACGTTGTGATCTCAGTGTTGTTGTCATTGTCTTATGTTGCGCATTACAATAAAAAAGTAATGTTAGCGCTCCAATGTAACACATTACCCCGAACACTGGATGTACTGTATGACAGAGCCATAGGAGCGATTAAGAGACTGTCGGAGCAGCTATCAGTCAACACCAAAACTATTCAGAAACCACCTCAAGTAGTTAGAACCTAGGACTGAAAACAGTGCTCATGTAAGTGTTATAATAATACATGTCTACATTACAGTAGCCTTCATTTCAGCAATTAATGCATCATCACGCCACTCTCTCTACTGTTTAATCTGTCTTGGTGTCGGTGTCAAAGTCACACCCATTCCAGTCCAGTAATTGCTAGCTGGCCCTGAACCTGCCAGTAATATCTGAGTGAATGCCACAGATTTGCATGACCATCCCAGACCTTAATGTGCGCTGCCTGGGGTTATGGTGCTGTTTATGTCAACAAGGCCAAATGGAGGGTCTCAGTGGTCTCGAAAAACCCTCCCACCTGGGGCTGGCCCCGAGATGTGGTGCTTCATGGTGAATGACAAATCCCACAGGCAGGACATTGACACGTGCCAGTTCAGCTCGCCAGGACGTCAGACTCCACCGATAGACCGTGTTTCATCGCAGCTGTTTGTTGACCCTCTGCTCATCTGAGCAGCTATGGTGTTGGCTTCCATCCTGTTCAACACAAGCCTAACAGACCTGGCAGTCAGCCTCGGTTACCGCAGCTGCCCCCATGCAGGACACTGCTGACTGGTTCCCTCCTCAATCTCTTCTGACATCTGTTGGGGAACCTTCAGGGACTTGAGATGCATCAGCTGGTGGTTGCCAAATTTTGCTTAATTGAGAGAAAGACTGAGAAGTTTGGAGCTAGGTGGCGAGGGATCATGGCACCAAGGCTTTCTAGTGGATAGTAATAGGACATTGGTAACCCACATGAGTTACAAATCTAGAAGGTGTTAGCTATGTTGGACAAGAGCCATTGGAGGCTGGGGTTGATTCAATTAGACGTCAGATACCAAAATATCAGCATCAGGAAGAAGCTCTAAGAAAGTGCTTAGAGCAGGAATAGACCAAGCTAAGTCAAAGCTTCAGTTATTGGTGAAATGAAGGCAGTTAGACTTGTACTACCACAACACTAACATTTGTTCTGAATGTATGTTTGATTTTGGGGTGAAATATCCCAGTCAAAAGTCATTAAAATAAATAAATAAATACATAAGTAAAATACACATACAACATATTGTGGTCAGGGATTTCAAAGTAAAACTTAAACCAAATTAAAACCTTTTCTTAAAAAAAAAGAAAATGGAATTTTTAATTATTAATTTTCTCAGTTCTCTGTTTGGTCTACTTAAAGTAAACTTTCTTGGTTCTTTAATAAAGGACTATATTCACAATCACCTCTCTTTCTGTCTTCCCTCTTTCCCATTTGTAGTCACTTCCTCATCTATTTAACTGTCTTCCTCCCCCTCACAGTGCTCTTTCCATATTTAAGCGTGATGGCAGCAGTCTCATGACCGTCTTTGCCCCATTGAACTGCTGATATGAGCCATCAGCAAGTCTTTACAGAGAGGGAGGGGGATGTGAAAATATTAAGAAGCACAGAAAGGAAACGACAAGACAGACAAGCAGAGACAAGTGTATGAATACATATAGAGAGACAAAAGACAGAAAAGAGAAAGCGAAAGAAGGGGAGAATGAGTGTTGTAATGCTATATTGTGTGTTTTATATAGGATGATCATAGGAGACGATCTGACAAGAGTAACCAAGGTTTTACAGTGACAAACACTGTTTAACACACAGACCATATAGAGAGAATCAGAATGAGAGTAGGTGGTATTGAACATATACATTTACATACTTTAGCAGTTCATGTAACATTTATGAGTCTGTGTTGATAAGCTGTTTGTTGATGGTCTATAGAGTCCCACTAATCATATTTAACATAAGCACCACGCTGGTTTAATGGGCCCACAGAGAGAACAAGGGAGGTGGGTAGACATGTCGCTAGGGCATGTTAGGGGTGCGGGAGTTGAGAGAGAAATAGTACATTTTGTAAACAAGCCATAAAATTCCACATCATATGGATTAATTATGCACATATATAATAGAATATGTGGGCAATATTTATGACGCATTTCGCAGGAAATGTCAGGTGTGTAGAATATATAATATCCCACTACTCAGCAGTAGCACACACACACACACACACACACATGCACCTGTTCACAATTGCAGATGTAAATCTATGTTATTGAATACATTTGTAAGCAGAGCTCTAAAAAGTGAGTAACACCGACATTGTCTAGAAACGGTCCTGAGTGGAGCTTTAAAAACTGACTTCTGTGGAACATCTGCTCCACTCAGCCCAATGTTGACGTGCTAAAGTGATGTCTCTCCTTTTCATAGCATCCACTAACTAATAAAAACCAAACTCCTCAGAGGATGATGTGATAATTACCAAAATTGACAGGAACCATTGGGACTGATGACCTATACTGCAGCCAGCCACCTGGGAACATTCAAGGTGTTTTGGCTTCACTTTTGGGGAGCTTTCATGTCATCCATCTTTACGTACAGTCCAGATATACTGTAACTGATTGCTGACTCCTTTAAAGATCTCGTAGCTCATCAAAGGACAGTGTGAGACTTAAAGTGAAACTGCTCACTTCATGCTTCACTCCATGCTGCTTCTGTGCATCCCTAATGGTGTGTTATACAATAATTAGACAGTAAAATTAATTGACATTACAGTTGTACAACAGGCTGTAAATTAATCAAACACTCACATATGGTTGTATGTAACTTGTTTTAATTTAAATCATTAAGGTACTGAAAGCTTAGGGCCATAATAATTCACTGCACATGCCTTTCCTTTTAAATTGGATGCATCTATTTGCAAAGTAACAGGTCTAACCTTTCTCTGGTCCTCCTCTATATAACAGATGGGCTGCGTCATGGTGAGTCAAAGTGGTGCTAACCCTAAGAAGATTTCAGTGTCAGAGCAGAATTTTAGTGTCTTATAATGCTATTTGAAGGCTGAAATTACTTTCAAGTGGGGAATAGATGTAATTTGTTTTCGCAAAAATTTGAATTAGTAAAACACATTGAGACCAAACAGCCACTGTATTGTCTTCATTTCATCTACTGCTCTCTATTTTCTGCTGCTCTCCATCTGATGTCAATTTCACATTTTTCTGAAACGCACAATAACCTGCTGAAAAGGTTCTCATCTGCTGTGATTTCCAATAGCCATTAACTGCCCTCTGTTCATCACTGTACAACAAAGTGACCAGACATTTGCCTATTGTGTGCGCCCTCGTACAATTATGAAGGCAATTGCGATGGAAAATGAATTCTGTGAAGAGTTCCACCCGGCAGAATAATTTGTATTGATGACATAAAAGCTGTCATGCAGTGTGTGCACACAAATCAATGTGCATTTGTCGCAAAGCAGTGACATACACACACACACACACTGATTCTTGACAATGCAGTTTTATGGGGTTTTGTACAGATTTTGAGATACTCTGTCTCTGAGATCTCTGGTTACACACAGATACTGAGTGAATAAACCTGATTGTGGTGCTTAAATCAGTGAAAACTATGAGAGTCATGGTAAAAAAACAAAATGATATGAGTATATATTCAAAATATATACGACATAGTATATGGGGACTATGTTAATGTATATTACTGTGCACTTTCACATTATGTCAGAGAATGAATTAGGAGAGTGAGCGCCATTAGTGGGAGCAAAGCAGTGAATCAGAGAAATAAAACGTTATATTTTCTGATTGCTTCACAGCAGTTAAGCACTAAAGCACAAATAAACAGGCCCACATCTTCACAGAACACTGGATTTTGGGTAATAATACAGCCGAAACAATCCTCAGTCTGCTCTGCCTGTGTGTGTGGGTGTATGCATGTTTATCTGTTTCTGCGTTGTGTATTTTTTGCTTTGTTGCCCAGTAAGCTAGGCTGTTAATTGTTGTTGCTGGATGTGTAATTAGCTAAATGCTTGCTAAAATGCCCACTTTACATGGTTAGAATATGACGATACCGTGTAAAAGAATCTTACTCTGTGGCTACAAATAAAAAATGCAAGTAACTCATTTTTGTTATTAGTTGCATTCATGATTTTCCATTATGAAAAGTGGAAATGATCACTGTGAAAAAGATTATAAGAAAGCTCCAACTTAGTGTGGATCAGACCAGCCTGCCATTGAATGAACTGCAACGAAGCAGCTTCAAAAACGTGACACAAACTGAACCTCTTTTCTTGGTGGAGTTTGTAGCTTTGAGAGAGTTTTTTTTTCATACTCACAAATCCGCATTGTACTAAAGCACATTGGATAACATACAATTGTGGGCGACGGGAGCAAAAGGCTAATCATTTTTCTTTTCTGTCCCCGCTGTTCTAAAAGAGTTTAGCGTGAAGGCCGATAAGCTAAAGCTGGCAGCGTGTTCTTTTGGCTCGTATGAAATCTGCTGCAGGGTGTTGTTTTCACTTTAAGGTTATATTCTGCGGTGCTGAAATAAAACAGGCTTATAGAAAAGGTAAATTGCGGGCAGGCAAGGTGCTTGTTTTTCCAAATGCCACACTGCTTTGGTCATATTATTTCATATCCTTTTCCTTCCTGTATGTGAGACTATTACAATTCCAGCAGTGACACACACACACACACACACACACAGTGTCTCCACACATTCTCTCACACAAAACCTTGTTGGTGTGTTGGCCTTTTTGCGCTATAAAGATATTGCTTATTACATCCTGAGCCCACTGGGGCAGAGGAAAGGTTGAATTAAGGATTTGATGAGATAGGTTGTGACACGCTAGCATTTAGCGGAGTACCACCAGTCCCTGTGTTAGCCCCGACTGCCTCTGCCCAGCCATTGGGAAAGGTCAATGCTAATGCTGGCTGGTTAGCTCATATGCCTCACTCTGTCTCTGTTTCACGCACTTCTTTCTCTTCTTCTCCACGTTAAGTTCCTATACTCTTAGAAGAGTATAGAAGCTTTTGCTTCACTTGGAACCCTTTCAGAGAGTTCCACCTAAAACAAAACAAAATAACAAAAAGTTATACCTACGTTATACCTAGAGTCATCTGTGTAATAGTTCTACCCAGAACCCTCTCTGGGAGTTCTATACAGAACCTTTGCACTATCTGAGTGTTAACAAAAACCCACCTAGGGGGCTCTACTAAGAACTTTTTTTTTTTTTTTTATATTCCATATATTTTATTTAGAAACACTCAGAAAGCTTTACCTAGAACCTTTTTATATTCCAAGGGTTTTTTTTTTTTATCTAGAAACCACTCAGAAGGTTCTACTGAGAACTTTTTACATTCCAGGGGTTTTATCTAGAAAACACTCAGAAAGCTATACCTAGAACCTTCATATATTCTACAGGTTTTATCTAAAAGACACTAAGAGGTTCTAGAGAGGACCTTTTTATATTGCAAGGGTTTTATGTAGAGCACACTCAGAGGTCTACAGAGAACACCTTTTTAAACTCCAATAGCTTTTATTTACAACCCAGCCGGGAGGTTCTCCCAAGAAGTCTTTTATATTCCCAGGGTTTTACCTAGAAATCACCCAGGGGTTCTACTAAGAGCCCTCTTATATTAAAGTACATAAAACCCCTTGGCTAAAGAGTTCTTCAAAGATTTTAACAATCTTTGTGTTCTTACAAAGAACTCTTGACAAAACACCCTCTTTTTCTTCAAAAAAAGCGTTCTTCAGAAGCAAATGGTTCCGAGTAGGACCTCAGCCTTTTAGGAAGAACCCTTTGGGAACCCTTTTTTCTAGAGTGTAGCTGCTTGTTTTGAAAGTTATCCCTTCTGCGGTGGCCGTGTGTAAGAAGAGATTTCCAACAATCCATTTCCCCTGTTTCCCATTATAGGGAAAACAGAGGTCAGAAAAGCCCCATTGGAGCACGTTTTGACTCCGTATCTTGCTCAAGGACACTTCAGCAGAGCAGGAGTGTGCTGACACAGAGGTTTGAACCCCACTCATCCATTTGAAGAGCCTCTCTAAACTGCCGCAGCCCCGGTGTGATCAGGCAGATTCATTATTTTTGCAGATTCCCTGTTTTCCTCTTGTACTAAGGTTACTGCTGGTGATTAGACTTTAGCGCTGCATTGCTGACAACTCATTGCAGCCCGGCCGCCTTGTTAGTGCATCAGGAAAGGTCACAACTAATACACTGCAGTTAGCTCATACATTTCAGGTTATACGTGTGATACTGGATGGGTTGCCTTTCAGAAGCTTAATGAAAACGTAGGTATTAAAGCCTTTTTGTGGCTTCTGCGGGAGCTGTCCAAAATCTAATAAATTGTGTGATGTCACTTGCGTCAGCATTGCTGGGGCTGAAGACTACATGTCTGACAATAAAAAAAAAAAAAAAAAAACTCTGGCGGTGTGGAGTAAGAGAGAGAGTACTTTACCAGATACGTAACACACACACATCTCTGAATAGTGTCTATTGTTGAGTTGCATTGTAAGTAATATGAGCATGCATTAATTTTGATGTTTTTAAAAGCTATCCATTTTGTGTCTGAGAATATAATGAACGTGAGGCAACGTTAAAAAGATTTGTCTTAAGGTTTAGTTTTAAAGTGTCTATAGATTCCTAGTCCCATAAAAACTGTGGAGGACAGCTGCGGCATAACAAATATGTGATCTGCCCCTCCATGCTTTTTAGTTCTAGCCTAAGGAACCTTAGTACTGCATTTAAGACTGTTGACCACAATAGCTTTCTGAGCAGACTAAAACACAGGGCTCTACTGAACTAAAATACATTTGGTGTCCCTCAGGGCTCAACCTTCAGCTCACTTTTCTTCACTATGTAACATGAGATTAAACAGCAGATTGTGCAGGACCATCATTGTTGTGGGAATAGTGCAGGACTGCATATTCTTCATCAACTGAATGGAATCTTAAATTACATTGTTAAATTACATACATCAGTGAGCCATGACAGACGCTCGAGTTGTAAAAGTGAATGTAGACAAAATTTCTTCAAAGAGTGGAAAGGAATTAAATTTGATGGCAAAAATTATATGTTTGGTGAGGAATGAGGTAAAACATGTGTTAATCATATGGACAGGTTAAATTAAGCAAAGTCAAACATCACAATGACGCAGATATGAGTGACAAACAACACTCTAAGAGCACAACAGAAATTCTGTATCTAAAGGATGGAGCAACTTAAGCTTCAGCCTAGGTTTTGGTCACTGTACTAGCTCCCAGCAGTTTTAATTGAGCACAAATTCCATCTAAAAGACATAATTTTAAGGGACTGACAATGCCTGACAAAGATGCATACCAAGTCTCTTTGCCTTGATTCAGGACTAACATCTTTTACTATGATTTAAGTTTACTTAAGTTATAGTCATCAGATTAGACTGAAAAATTAGTCAAATACATTAATCAAACTAAATTATTTAAAGATTTTTGGTGCTGTTTCATGAAAAACTCCTTGTCAGATGACAGATGTCAGAAAAAAAGTTTTGTTCTTCTTTATGTGAAGTCTGACAAACTTCCATCACCGCACAAAGACAGAGAACATGTGTAACTATCAGTGAGCTGCTGAGAGATAAATGTATCTGAAGAGAAGTGGTGTCCATTTGGACTGATGGAGCGCCAGCAATCAGTAGGAGACAGATGGGACTTGTTCAGCACTTATAGCAGCACCACCCAGACTCTGATTCCACTGCATGATTCACCAAACTATTCTGCAGGTTACTCAGGTGCTATAAGATGAGAGTGGACCAGAAATCTCTGTAGACTTGTGCAGCTTTGCTTGTGATGCATGTCCTGGTGGAGATGAGCAGAGAAGAAACTCGCAATATTCTAAAAGTACATCAATTTTATGATTATTTTGTTTGTATTATTATCTTGCAAAATCATGAGGTCACTGCAATTTGTGGACAGATACTTTCAGCACTTTCTCCATCTCTCTGTCTCTACATGTTCCCTGATCTTGCTGCAAAGAGACTCTTATTTATGCAAATAAATAATCTCTAGAATTGATTTGTGTTAATTTGGCCTGTTCTCTCTGTCTCCGGCCTTCACCTGCAACCTCTCTGTCTCTGCCTCGGCTTCCCTCTCTCTTTTGTGTTGCTTTCTTTATCTCTTTTAGCAGGTCAGTGCAGCGTGAGTCGACTGTTAGAGTAGAAGAGTGTCCACAGCTGAAAATTATTCTGAAATGAGGGCAATGTGGACCTGGATATTATACAGATACTGTGCTTTGGGAGAAGTGTTCAATAATCTATTGGCAGGTAACTACATCCTTGTAAAGTTCCACACTAAAACATTGTATAAAAGTCTTTAAGGTCAAAGCACAGTAAGTTTATATTCTCATTTTAATAGACATTGCATGTAATATAAAAGTCCACAATAGTTCATAATGAACTTAATTGCACCCTGGTCCTTGGCCTGAGAGAGTGCATCTTCCAGTTGTGAAAAAAACATTCTGTTTTGTATGTTAAAAAAACAAATATTCATCTCATGTCTTTTGTAGATGTACTAGTTGCAGTTTCTGATTATGTTCAATTTGGGCCTTCATTATGATGGGGCAGCAGAGAGAAAAAAAATACTTATGAAACAAGACTGAAAAAGTCTGAATGCAAACTAAACATGTTTTGCATGGTGCAGTTATTTTTTTTTGATCATCTTGAAGTATTTCCACATTATCTTTGGTATAATTTTTTCCAACTGGAGCTCAGTATCGCAACATTAGTTTCAACATGGTTCTCTCCTGCGACTTGATTTGGATGCTGGCAGATTGGTTTAAACAAAGTGGATCAGGGGAATGAAGTGTCGACTTGCTGAGAATGAGTTGCATTTTCTATTAATTGATTGTGGCACACTTTCTAATTATTTTCTAATTATTTTATTTTATTTTATTTTCTAATCTAGTTATTTTGATAACTCAAATGCTGGTTTCAAGCTACTGGGTCATAGGTTGGGTGGATTTGACCTGACATTGGGTAAGAAATAGTGATCTCATCATTCCTTGCAGTCCACCATTTTTATACACCCAAACACTTGACCTGACCAGACCTGACCTCCGACCCCCTCTACTCCAGGATGTAATAAGACAGTAAGACAATAAAACTGTACCAAGATATCAGTGCACAACCAGATAATTTTTACTTTTACAGTAAACTGAAACTCTTCTTTCAGTGTGTCAGCTGTTAAGCCTTGGTGAGCTAGCACAAGCTATAAGGTTATGATGCCAGTATGGATAAGATGGCCAGCTATGGCTATTTGCTAAGTTGGTGTGCTAGTGTACCAACACGACCGTGTTTGTGGAAATTTTTAATCTTAAGGGGTCAGGAGAGCTGTGAAGTATTTTCAAGTCAAAAGGGTCAAGTCCAAGTGAAGTCACAACTAACTGCTGTTAAAGTCCAAGTCATGTTGAAAGTTTTTTGATTTTGTCAAGTTGAATCTGAAGTCATCAAATTTGTGACTCGAGTCTGACTCAAGTCAAAGTCATGTAATTTCACTGCACACCTCGGATTTACTTTGGATCACTTTAATACAGATATGTGAAAGGGGTCAAAAGAAGTTGCAGCTTTCACTTTCCTTTTCACTTTCCAACTGGAAAGTTGCAGCAGGCAGCTGTTTTCAGTGAGAAAGCTCCAAACCCACCATGCTGACCTGCCCAGACAGACTAAATTAACAACTTGGTAGAGAACATAGTGGAGCACTTAGCAGCTAAAGAGCCAGATATTTCCACCAAGAGCAGTTGGAGACCAAAACAGAGTTAATAGGAGAGTTAAGATTGGAGTCACATTCATCAGGTGGCCAGAAACTCAACGCCAGATGAATGCTAATGTTGCTCTGTGTCTGCTGAATGTGTAGATTAGCAACTGTGTGTTAACAGGCAATGATATGTCAAAGCTGAGTTTACAGTAGGTTTTGCTCTTCAGGTAAAGTATCCATAAATCAGCTGGGTTGAATATATTTGAATAGACTGAGAAGTTAATTTCTCAAGTATATATACAGATACCTGTGTAAGAAATGGAAAAAAAACACAGGCACTGAAACAAACTCAAAGTATAAAAGTAAAATGTTGTCCTAGAAGGACATTTCTATCAGCTGTTTCAACGCAAAGCTAATTGAACCTCACCTTCAATCCATGTTTGTCTCTTTTGTCTTTTTGCTTCTTTTTCTTCTTGTTTCAATTCATTACGTCACTTTTTGTTTTGTTACATCTTTTACATAGTTTTTGGTCTTGTGACATCTTTTTTGTTACATTTTTTTTGTCTTCTTGTGTTTTGCGTTTTTCTTTTGTCTTATTACGTCTTTTATGTTGTTTTTCCTTGTGTTTTGCTTTTGTTGTCATGTAGCATCTTTTTCATCTTGTTAAGTCTTTTACCTCATTTTCACCCGGTTACATCTGTCTAGCTTTATATGTGTTATTGTACCATCTATTCACGCTGAAATTAGTCTTGATGTTGGGAAGATGCAAAATTGATGCAAAATGATGCAAAATTAAAAAAAATAATAATAATAATTCCCTCAAAAGCATTAAAACTAAAGCAACACGTCTGCTTTGGGAATGTAACAAGAAGAAAGAACAAATATTCATGATAAAATGTAGGAAGTAAATGTGAAAAGTTTTTGGAAAAATAAATACTGTAGGACAGATACCTGAAAAAATCTAGTTAAGTACAGTGACAGAGTGTAGTTAATTACTTTCCACCTGGCCGATGTTGATTTATTTTATTAACTACAGAAAACAGTATATCATAAAGCTTAATATAATATGTATAAACAATAGTGTATTTATGTACAATGGAAAAAGAACCATTAAGGCTAAAGCTAAGGGACATATAAGTAGATTTTTCTGTGGAAGAGTGTTTAAGCCTTTTATACTCAAACTTTTATACTGAAAAATCTAACAACTCTCTAACACTTGTTAGATTTGATAAATTAACTGTGGAGTTTGGTAATGTTCATCTGAAGAAGTTTGACTAGTAAATAGACTGAATCTGGAAAATCACTGAAGAATAATTTCTCCTGGGAATTCTGACCACTCTCTGAAGCAGTCCAGCAAAATAAACATCTGTCGTGCAATTACAACAGCGGGGTGAACCTTTCCTAAATCTGAGCTAATCAAAATCTACCCATGCAGCAGCACGGCGCAGAAAAGACAAAATTAACTGACCATTCCAGCTATTAAAAGGACCAGACGTTGGGATGTATCTTAAGGACACTGTTGAGTATTTTCACCCAGTGCTGAGCTCAGTGGAAGCGGCGTTAAGAGAGTGTGGTGTCCATTTAACTGAGGGGTTGTTAGAAAGTGAGCGGGAGTTTTTTCTAGGAGATTAGTGGTTTCTGATTGGTCGCTGTGCCAAACAGTTTGAGGGAAATTCTGCGCTGTGACACTGCCAGCTGTGTTTCTGATAAGAGTTTGGGGAAGCTTCAGTGGTAGACAGCAGCATGAATGTAAGCATGCAGGAAAACATGTGCCTGCACCTGTGTTTAGCTTAATGTGCTGTCATGCTGTTGCATTTGACAAAGAAATTACTGTAATTTATGTAGATATCCCAAATATAAGGCTGAACTACAAGGATGGCCCAAAGATCTCCAGGTTCATTGTGTGATAGAGTTTATTTGCAAATTTGTATAACAATACTATAAGTAGTGCCCCACTGATGAGCAATATAAACTTAAATGACAAGGACATTAAAGCTGTTATAATCAATATTTGAGATATATTATGATAACAGTGTATCAAATGACAGTGTCATAATTGGTCGTGACTTCAGCTGAACTAAGCTTTTCAGAGCTTTGTAGCAAGTTTCATTGTTTGGCTGTCTGGTTGCGACTTCACTCTTCTCGTTTCACTCTCACAGCTCTTATAGAGTCATTTTAGGCTTCAGCGGGCAGCTGTTTATGTAGCAAAAAAGCTCCAAACTCACTGACACCACCTGCTCAGTGCCAAACAGCAGACAGACACAGATAGCAACTAGCTGGTGAGCACTGTGGAGCATTAAGTCCTTAATCCTTGTCCTTAATCAAGTGACGGCTAATTGTCTCGATTTCCAATTTCCCAACGGTAAAATACAAATAAATTATTAATTAGACTCAATTAAAAATAAAATAGGGGAGATCAGGGATGGTTGTAATACTGTTTGTCTCAGCCTTCACTGAATTTTTGTGTTAAAGCTCTCAAATTTTTAAGCAAAGTAGCCTTACTTATTACAAATAGCAATGTTTTCAACTTTTGTTTAATTTTTGTACTTGTTTTCAGACTTTTCCCAGAGGCTATGATTATTTTTTGTGACATTTGTAAGTGGAAATTTGTTATTATTAATGTTAAGTACAGTTAGCTGTTTCTCACTCTGAGTAATTCTAGTTGAATTTAAAATTTGAATCAAATCACAATGGTTATCATACAGAAAAATACTACTTTCATTTGTAAAAAAGATAAACTAACAGACTAAATGCATGAATCTCTTAGTCTGGTGTTTATGATGAGAAATAATAGAGAGAAGTCAAAGGTCAAAATTACTGCTTATGGAATTCTAGGACTTCTTGTGTTAAGGGTTGGCCCTCAAAAATGGTGCTCAGGGGTCAAATTATCGACTGCACCACGGACCGCTCTGTTGTGCTCTTGATAAAATACCCCTTTATTACTAAATTAGCTCTGGTTTCCAGAGCCATTGTAATCACGAATGTGTGATCAATGGAGGGTGTTACTCAATGCACAACATCCTGTAAGAGATCAAGGATAACCTGCTAGGATAACCTGGTTCTAGCTGCAAGTTTTGACATTCTGACCAAATTTATTTTTTAGAAGAAATTCTCCAGCTGGTTCAGAATTTGAAACAGGTTTCGTATTGTTGGAAAATGCTTCACGGTGATGGTTCAGGGCTTTAAAAATTTAAGAATGCTCAAAGACTGACTAAAGATTGTGACAGTTTGGGTCTTGGATCAACATTTCTCCGGAGCTCTTCCTTTGATGAGGCCTGAGTGGACCTTAAGGGCGTGTATTTTAGTACCTGTGTTAAAGGTACAGGTAAAGAGCGTTAAAGGGTTAGAGATAAAGAAGAACAGTCAAACTCCAATTTGTTACTTACAAGGTAGAAGGAAATCAGTGTCACTTCTACACTGTAAAGAGTTTATCAGACATTTAAGGAGCTCACATTATTATGTCTCCTCTTATTGTGATGGCCCACTGGCAGATGTAGACGTAATGCTTAATGCCATAATGTTTTTTAAAATGTACACATTCATTGGGCGAGAACTACTACTTCTTCACCACAAATTCGTCATAATGATAGGAATGATGGGTCTGAAGATGGCCAGTAAAGTTTGTAGCGGTTTGGCACCTCCTTGCATGGGTGACGCTGAGCAGTCATTGCAAATAGCAACTTCGCTATCTGTTTTGGACACCTCTAAGAACATCCACACTGCAGACATGATCATGTTGAGTGCCCAGAATTAAAGCGTCATCTTACTGTCCTGTCATATCAGCAGAAATGTTAATTTCAGGCCAATATGATATTCATTTTAAAGCCTCTATTGGCTAATACCAAAGATGTGACAGTATTATTGTGCATCCATGATATAATAATCCATAGCTCTGACCAAATCAAATCTGCCTAACATCAATGTTACAACAAAAACAAAGGACAGATCTGACTCTTCAAATGTGTCATTTTTTCTAATAAAGTAAAATTAAAAATAAAATTTTAGGCATTTAGGCTTTTTGTCTAATAATTCAAATTGAATGCTTTGACACAAATCAAATATTTTTATAATTTACAGGCTATAATGTCATTATATATTAAATAGAAATTTCCCATTATCAGACGGTAATTTATAAGCCCCGATATTTATCATGCATGCCTAATTTAAAACTAATACAATATTATAAAACATCATGTGAGTAAAGAAACATCCTTGCCATGCACATTTTGTCACTTTTGGCCTACACAGCTTTAGATTGTAAAGTTAAATCCTGACAGGAATATAAAATTGCGTCAAAATAAGATAATAATAATAATAAATAAATATGTTTTTACTTGTGTGGTGGAGGGTTTTGTGTTTGAGTGACGACACACAGGGCTGAGATGAAAAACATTGGTTCAGTAACAATGTTAAAATTGTGGTTCAATAACAATGAAAAAAAGTTCTGGAGTGAAAGTAGAAGGGTAGTGCACTGTGGCACTTGGCTCTTGAACACACAATTGATGTTTCAAAAACACAAAGGACAGTTTGTCGTTCCAAACTAACTGGTAGTGCACAAGATAAAATGAGCCTTGGAGAAACGCAGGAGACAAATGTGGAAGGCAGGGAGATCCTAGGGCACTTGGCAAGTCTTCGGGGTCCATAAGCCAGTTCTGTTGTGACTCCCTCCACCTCCGTCTGCTCCTGGGAGCATCCAGTTAATTAGCAAGCCAAGAAATGAAGCACAGATCAAAGCACAGTGACAGGCCAAAAGAACCATCAAATTAGCTGGCAAATGCTCCAAGAAACAATCTGAAAATCAAGTCTGGGTCAGCGTGCTGCTAGCCAGCCCTTTACCGTACATCTCATGGTGCCCAAGCTTGCCAAAACATCTTTGCAACCAGCTTTCCTTCCAGAGACATACTGAGCTGGCCGGAGTTAAACTGTTTAAACCTGACTGCTGACGATCTGCACCTGTCGCCTCCACACCTGCCAGATCAGGGAGGAGAAACTGATCCCCTCTACAACATGCTCACTTGAACTGTGCCTCATACTAAACCTTACTGGCATAGTTCAACCCTGTTTTCGAGGAATTAAATGTTTATATACTACAGTTTTGCCAATTTTGTTTTCCACATGTGTTGTAGAGAACTTGCTATTCTGGCATTTTTTTCCATTCCAGGAATTGTTATGTTCTTGTAAATGCACATAACGGAAGAGATCGGGATGGTGGGCATGAAGAGCTGAGAGCAAGACAAAGTGATGCAGGGAAAGATGTGTTTGGCAAATGTAAGACAAAGGAAATGCCTTCAGCACATGTAGAGTGTATAGTGAATAGTGGATGGAGGCACAGTGACATCACCCAGTGGTTTGTGGACTATCATTTTGAAGCCACGAGTATGGCATTATGGCCACCGCCGTCTTGTTTTTTTTATGTTGTTGTTTTTTGGAGTCAGAAGTGAGAGCTGGGGAGGATAAACATTGCCAGGCATCGCTATTCTGATTGGATTTGACTGAGAACCTGAGGACATGCTGCAGAGCAACCTAAGCCTAACCCCGCCCTGAAGCATATCCTGCTTTATGGTCTGTTTCACTCTACATATAATCTTAATTTACCAAATTAATATAATGCTTTATAGAAGAAGACTTGAAACAAGCGACTGAGACCATAAACTCATTAGAAAACTGCTTACTGTGGTACTAAAATAAGTGGACTTCTTTTTGTAACCAGTAGTTTGCCATTAAAAAAATTAAAAGTAGGTTTAAGACACTTCCACATTGGCTTTACTTTTCAGACTCAGAGCTACATCTACTTCCTTTATTCAGTTTATGAGCCTGCAAATTCGTTAATTCACAATTACCTTTATTATTTAAAGTCATAATCATTTAATTCCTGGCTGATTTGGCGCCACATGTAGTTAATGACCATACCATCGACCTTAAGTATATTACATAAGCAACATGGCATGTCTCATGTGTCTTTTAACATGAGATTAACTTTAAATTACTTTAGTAAATTAGGCTTAGGAGAAGATTGTGGTTTGGCTTAGAATAAGTATGTTACATATGTCATGTGACTGAAGTGACATGAAGAAAGTCACATGTGTAACTTAACATAACATAAAACTTTGTATAAGTCAATGTTGACTTTTGGTTTCACATGGGACTCACACCCCAGTCTCCTGAGTGAAGTCCTGTTTCTGTTCAATCCACCCCAAACACCTCCAGCTGCTGACTGACGAGTTTGCTGCTCAACAGTAAATGTACATAATGGTCACAATAAGCTTCTTGTTCAGACAACTGCTTGTTTTGCTGATTGGGAGCTGTTCATGTATCACTTTCCAGTTCTGCCAAACAAAGTCTTACTGTTTTAATAAAGAAGTAAGTCGACCTGATTTCGTGCTTCACAGGGCACAAGTACTGTAGTTTTCCACACAGCAACGTAACACAGTGAAGGCTTGACCTTGCTGAGGAGTTGGAGGTGTTCAGTCTGTCGCATGCTGTTCTTCATCCAACAGCTCACTGCTCCTGCTAGTTTATTACACCCTTGTAAAAACTTCAAAATCATTCACTGATGATAAAATGGCAAAAATCAGCATTTTTTTTTTTTTTTGGTGAATGATTACCTCACTGAGCAGCTGAATGTGTTCTCTTTGTCACCTGCAGTTCTTCATCCAACAGCTCACTTTGTCTGCTCCTTCTTGTTCACACCCCCCTGCAAAAATTATAATTCATCCACTGACAAATGGCAAAAATCGTCAAAGTTATTGATGAAAGATTTCTAACTGTGGTGACAAAGACATTACATTTCCTATGACTGCTTCACAAGAAAAGCCACCCTGTCTTATGCCAGTTGAATACTTTCAGTGTCAAGTATCAGCAGTAGGAGATGTTCAGTTTTCATTGGCAGTGACTTAATTTGGTTCCAGCACAGTTTAAACTGAATGAGCAGTAGGCTGATATCAGTGAGATCAAATTGCAAAACTGTTACTCTGGTATACATGTTGTAAATCCTCCGTGCATAAAGGCAATCTTAATCCAGCACAGGAATGGCAGGCTGTGCCGCTCACAATGAAAACCAATTACATAATGTATATATAGTATCAAAAAAGTTCATGAACATTTTAAGGATTATAAATATCTTTTATATAAATATCTTTTAAGTATTCTGGGAACCATATGGGAAGTCATCAGCCTCTGTACAAAAGCCTGTGAACAGCTATATGCAATTCTAAACGCAGCCTCCAATTTAATAATAATAAATGTGGTAGGCATCAGATTATTTGTCTAGATTGTGTCTACAGACTAATAAATTGTCTGATGTTAACTGTTGCTGTCATGTTCTTACGGTTTCCCCACATTAACTGGCTTATAGAGTAGAAAATACATCCTCTAAATGCTCATCGGTTGCCAGCTCTTTCATGGCAACACTGACTGAAAATAAACTCTTGATGTGGCCAAATTTTCAATCTTACCTTGTGTGATGTGTTCAAAGCCATTCGGTATCAGTCCAACTGAAATAGCCCTATCAATTGTGAATGTTCAGACCCATTGTGAAGCAAAACTATTTCTATTTCAAAGGCATGAGATTCCAACGCTTGGCCTCTTACCGTGCTGGTGCACCATCATGCTACCTAGGTTACAAGACGTCGCAATTTCCACCCACTAGGTTTCTCATTTTCTACTATTTGCTCCTGAGCGTAAGGTCAGCTTGCATCATGGAGTGAACCTTTGGAACAGAGCAGATGATTTGTTGTCGACATTCTGGGTTATTACCACCGGGCCAAGTTGTGTGATGAAGGGGAGGGGGGAGCGTTGGGAGAGGGAGAGCCGGAGTGAGACAGGGAGAGCGAGGGTAATAAAAAGGAGGAAACAGAGTGTATGAAATTGGACTCAAAGCTTTACAAGCCCCCCGAGAGAGAAAAGGGAAGAGACAGAAGGATACAGAGAAAAGGAAGTTTTATAGAGTCAGATTAGGTATACTGAAAGGAACCCTTGTTAAAGAAGAATAAAACCCATTGCCTTAGCGGGTTACATACACGGTTTTCCAACTTATGTAACAAGTCCGGAGAAGGAGTTTTGTGCACCACACTGTCCTCATAGGATAAAATATTCACACCAGTGCACACTGAAACACGCAGACATAGTTTTAGTCTTGTGTAGTCTTACTACTTACTACTGCTTCCCTGAAGAATAGTAACTTAAAGTGAACCTGAATAACAGAAAGCCTTTAACTCAGATTTAATTTAGCCGTGGCTGGCTGTAGATTAATATTAGATGTAGATTATTCGAGTCTAACCAAATTGAAAACCTGAAATAACAATAATGAATAAAAAAAGACAGAGAAAAGTCAACAAAGCGCCAAAACTAAAAATAAACTCTGACTTCTAGTTTCACTCTAGACACAGTGTCCCAAGAGAGAGTCCTGAGTTTAACCCATTCATCCATCACAACCACCCCATTCTCTACAGACACTGTCACACTTTAAAGTTAAACCAGACAGCTGGGTGTAAAAAGCCAAATAGCTGCCGCGTGACCAATGTCACCCAAAGAGCAAACAGACTCTCCATTGCATGTTTTAATTACTTTGTCTTGCCAGTGTGTGTACAGATTGTAAGATGGCATAAAAAATGAATCCCTTTCTGACTTTTTGGGTTCCCTGTAACAGCCTGTGGATTGATGTCAGTGTAAATGACTCAGGACAGTTTTTCCAGGAAAATCTAGAGCATGTGACATTTATGCAGGCATTTAAGTGCCTTGCCTATCCAGGCCTGACAGTGCCAAGAGTGTGTGACACTAGCTAATGTTAGCTTTGAAATAAAGTCCACTAAGATCAGCAAATGATCAGCCCTCACCACAAACACAAGTCTGTAACTTTAGTTACCTCATCAGTTAACATGATGCTGATCAATTAAATTCAGTCTCTTGTGTGTCACATTTCTATTTTGGTGGATAAATGGGATGCTGACTTACATCTATGGAGTGTGAGCAAGTGGATGCTAACTGCAGTTCATTTAACAGCCACCTGTGTCATCCATAACAGGGAATTTGAGAAAATTCCATATATTACCTTCAACCCTGGTGACTGACCAGAACACAGTGTGAGTTGCAAGATTTTTTTTTTACCACTGGGCCAGTACATTGTTGAAAGTCAGTGTGTGGCAGAAATTTGGTGTGATCAGAGACTGTGAGAATAACATTGTCAGCGGCTATGCTGCCACTAAAAAGTGCCAAAAAATATTAGCTTATGATAGCTGCAAGCTAGGAACGTCATCGCTGAGGAAACACATCAACAGCTGCAGGACCACAGCTGCTGTGCCAATTGGTAGATACTTATCCAAGAACATGAGTGATTGACTACCTGACAAGTGACTTAACAGGTACAGATTTGACTTGGAGACGATTGAAGGTTAGGGGGTAAGATTACAGGCCTCAGCTTTGCAGGTGCGGGTTTCTAAAACTGGACCCATACAGAACTCCACCTTCATATTTTGTTGTTTAATATGGGGGACTTGTTGAATTATTTAAATCTAGAGTGATACTGTCAACATTAATAATAAAAAAAATTAAAAAGCCAAATTGAAGCTCAGTAATGGTTGTGGGCTTTAGCCACCTCAGTCTGATCATGATCCATTGGATAAAAGTTGTTGCACCACCATACAGATGAGCAAATTTAGTTTAGTTGAGTTTTTTGGTTTTAATTCATTTTGAAAAGGTTTATATGTGAAATAATTATCATTTTCCTAGGTTTTAAACATTGCCTTTCATAAACAGATATGTGTAATTAAAATGCCTTTTATTTGACTTTAGAAGAGAAATAAAGCTTATTATTTAAAAGCACTTCTGCTGTAAATGCACCCCCCACCCCCACCCCCCAAATCCAAGCTCTGTTATAAGCAGCATTTTGATTTCATAAACATTCTCAAAATTTGGTCTTGTGCTGTGTACTGAAGTGGGCACAGCTGAGGGTTTCACTGTGCTCATCAGCACCTAATCAGATTTTCAAGACTCTCTCTCATACTGCTGCAATTCCATTCAGTGTTGCCTCGTCTGCAAAACAGACCAAAGTTGTTTAACAATGCAGCTGCCTTCATTTTAGACCCATTCTGAGTCTGTAAACCTACAGTTACAGCAGATTTGTAGAATTCACACCCTAGATCTCTCACATTTCTCTTAGATGTCACAGATGTTTATGTATGTATATGTATTTGCACTGTAAAATGAAAGCTTATATTGAAGAAAAGAAGATTTTATTCAGAAAGAGTATAAGGACAACTAATGTGGCTAGAAGAGACACTCCGGTTCATATATGCATGTATACAGTTAAAGATTTGTTCAATCAAGTTTAAAAATGTCTCCAACAATATAAAGGAAGCTTTGAAAAAGTAAATAAAAAGTAAACTAAAGAAGTGCAAAAGCTGTGAAGATATTCAGATATTCCTGTGATTCATCAGTTACAAATAAAGCAGGATGCCATGACAATGATGTTGCTCCTGCTGACGTCTCTAAGAAAGTTTATTTCAGATGTAAGACAAGAATTTCTTGTAGTTTATGAAGGACGCACACAACAATATAAACTGCCCACGCAGCTTCACACTGACTCCATTGCTTGGTGAACAATGAAACAAATCCTACAGGTGTTTTACTTATGACTAATACTTCATATCTTATTTTTGAACTTGTCATCACCTGTGGGAGGCAAGTCTACCAATACCACACTCAAGTCAAAAATATGCTTTTTTTTTATAAGCAAAAGGAAGCTCTATGACACCAAATTGACCAAACTGACACAAACTGCACACGATCTGCTGACAGTCTGCTGCAAATGTAATGACAGCACATAGAGCTGTCATAAGTCAGTGCTGTCTCTTCAAAATAATTATTATTCACTAGGGCTGCAGTCAACCAAAGAAAACCTTGGTCAACTGAAATTCTATGTATCTCTTCAACCAATCGATTGTTTGATGGGGAAAACAAATCTGCACATTTTCCATAGAAAGAATGACAGAACTTCAGGATCTCAAAAGTGAAAAAAACTCAAAAGTGAAAAAAAAAAGTTCTCAAAAGTTCTCACTTAAAATGTTTTCAGAAACATAATTCAGCGCACTTTTTAGCTTTAATACAAGCAACTTTGTGATCAGGCAGGCCGCCATTTTTTCCTGCTGAACTGACAAACCAAAACCAAGCATAACCCAAGTCACAATATTGGATCAGATCAATCCCATCTCTTATTACATTAGTCCAACACTGACCTAGCCTGTGGAAACAGCCACATTAGCGGTGCAAGATGCTAATGCCAAGTTCGACAGACTCACCTACAAATTAATCCAAAAAAAGAACATAAAACATGGCAAAACTTACAAGCTTTCAAGTTGGAACTTGGGTTCCGGATGGACAGCGACAGTCCATCGGTGAGTTCGAACTGTTCCTGGCTGGGCCTCATTGAGAGAGCAGCACCCAGGAACACCAGTGATTGTCCAACCAGTGAAGTTTTGTTTGGACAAAAGCATATCGACCAACCAACCAACCAACCAGAAAGTGCCACAGATTTTCCAGCCCAGCTCAAAAGTGGGCCATGTTTGCAGAGGCAATTTATTTTAAAATCAAAGATACTGTAGTTTCACTGATTTGCAGCTGTTTCAGTAAACAAACAAACAAACAAAATAAAAACAGTATAGTAGTGTACATATTTATATATTTAGTTATTGTATGTTGTTACCTAAAAGGTTCCAGCGAGACAGGATGACACAGGCTTAACTACATTCATTACATTACCAACCTGCATAAAACAACAGGATTCTTCCTGCAAAGCGCCTCCATCAATTATGTACAACCCCGTGAGGGAAAAGGATTTAAACATTTAACAATAGATATGGGAGAATTAACTTAAAAGAGAAAAAAAAAAAAAAAAAAAACGGGCTCGCTGTTTTGTCTCCTCAATGTATTATTTAAATATAAGTTACAGAAGTGTAATTCAGCATTCTTGTCACCTCCAGTGAAAGACATTAGCAGGGAGTTGACTGTGCAATGAGCCGTTTTTAACCTTGTTCATACAACTAAAAGCAGGGGAAGGGTTTGCATCTACGTAAGCCCAGAACGGCCTTGCTTGCGGTTATCTTTTTTTTTACTTTGAGATAATGAGATAATCAACACATTATCATGAGAAAAGGTTATTTCCTCCGGTTATTTTGTCTTATTACTGACTGCATTGTGTCTTTCTGTTAGGTAGATAAGATTCCGACCAGCCCTCGTCATTTAAGAAGACTAGTCCATCTGCAGCGTCCCGGGTGAGTGCATTTCAATGGCCATTTTCTTGTGACAAATTATCTGCAGAGAAATCTGCCTTTGTCGTTATCTTGTGATATCAAGATAATGGCATTAAGAAAATAATTGCATGGCTATTCTCAGCTTCTGTCTCGCATCAAGCAACATATTAACTCAGATATTTCTTTCTCCATCTGCAAAATGATCAAATAAATACAACCTTAAGAAACATTAGCATTCAGTCTCTTAATGATCAAAAATTTTAGACCCAATCTGAAACACACACGGCAAACCTAATCCAACCCAGTGGGCGAAATTAAAAGGGAGACCTGAACCAAATCTTACCCATTAGACCTGATTAAAATACAGTGAACTCACACAGATAACCAGAGCAAGAAAAGAGGATCATATCCAATGAATTTCATGATACATTTGAAAAAATGGACCAGAGTGCAGAGTGCTTATCTCCAATATGTTCACAATCCTAAATTAGCACATTAGCATGCTAACAATTGCTAATTGGCATAAACATGGACATATTTGATAAACAGGATAATCTCAATAAAGCCAATAAAATCTAAATACATCCAAGAATCATTTAAGACAGGTTGAAATCTAACTGTTTAACCACTTTGGTGAGGTTTGAGACACATTCTGCCCAGATGGTTGATTAGTGAGAGCCATAAAGGCCATACAACTTTTGTCTCACTCATAGTTAATAGTTCATAGCTTTATGCTTTGTTATATCTATTGTGCTTTCCCAAATCTCCATTACTATTGAATCCTCATGTTTTGATCGCATTCTGAGCAGCTTGCCAGCAAAAGACCGACCAGGGACAGCTAGAGACTGAGTGATTTGGTTACACTGGGCCGGTGGTGCTAGTGAGCTCTCGCTTGGTACTCCATATCCTTCCACTTTCTAATTACAGTGCAAAAAAGTTTGTTATTTTTTTTCTCAGAGCCAGTGTAAAAACAATTTCAAACAAGTTTTTAAAGAGTGAGAAATTTCTACATTTACAGAGGCCTCCGTCTGTTGAGGAGGGTGAGTGCAGACTGACAAAAACCCAAACAGCCTCTTTCCACAGGCCAGGAGTGAATTTCATGATTTTTTCCATAGTGCTTTTTTAATTTTAGATGTTTCATGATATTTAGCTTTTGAGAGATTATCTTCAAATGGACTGGGTTTCAATATTATAATAAAAGCATGTAATTTGGAACTGTTAAGAAACACTTAACTATAAAAATGCAGAAATCCAAGCTGTTATCAAAATTGTATTTGTTTTTTTTATAGGATCAGAATCCTTCATATCACCTGGGTATATATACATCTTAAGTATGAACCTTTTCTCATGTAAGATTTATGAGAGAACAATTTCCTGTGTAGTGCTCAGACAGTTTTCAGCCTGAGGTTAGTCACAATCATCTGGATGAACCATCTGCCACATAAACATCACTGTAGGTGAAATGCATGGGAGCTTTATTAGCAGCATTAGTGATGTTTCCGATGACCTTTTAAGTTAATTGAGCCCTAACACTTTATTATTGCGACTAAATTAGAGGCAATTATAAGGCCAGGGTCAATTATCCTCCTAAGGATTTATATGTTTTAAACCGTGTTACAGTCATGCATCTATATGACTCATAGCAACATGAAACATGCAGGAAGGTTAATGAAGATCCGCTCTTTTTTTAAAATTATTATTACTAATTCATCATTGAAATGCAGGCCAAAAGGAGGAGTAATTGTCATTCCACTTTGAGTGAATGAGCTGATTTCTGTGGCGTGCTACTGGGGCGCACAGCCTGATACAGGTTGCTCACATCCCCCCCATGCTGGTAGGAGGGCCACGCGCCAAGAAGGGTAATGAAGATACGGCACCATCTGTCCTATATGTTGCTTGCCTGGAGCTTTACAGTACAGGAGCTGGATCAGGGCCCAGCGTGGGAGAGCACTGTAATATTCCAGGACAGCAACAGAGAGATGCAACACGCAAAGTCAAGCACAGTAATCACATTAGCTGAGCTGTGCTTTTGAAAATAAGGAGGAGGATACTTGTTACTCATTGGATTATACATGGAAATGTGCATGTACAATGAAAAGTGTGTGTTTCACAAGTTGAAATGACTCATTTCAGGCTAAAAGGTAATAAACATTATGTGACTTTGTTGCACACTCTGTAACCCCCCCCCCCAATCCAGGAGCGTTATAAGACTTGGCACCGGGCCCTCAAGTTGGAGATAGCGGAGCACACCCACAGCAAGACCTGCGATGTGGAACGTCAGAGAGATTAATCCAATAATGGAAAATATGAAAATTAATCAAGACACTGTAACCCAGTTTCTCCATCGGGCCTAATTACAGGAAGCTAGTCTGCCACATGGCACCAGTCCAGACGAGTATTCCCTACAACTTGTCTTCTCTGTCAGTTAACTTGACTCCTTAATCTATAGGGCCCACGCTTACTCAGAGTTAATCGCTTACTGAGCATAAAAGCATGCATAGAGTTCAGAGTCAGAAGTCAAATGCGATATCTTTTCATTGACGTGCATGATATATTTATGTTCCTCAATTAGAACAGTGCGCAGGACCCAGCTGGCCTATGAGACACAGGGCAGGGATGTTCTGTATGTATGTGACGGCTATAACAATGGAGGGAGGAGTAGATGCATTTATGTGTGTGATTCATAAAGACAAGATACAAAGACAGTCGATCAGAAGCTGGATCGTTTCCTGTTTCATGTTTGTCTACAAATTAAAACATGTATAGATGATTTATTTAATGAAATGTTGTAATAACTTGTGCCTAATGCCCATGTCAATGATGTCTCCCTCCATTTCCATTTCATTATAATTTTTTCTCAAACATATACACACAAAAACTGGAACTTTGCACTGTGTAAAAACTCAAAGCTGCTCTGTCAAACCACAATTCTGTTGTTTTCACTCAAACAGAAATTACAAATTACAAACAAATTATGTCATTTTACACACTTCACCTGCAAAACATGAGCCTTCAAAATGTCACATCCTAATCACCAGCTGCTCTCACTCATGACTCAACTGTTCAAACTCAATTGGTGAAACACTGCTTTCAAATTGACATTTATGGCAAAGCAAAAGTGCACTCGGACCGGGATGTTGTACTTAAAATGTCCAGAAAGTTGAGGGTGGAGTTCTGGACAGTTCTCGTGCTCAGTGGTCGCTATATTGTGTGCATAGAGGAAGAGGCGGGGCTACCAAACTTGTGAACCAGGAATAAGAACTGCAGTGACTACAGTGGCACAGTGAACACGGAGTTATACGGATATCAGTCATGCATGTATTGTTATCAGTTAGTACCAGTGTTTAAAAATCAACACATTCAGATGGTAGGAGAAGGGAGGACCTGTCCATTTGAGACAGCACTACACTGTCGAAATTTGCAGTACGCAAGGGAGTACATAGTGTGCAACATGTACTACATGACAGTGTACTAATGGAAGTGTTGGGATTGGGACACAGCTATTTTTTCTAACAAAATCCACAACTTCAGTTTGACCATGTGCTGAATCACGGCCTAACAATGACCGAAGCCTGACCATTACACCCTCAGAAAGCAAGTCCAAACATTATCTCACTGTTTCTTATTTTGCTTTATTTCCCCAGTGCAGTAACTGTGACATTTGCCAAACTAGGGAACATTTGTCTCAGAACTCAGTGTTGCAGTATCAACTTTACTGTAAGTTTACAGTAGGACTCTGGGAGGCTTGGTGTGAGTTTAGCCCAGTTGGAGCTCATTAGATGTGTCTTGTATCCTGTGCTGATACAATGATTGTGTCAATGCAATATTTATATGATATATTCACAGTATTACAGTATATTGCAGTACAATACAGCCAGAGTACTTATACTCTAACATAAAATTGTGACCGATTTTGGGACAAAAATCCCCTAAAAACTAAATTTTAAAAAATTAAAAAAATTAAAAACCAATTCTACACAATTTTATACATTTGGATATGTAACATGGCTTCATAAAACCAACTACAGGTCTAAACAGTATTTTAATAGTTGTGTTTTAAATGTACACACCTGCGCTTGAACTGAGGCACTATAACAGATATTCAAATGACAGCTGTGTGCAGGGTTTTGATGGGAAAAAAAAATCAGTTTTGACAAGAAAGTACTTGTTTTTGAGTGCACTGTTTCATTCTGCAAGGGATTTGTGTGGTTTTGACAAAATGATTAATTCTCCTCAGTTTTGTATTTAGAGCTCTGAGAAATTGAGCTTTAGTTTCAGAAAACTTATTTAAACAGTCGAGAAAAACTATGGTTCAAATTTTCCATATAGGTTTCTTTGCACTGCATTATAACTGGTTTATTTTGATTGGAGTTCGGAAAGTATGTTGCTCTGAGATAGATAGATGTATAATGTACTTTTTTCTAGATAATAAAAAGAGTGGAGAAGTCACTTAAAAAGTTTGGTCCCCTCTTGGGTTTCATTTTACTGCAGACTTAGGGCCAGTCAGGGTGTAACTTTCTTCCAAGCAGACTGTATTGAAACCCATAACACCTATATACAGTATGTTGGCCATGCTGCCATCTGGTCAAACATCTCAGTGGATATATGACGTAATACTCATGTGGATTTAGAGTTTGAGTGGCTTCATTTGGTGGCAAGTATGGCTTTAAATGGCTTTGACAATAAACTCTGTGGCTCTACAATCCACTGATGGTTGTACTGACTTTATGTAAATCAACAAATTAATATTGTTGTCAACTGCTGTTAATGTCACTCCAGATCTGATGGCATGATGATGACTTAAACATCACATCTATACATATTTCACATTGAAAACAGTCTTCAAATGAAATGATGCGTTTAAATCAGTTCATTTAAAGTCTTTGTAAAGGAAAAAAGGGAGTTTTCTTCTAAACACATTAAACATTTTAGAACATAGCTGCCCTGAAACATGGCTTGGTGACATACTGGAGCCACGGTCCTTGCAACACCATATAAGCCCCACGAACCGACTCGTGAACAACACCTCCCTCCCCTCACCCTCCCTGATGGTCAGTTACGAATGTACCTACAGTGATGAGTACGGTTTGGTTCAGCTCACTTCAGTTCCAACAACCCAACACCAAAGGAAAAAAACTACCATCCTGTCACTGTCCTCTGGCTCTGGTGGCTCAAACATGTCTGGACATGTCCAATAAAACAGGTCACAATGGTGTCTGACACTGAGACAGTGGAGTGTTTCAGAGCAGAGAAAAATGCTAATTCTTTCATGATTTAGAGACCTAATTTAATGATTAGATTTTTTTTTAATCATTCAAATGTGGCTGAGTTGTTAATAACACATTTTTCTGTACACGGTCTTTAATGAATTAATATTACCTAGATGTCTAGAAATGATGTCTGCATGGCCAAATGGACTTGACCTAGGTCAAATTCTAAAACTGCATTGTCATTGTTTGTGACTGCGTCCATGCTGAGTGGCAGCCCATCCTCAGAATGACCATATGGGTCATCCATGCAAGCATCTTATTAATGTTTATTGTTTGATGGTGACCTCCTGTTGTTGTAGTATTTATGACAGGAGGAGCGAGAAAGCCAGTGTATGCAGGGCTGGTCAAACATGAGACTGTGACCCAGAAGACTCTGGTTTGTGTCCCACGTGAACCCAAACCAAGTCAGCATCAGCTTACTTAAAGTTTTATCTTACTTAAGCCTTAAGTAACTTTGCTGAAGAACGTAACATACTTATTTTCACTATGATCTTTTTCTAAATTCCTTTGGTGCCTATATACTTGTATTTAGACTGTGATTTGGTAATTTTATCCTTTTTCTGCAGTTTAAACCTGGGAACAAAAATGTGTCTTATTTGAGAATAAAATCACATATTCAATAATGTATTTTAAGTCTGTCAAATACATAAATAGAGGATATTTTTTCTCGTTTTGTTACAAATTACATCTTATTTTTTCTTCCCTGCAAAATACAAAGTATCAAAATAAGTACTTTACCTCTGTCTGTGACCAATTAATGTTCAAAATGTATCACATCAATGATGTCAAGACTCCAGTAAGTCACTGGTTCTGGCCAAGATGTAGACCCCCTCCCCACCCAAAAATAATGTTAAACAAAAACAAAAAAAGCTGTTGTTTTTATATTTAGTTTTTTAATGGAAAAAAATAGATATTAAAAAAGTCATCTTATCTTTGAATGGACAGTGGTCTTGATCTTTCTGATCAGCTAACTCTCAGCAAGAAGGCAAATAAGTACATTTTTCCAAAACGTCGAGCTACTCCTTTCATCATAACACACCAGCCTAGACTGTGAGAAAAAAATGTCCAAAGCAGATGCAGAATGAGGGACGTCTCTACATGCTTCTGTCTCCTCACACAGAGTTTAACCAGAGGCCTCTCCCAGAGAGTTCGGAAAGCTCTTTTGATGAAGCTGACAAAACTGTCAGTAATGAGGACTCTGCATCTGTCCGACCGCCTCCTTTTTGGATCAAAAGTCGTGTTTGTTCCTGTTGGCTCTTAATGGACATCTGATTTGCATGGTAGGAGAGGGGTTGCTTTGATTTATGGTTCATGCTTTGAGAAATTTAGTCCTGTCAATAGACGGATTTGCATCTTTTGCAGGAATCAAGGATGCTGTGGAGCAGAATACGCCTGTTTCTATAAATATGTAGCTATGTGCCCCGAGTTTACCCACAGGAATGAAAAAAAAAAATGTTATCCTTTGCATCCATCCCTCCATCTGTTTGACTATTTCAGACTTGACTCTTGTATCTTGATAAATGAAAGGATCTACGTCTACAAAATATATATGTGTATAGTCGTATAATGTGCATCTGCATAAAATATATATCTATGTTCATACACTGCAAGAGAGGGGGTTCAAATACATTAAAAATACAAAGCATGACTCATCTAAAAAAAAAGGGGGAAAAGGATCAAACAAAGGGAAGGGAAAAATGAGAAGTCGAGGGGAGGTAAATGTCAAACGAGGAGCTGCTTAGTGCCAGCTCGCCTGGCTGTGATGGATGGACTGCGGTGGGAGGGCAACACTTCTTTTAAACTGGCAATATCTACCATCTACAGAGCCGACAGAGAGAAGAGGGAGGGAGGACAGCTGAACTCCCTCTGTAACTGGAGAGAGACAGAGGAAGACAAGTGTTCCAACTAGGCTGAAGTAGGGGAGGCTGTGATGAAACTTTTAGCACAGAGTTATAAAGTTCTGTAAGACATTTTACTTATCAAGTTGGAGTTCAAGCCTGATCACAAAAGTATTTTATTTTGCATAAAACTGAAGGTTTTAAATGTAGTTCATTTAAACATCACATGAAGGAAATGCTAAATTAAGTTGATATTTAAACTTGTAAATTCAGGTCATTGATGAATAATAAACTAGTTTTTCTAAAGGAAAAGAACAGTTCAGGAGAGTTTTATATTCTTCTTGTCTAACAGAGTAAAAGTGAAAACTCAGTGCAGTCATGATGCAAGGCAGGGTAGATGTTGCGACCTTGTCCTTAAAAGCCTGACTGAAATTTACATTGTTTCCTGTTCTTGTCTTACTTCAAGATTTGCGAAATCCGAAAGGACTGTTCATTGTTTTGTTTGTTGGACTCAGTCTTGAATCGATCTCAAACTGCTCAGACTTGGACTTGTCTCAAACTGGACATCTCACTAAGTAAATTACAGTCACTTTATTACACTATCTATTGATCCTGGTCTCATCTGCAGCATTCATTACAAATGTTCAACTTATTTTACTTTTTTTCTGAGAATAAAGTCTCTGTGGACTAAATGCAGCAGTCAGCCATCAGCAGTGAGGACAGTTTGAGGTATAAAATACTGTGAGCATGCAACTGAGAGTAACAGCAGTAAAAACTCTACAGTAGCAACTGGTAGTTTACAGTGTTGATTAGTGCTTAAGTGTCTATGGAAGCCTGTTCTCACTCCCAGCGGGTCAAATATGGCAGCTTGGTCAGTGCCGCTATGGTTCAATTTTAGGTACCCCTCTAGCAACATGTGTTCTACTTTGATGTGCTGTAAAAGTGAGGTGTTGTAGTGGGAAAACTGACGAACATATTATAAACCAGACCATGATTTTTTCTAGTCCTAACCAAGTATTTTTTGTGCCTTTTTTTGACAGCTACCCAGACATTACATATTTATAATTGCTAACTTGCCCACACATGCAAAAGTGATGCTAGAAGGGTACCGACAGTATTATAGTTTGAAGCATGGGGTCACTGATCAAGCGGCTGTATTTGATGACATGGGAATAAGAACGTGTCGGTATACGGTGAATTTAAACTGCCTACCACTCAGTCATATCCCCTTTTCTGTCACTCTCCGCAGCCTCTGCTGCTGTTGAAGTGTCTCTATGCTAATGTCAAGCTCGCAGTTCAAGCGGCTTGAGGGTGAGTGTCAGGTTTTTAAGGCCTGTTTTGAATTCGTGAGGGGTTGTGCTCATGCTAAAAAGCGGTGTTAAGTTGCCGTTTAAAAGCATGTTGTGGAGTGTATCCCGCTGACCGAAAGGTGGCAGTAATGCAGCAATACACTGGCAAAGGCAGCGAAGAAGAAGAAGAAGGCTGCTAGCAATTAAACATGGAAAAAAATGCATGTTCATATTGTCACAGTTAAGGGTTTAAACACCTGGGTTAGATGGTTTAAAATGATATACAGCGTCTCTCTCTTTGTCTCTCATAAATCTCTCTCTTATTCCAAGTGTCGGTCCCTAAAAGACTGCCGTGACTGTTGCTGGCAGTATGTCACACCAATTAGGACACTAGTATGCCGACCACAGCATCCATCAGGTACCTTTCTGGCTTCCTCTCTTTTCCTTACCTTCATCTTTCTGCTGTTTGTCTCCCCCCCTCCCTTTCTTTCCCCCTTCTCCCTCTGCTTCACTCTCTAAGCTCTTCATCAGTAAAACACATGAATAACGGACTGAAGTGGAGGAGGAATACTTCCTCTTCATGATGAAGTGACACTCGAGTTGTTGCATGAAAACAAACTGGATTAATGGTGATTTATTGAGGCTGTTTTGTTCTGAAAGCATTTTAGGGAGTCTCTCGTTCTGTATGTGTGTGTGTTTGTGTGTATGTGTATGCGTGTGTGTCAGGTTGGTCCATTACCACCCATCACTGCTTTTATCTCGTTTTTATTGTCTCTGTGGAACTGCTGATAAAACCCCCTCGGTGAGTGTGTGTGTGTGTGTCTGTGTGTGTAACCATGTGCAGCAGTCTGGATGTGTCTGTGAATTCATATCTCGTACTGCAGCCTCCCTCACCCACGCATCCCTTCATATAGAGAAGACATTACAATATTTGTGAAACTGAAATGAATGAAGTGGTGGAAAAAAGGGAAAAGGCAACAACAAAAACCCCCCCCGACAGAACGAAAAGAGAGATTGACACCCAGACCTACTCCAGAGAGCAGACTGAGGAATTCATGTGGGAACACCATTCAGCTTTTTTGTTCAAGCTGATGATTGAGGAACTGTGAGTTTTGACTGGAGAAAAAAAGACAGGAAATACCTAAAAATGAATTGCCAGAGAGAGCGACAAAATCAGATGGGGTGACCCTGACGGGAGGGTGTCATGAATCAGAGTATTCCAGGAAACACAAAAATGACAAATACTGCACTGCACTTCTGTTTCATTCAGCAGGAACATTTACTTCCCTCCATCTTCTCAGGACTGTTTCTTTGCGTAATTTAACAAAAGTGACTTTAGTATTACAGGACGACTGCCTGCTGTAAACCCCTCTGTGAAGGATCTTAAATGTAGCAGCCTTTATACAAGAAATATCGAGGTATAGTTGTCAGATTACCATAACATTTCCTGAGAACATTAAAAATAAGTCTGGCAATGTTTTGTAATTTCATATTTGATGTATCATTTATATATCAGATATTTATTAAAGCTTTACATTTGCCGAGCTGTCATTTAACTGTAATTGGCTCAGCTGTTTAAGAGCTCTGAGACCAGTGCTGTGGCTGGCTGAGAGAGTACTTAATAATCACCACACCCGCTGATTTATATTCACCTTCACACAGCCTTTTGCAGCGTTGCACTGCTGCAATTACATGAACCAAAATAAATAGTGCACAGGGAGAGGCACAGTCCATGTGCCCTGAACATGCTCTAAAGGGACACATACAGCTGCAAACACCAGACATGCATGACCTACCACCTTGCACTTGACTTTTATTATTCAAATCACAACTGAGGCAAAATATTAAACTGAGGGTTCAGTGCATGCTTTTGCACCCTGGTAGAACTGGTAATAGTTTAGAGCGACATGGGAAATGATATCTCATTCTTGACATGGAGAAGATGGGTTTCGGTGGCAGGGGATAGTCCCAAGATGTCTGGCATATCTCCATGCAGCAGGAGGCTGAGGGTGGTCATGTCTATCAGGCGCCACCTCAAAGCTCTCTGTCACAGCTTGCTTTTCTCTCAGGGTGTGCCCTTCTAGCCTTTCTGATCGTGTACTTACCCATAAGGCAGCAGGCCGGGGCGGTGGCTGGTGGATGTCAGGGTAGGTTCAGGCATGATGCCTCTGGGGACCATTGCAACTCCAATATCCCTGGACTACGAGATACCATGGGCTGCTGCAAGGAGGCGTGGTAGAAGTCCTGGAAAGGAAAAGGCTGTGTATTGACCTCAGAAGACTCCGATTCATTTGCGGAGGAAGGCCTCATGCACCCAGCATGCTGCACAAAATGCAATAAATCAACAGCCTATGAGGAAGGGTCACATGTGGGGAGGGTCACACTCCTGAGGATGAGTACTTCACAATTTACGTTACATTTTACTTTGTGCCAACTGTGTACACTAATATTGCAAAATTTAAATGAGATGATTCAAGTGGCCTTTCCTCTTCTGCCACCCTCACATTTTAAACTTGGAACTTAAAGCAAAATCATCCATATATTTTTTTTTTCTTCCATCCAACCTTTTGCACTGTAGGTTGAAATGAACCCTGCAGCGTCTGTGGTTTTAAATTCTTAGTCTTACCGGATAGGAATCAGTCATTGGACTCATTACAGTGTTTGGAGTGGTTGAAACTGGCCAGCTGGGTCCTCTAACTCTAAACACTGGAGGCAGAGCAGAGTAATAATATAATACAATGCCCAGTGCTTAGAGTGGGCATCAACTATCAACACAGTGCATCTCTTTACTTTTTCTGCAGCTCACTCAGTGTCTCACCCACCCCATCACCACACCAACTGATTTGACTTTAAGGATGCTTTACTGGTCTGGTATGAAGAGAAGAAAAATGTTGAACTAGCCAATGCAATATGATACAGACGTGTAGATAATCACTCATATTATTCATAACAGTAACCATGCAAGATTGCTGGTGGCTATTTTTTTGTATGATCGATGTTATGTTCACAGAAGGATCTAATGTGTATGTACAAGGGCATAAGAGAAAGGGTAAGGAAGAGAAAAATACCTACACCTGCACCAGGTGTGCCAACAGTGGGAAAAAAAGGACAGTGATATGATGCAGTACAGAATCATAATATATTTATATTTCCAATGAACTACAGTTATTCCAGTTATTATTGAGAATGACCTTAAATATTTTGAGATACGAACTAATATTAAAAACTTGTTTCGCTCATTTCATCATTGTTTCTGGACCTTTCAGCCAAATCTTTTGGCTCTTTTCAGCAAATGGAACTTGCTAAAGTGTCATCACATGCAGGTACAGGTGGCCATATCTGAGTGAGGGGTGGGATGACTGTAACTCCTGTTATCACATGACTGAACTTACACATTTGACTTGACTTTAATATATTTTATCACAGATATATTGTATGTTCAGAAGGTCAAGAACGGACCCTAGTACTACTCTTACCCTTTCATTACTACTTTGTGATTGTGAAATCAGTAACATTTTCAACATATCGTTTATTCTTTCACTTGGATAAATACAACTGCAAAAGGCAATATTGGGGAAAAAAAAGTTTTGTCCAGTTGGTGACATATATCTTAATTCATTGCATGAATAATCATCATGTATCATCATCATCGTCATCTCTCTCTGGGAAGTCGTGCTCTTGTTAGACCCTGTGGGTCATTTGTAGATCTATATCGTTTTTGCTGCAGTGTCCTCTCTCCCCCTCAGTGTGTGTGTGTGTGTGTGTGTGTAAGCAATCTCTCTCTCTCTCTCTGAGTGATTGAATTGTGAACAGGTGGTGCCCAGTGATTGGCTTACCCAGCCTGATTGCTGCAATGCGATTGGTCAGTAGGAGGGTCCCCGGCTTGTTTGAACCTCCGGCTGGCGGCACTCTGTCTCCCTTCAGCCTTTCCACCTCAAGAATGTGCCAGGTTTTTTTTGTGGTTTGTTTTTGTCCAGTGTAAGCTGAGGAGAAGAGTTATATTAATAAAAGCTAGTTTGTTGTGCTCTGTGAATTTTGGAAGAATGCTGGGACTTTGGATAGAGTAACTTACAACTTGTACTTGTAAATACCTGTACCTGTAGGAGGGAGAAGCCTCTTTTTTAAAACACCCCTTTTCTCCTTTTTTTTTCTTTTGTAGGAGTTAGGTTAGTTGATTTGTCATTTGTTTATATTTTGTTTTGTTAACAGGGAAGTGGGGATTAATTTAGATAATTCTGTTTGTTGTTTTGGCCTCATTTCTCCCTCTGAAGAAAATGAAACTTGTCTTACTGGTGCTGCTGGCCTTTCTGGAGTGGGAAGAATGGGGGGGGGCAGCTTATCATGTTGTGTCAAGCATTCCTCTAGACTGGGTCAAAAAACTGAGTAAAGTAAAGGTAGATGAGTTATACTATTCAAAATATGAATTTTCATCGCTTGTCCCACATCTCACATATTGAGACGAAGTCCCACATTTTTGATCTACTTCTCAAAAGTCAAACCACTGCAGGACAGACGCTTTTCTTAAAATATGGCTTTTATCCAGCAGCTGTGAAGAAAGCAGGGCAGGCTGTCATCACAGGCCTGGGTGTGATGTCAATCAAACTGCGCACAATCTCACAAAGCATGTGACTCAAAAAAAAAAGAAAAAAAAAAAAAGATGTGTCATGGCCGCATTCCTACTGAAACCCAAACTGATGAACTAAAAGCAGCTGAAATAACTTGTGCTTACCTCACTGTGGAACACTCCCAATCGTACAGGTTTAGCTTTTATTTTTTAGTGTGAGAGTTTGGAAACTTGCATTCAAATAAAAGTATTGAAGTTCTTCACATGCTTAAGGCCTAACTTGTAACCTGCATACTGCAGTGCTCCTGCAGCCAGTCCAAGCTTCCCCAAATCTTGTAGGGAGGCGGAAACAACTCTCTTTAACCATAGACTGTGTATTAAATATGATTATTTAATGCATACAGTCTGTATAGCTCCTGTACTCATTTGCAATCCCAATTGCTACATATTTCTCCTTTAATTAGATTTTAATTTCCTAAATGCACATTTAAAACAACAAGATTTAAATTTACATTTTTAGTCAACGACCTGTTCTCATTCTCTCCCATGTGAGATAATAATACTCTGAATTCTATGTCAGCATGGCAAAGTAGTCCCTGTGATGGTGTCTTTTTTCTCATTGGATAACCACTAAGCGTTCTCCTTGAAGATGGACTTTTCATCACTGTGGATCGGTGTCCAAATGCCTGGATAAGATGTAGGAGAGGGTCTCACTCCTCTCACTTCTTTCTCTTCTCCTGCCCTTTGAAATGTGTTTCTCTTGCTTTCTCTCGCTCCCTCCATCCCTCCACCACGCTCTCTCTCCTTCGCTGGGGAAGAAAATGGAGTTGTTGGCCCGACGCCACACCTGACACTCCAGCCTTAATCTGATTAATGTTTTTAATTTATATAAGTGAATAGCGAGGGAGAGGAAGGGGACTGTTGCCTTTACTGATGTTGGGCCCTACACACACACACACACACACACACACACACGTATATGCAGGCTTTACGTGACGGGTGTCGTATAGGCCAAGATGTGAAAGGGCAGACAAAGTGTGTGTGTGTGTGTGTGTGTGTGTAGATAGAGAAAATGGAGGAATAAGGGGGACTTCTGAAAAGACAGAGAAAGAGAAAAATGGATGGAAACAGAGTGAAGTAAACAAGGAGGCAGAGATGAAAAAGACAAGTGTGAGAAAGGCTGACCGAGAGTGAAGTGAGTAGAAAGTAAAACAGGAGAAAGAGTGAAAAAGAAAGGAAGAAAAGGAGGAAATGGGGCTTTTGGGCAGGGGGGCTGGGCAGAGAGTGAGATAAAGGGGTTCTGGAGGAAAAGTAAGGCGATAGACAGAGACGATACCACAGAGAGACAGGAAGAGAAGGAAGAAAAAAAGACAGAGAAGGAGAGGAAGGCAGAGAGATGGTAATTATGAGAGATGAGGGATGATGAAAAGGCTAGCTTGGGACAATCTAATTGGAAAATCCTGCCTTTTTTTATTTCAAACTATTCATCATAATGAATTTAAAAAAAAAAACATCTACATGAAATTTCCCTGAAAAGATGAATAAGTCATAGCCACGGGCTCCAAAATGGAAGTCGGGAACAAATTTATTTAGCTTAGCTGGGAATCTGATTTTTTTTGTCTTTATGTACCCATATTAGCATTTTTATATAGGTGTAATGTATAAAACACACTGGCCCTCTCCATGTGGAAGTGTGTGTGTTAAGTGAAAAACAGGAATACAAATAATGACCTCAGACACATACCTTTCCATTACTGTTCCATCCAATCAATACACCCATTGATTGCAGAAGATACTGTTATAGAAGGAGACCATCACTCACTAACACACAGACACACTGAGTATTGCATCAACAAAATGGCCTTAGTTGTTTTTCAGCTAATCAGAGCCTGATAGAAAAGCCAGCCACATGGAGGAAGGACGGACAGAGTTATAGAGTCAGAGGTGTTACAGAGAAACCTGGTCTGATAAGGACTGAAATAAGATGGAATGGAGGAGGGACAGGGGAAAATCAGGGATAAAACTGGTTTTTACCCTATTTTCCCTCAATCTTGTCTACTAAAAATCATGTTCATACACAACTACTTTGCATTAGCAAATGTGCATTTTTATAAGAAATATAATACTGCTCATTGTATTTTTAAAAATTAACATCATGAAGAAATATTTTTATTCGGTGTAATGACACACTTTTGGCCTGCCAATACAAAATGTTCATAGTGACTGTACATGCAAAATGTCAACTGTAATAATCGTATAAATAGTGGACAGAGCTTTTGGGTCTGAAGCCAGTGCAAAAGTGCCTTAACCCTGCATTCTTCTTAACAGCCACACTGCAGCTCATAGTGCAGCGATTTTTAAAATTTATTTAGGCTGACATATTAACAGACAGAAACCAAACTGTGCTACATATTCCAGGGATGAGGGTTAATACTCATTGATATTCATTCAATGCCAAATTTCTCGTGTTGGTGTTTTCTTCCGCCTTTCTCAGCCTCTGGCCTCTGACAGGCTCATTTTAGATGAGACCTGCCTACTTGACATTTGGCGACCAATCAACAGGGCAATGACAATCATGTGACTGACATTTTTTAAATGTCAAGAAATTACTTTGGTAAAATCATTAAAGTTTCAACCTCAAATATTTGATATTCCTTCATCTTTACCTTTCCCTAGGATATGGAAAACAAAACCACAGAACACATTTAGTTTTTCAGAAATGCCAATAAACAAAACTCTCTATGACAGAATGTATTGAGTCAAAGAACCTGGTGAAACTGCAGCTATCCCGGGGGTTTTATTCTGTTTCCCCAAAACAACAAATTTGGCCAAGCCTATGAGATAGATTGCATAATTAAGTATTTTGAAAGTTGAGTTATCTTCCTCTATTCCTGTTCTCATTCTGTCTTCTTTCTCTTGTCTGCATTATTTTTGTCCTTCCATGTCTCCCCCTTTTTTTTCCTTACATATTTTCACTTTTACTCCTCTGGCTCTGTGTTGTAGTTTCTCACCTTTTGTCTTATCCCATATAACAAGACAAACACACCTCTGCCTTTGTTTTGGCAGCACACACGCACCCCTGCACCTTTATGTTCTCCTCTCCAAAGCTGAAAGACAGCAAATCTCGTGTCTCATGTGTTTCTCAGCGAGTTCTACCAAACACTCTCTCGCTCTCCATTCCACATAACAGATTTTTCTCTCTCTGCCCCTGCAGTCCACAGATATCTGAGTAAGTCAAATCTATTTGCAGTCCAAATGCATGTGAATTCTAATCCTCTTCCCAACACATCTAATATATCACATCAGGAAGCTCTTGCAACTCTCTGACCTCTCTGTGGTCAGAGCATCACATGAAGACTCTTGAATAATATGTGAGACCTGTGTTAAACTTTCCTGCAGGCTGTTAGCTTTCAAACTGAACTCTATTACATAAAGAAGACAAGCAATGGTAAACCTGTCAAGCTTGTGAATACCGGACTCATCTGGACCACCTGAAGTCTCTTACAGAAGTGCTATACATTTACAGTACCTGCCTCAGGCCTAAAGCCTCCTACAGACTGTAAGATTGCAGCAAACCCATTAGTTTATTCCAAGTCAAACTGTGCAACACAGATCTAATAAAGCTGGGTAACCACAGATAAGGCTTTGATAAGGCTCTGAGCTGGTTTAGGGGTGAAGAGTGCTGCAGAGGGACAAAACAGGTAAGGGTGGTTGAAATATTTTTCATCTAAGATGGTCCACTGATGTCAGGACTTTCCGTAAACAAACCCAAGTGGAATTATTCTGCTAGGCTTTCTGCTTGAACCAGTACTAAAAGATTTATTTTCCAGATCACGAAGGTGGAAAAAAGAGCAACTGGTTCCTTGAGGTCCTTAATTACTGGGACTATTTGATGGAAAACGAGATGATGTCAGTGAGTAAAAACTACTTCTGTTGTAGGTGTAAGTCATGAAAAGATTGACCCATAGTTGACAATTCCACCTTTCTCAGAGTTAACTGATTTTTAATAAATAGTTTGGGATTTTTGTTTGAAAGTCACGAATAAGTCTCAAGTCTTTGCACTCAAGTTCCAAGTCAAGTCCTAAATCAAGACAGGCAAATCCTGAATCGAGTCCTAAGCCAAGAAATACAAGTCCTATGTCAAGTCCTAGGTCCATTCCCAAACATTCAAGTCCTAAAGAGAACGTTGACTTTCTTTCATTTTTTTACATGCATAAAGTTATCTCCAGTATTATTTTCTTTCTAATTGACTAATAAAGTGTCGACTTGCTGTGTATGAATAGCGTTAATGTTAGTTGATTCAGGAAATGAAGAGAAATTACTTGATTTGCAAGACACTTTTTAAGTGACATACCTTTTAATCTTTGGGCTTTGGGGAAGGTACCAAGTATTTTCATGTTAAAAGGCTCAAGTAGAGGTGAAGTCGTTGGTTTTTAAGTTCAGTGAGTTGGAAGTCTTAGTCAATTTGAGTCTCAGCAGGGTGAATCCTTTTGGCATTTTATTCTGTCCATGTAGGAGTCTTATATAATCATGTACATTTTAGAGATAGCATTATAGGCATTTCGGTTGGGCTTATGTAACATTACACTTAAAGGTTAAGCATAACACTGCAGTTGCTATATGTAGAGTTTCCAAATGATGGCAGAAATATGCAAAAAATATAAGCTAGAGAAATGAAAGTGTAGGTGAAGATGGTATTATTCCCTTGGTCTCTCCCCTAGTATTTTGCTGTTGCCTGTCTTCCATCTCCCTGATTTCATTCTGCAGATGTTTCCTTCCTCTAGCCCTCTTTCCTCTTTTCTCTCACCAAACCCCTTCAACTTCGATTCCACCCAATCCTCTATATACCCTCAAACAGCACTTTCTGTTGTTTGGAGTTTCAATTGAGCAGCAGAGAGCCAGCAAAGCGCATCTGAAATAACAATGAGGGGTACTAGTAAGCATACGTAACCATTCCAAATCCACTGCTGTGGCTGCCAGGGAAAAATGCAAATTTATGTAGACAAATATGCAATGTGTGACAAGAAATGTCCATCTTAACAAGACACTTGGTCCGATATTTAGGCCAGAATGGTGTTAGCAGTCTTAAGCATATTGAAGTAATGAGGGTCAGTCTCTTTAAACGTGGCAGATAACTCAATTAATTTCTTGGATCAAGTCAACTTGCATTGGAAAGGAGCTAAATTATGAGTTTTGTGTTTCCAAAAGCACATCTTAAGGCTCCAGACAGGATAAAAAACTTATGGTGAGACGGATATGTTTTGCTATGAAAGCTTCAAGGGGTTTAAAGCCGTTGTTTCCTTTGCATCTCACTGACTCTTGGAATAATCAAAAACTTTGTGTTATTGTTGCTGGCTTCGGAGGAATGGCTGGAATACATGTGCCTCTGCCTGTTCCTAGCTTCACACTAATAGCAAGGTCTGCTGCCTCGTTTCTCCTTTTTTCTCTTCCCCAGCTTCACCCCGCTTTATATCAAAGTGATAAAGTTTATGCTGCTCACTCCTGCAGGGGTTTGTGAGGAGGTATATCCCTCCTTCACTAGCGTTGAGGTATGAGATAGAGTTTGTGCATCCTCAGAGGGCTCTGCAATGATGTTGCCTCTCCTTCCCTACCTCTCTTTTCTCCTGTCTCATGTCGGCTCTTCCTCTCCTCCTCTTTCCTGCTCTTGACTTCCAGCTGATGCTGTTGTGTATGCTGTGGGGAACCTGCTGCACATTGCTGTGCCTCAGCCTCTTCTCAGCAAATATTTTGGCCTTTGAGCTCAAAGCAAGACACCCAGGGGTGAGCAGATGAGGAGAAGTGAGAACGAAAAGCGGGAGAGACCGGGCTGATGAGTGTTGGTTTGGGTTAGGAGGAGTGGAATTTAAAAAGACAGAGGGGAGAAATGTTCTTTTTTTTAGGGTTTAGAGTTCTAAAATGAAAAGAAATGAGAAAAAGAATGACTAGAAAAAGGGGAAAAGGGCAATCAGCCTTCTGCCTTTCCTCTTTTGTTAGGTTTCCACTGAATCACCATGTTAGGCTGCATCAGCAGTGATTGATGTCGGGGAGGTGGAGCGTACAGTGTAGCTCAGTGTACTCACTGGTTTGTAGTAGCAGGGGTCTGGGACTTTTTGCACATGATCAGACAACTGAGGTCAATTGTAACGTTCACTATCAACTTGTCCTCATTTTGTAGTCATTGTGTCTGAATGCTGGCATTGCTCAAAAGAGTGTCATTATACAGCATGCAACATGCTGCTTCAGTTTAAATGTTTTAAAACATTTTTGAACCAAGTGTAGGTCTGTAAATGATCAAGAAAAAGACCTGTAGATTACACGGTGCTTTGAGCTCGAAACTAACATCTGCATGGATGAAAGCATCTGATCCAGGGACTTTGCTCCTGTGTAATGCCCCCACTCCTTGTTGGGTGAAAACATCCACTCTAATTTGACTAGCGGTTAATACAAATTTAAAGGCACTTGCCAGTTTAAACACATAACACAACAACACATGGCTGCTTTTGCAGTGTTTTGTTTCCACCCAAATGGGGGTGTTGTTGTGGAATGTGACATATGGCTGCTCTCATCCATGCTAACATGCTCACAATGACCAACTTAGGTCAGCCTGTTAGCATGCTTACTTTTGCCAGTTAGCACTAAACACAAGCACAGCTGAGGCTGATGGGAATGCCATTAGCACAGGTTTGAACTCAAGTGAAATGACTTTAACTTAATAACACTTGATATCTTCCACTAAGCCCAAAGCCTAAAACATGGTATGCAAAAAGTGTGCCACAAATTCATTAATTTCCCATAAGTTCTTGAATAACTACCATCAATGCTATTCATTCTCAGTAAGCTGATACTAAATTCCCCAGATCCACTTAATTTGAACTAATCCAACAGCATCCAATCAAGAACTAATGTTAATTTTCTGAGCTCCAGACAGAAAACAAATTGTTTGTGTATAAAACAAATAGTAGTATGCAAAATCTGAGGGTCCAAAATTACAGACAGAGGCACCAACTTCCACTTTGTCCAACATTTGAAGTTGTGCAAAGAATGAAAGTCAAGCCTCTGCTGATAAAATGGCGTTACATTTGGTGAAGAACACATTATGACTTGTTTAGGACATGAAACTCAAAGTTTAGGTCTTGGGACTTGACTTGGGACTTAAGTGCAAAGACTTGAGACCTGCTTGTGACTTGCCAAACAATGACTTGGTCCCCCCTCTGGTAACTAGTTTTGCAGGTGTTTTTTTTTCAAATTGAAATTCTTACATGATGGGTCTGGTTGAAACATCAGAGAACCCCCAAAGTTTCTACAATTCATCCTAAAAGGAACATGGATGCCTGTATCCTCATAGATTTTATGGTTATCCATCAAATTGTTGAGTAACAAAGTGATGGGTTAGCCAACATCCCTAGACTAAAACAACTAGCCTAAAACAAGACAAAGACAGAGATGAGAGCAGCCATACATCACCAGTGGTAGTGCTTATGTTGAAGCTGTTAAGGTGCCAGTATTAATGTTGACAGTGTTATTAGTTTACCATAGCACCACAGTGGACAGATTACTGAAACAGCAAAATAATGTCATAAAAGTGACAGATGTGAGAAATATATCACCTGGAGAGTCAGTAAAGTACTTGTATATGTCAGGCTATATCACCTCCAACCCTTTGGTGGAGTCATTCTTCCACTTTGATGGAGGCAGCTCTAAATGTGTGTATCAAGGCAATCCATCCAATAGCTGTCGAGAGATTTCACCAAAAACGTAATGTCAATCTCATAGTGGCACTAGAGGAAAGTCAGGGGATTTCTAATGTCAGTAGAATTCATCCACCACATATCTGAAATATCTTAACAGCTAGATCGGAATGAAATTTTCTGCAGTCTGCAAAAAAGTTGCAGATTGACTGACCAACACTGCCGTCCCTACGGACATGCTGCTGGGATGGATATACTGAGTGTAAATTCTCAAAGTAACTGTCACATTGCATAGCACTGTTTGGTTTGTTACTTGTTGCCACCAAAAAGTAAGTGTAGTTTGAACCTTATTTTACATATAATTGGGCTCACTGGGACCACTGGGATATTCCCAGTCCCTTAGTAAATAAGAGGAGACTTTTGCAAAACATACATTATACAGAGGTAGAAAAAACAACAGTGAGATGCTGCTTTAATTACAAAACAACTTGACTGTATTTTACCTTATACAAAGTCAGATGTTGCCATTTTTCTCATTTAGTGTGCTTGTCTTAAGAATTAAAATATCGGTTTGACTAAGCTGCTCTTGGATCTCTTTGAACTACTTCTTTGTCTACTGCTATAAGCCTGCTTCTACCACTATCATCCATACCTGTGTTGAAATGTATCCAACATATAATATATTATGGTTCAGACCTTCAATAATCATTTTTTTTTTATTTAACACTGATCTGTGTCATCCCAAAATATCGACAAGGTGGTATACTGTTCCAACCATGAGGAGGTACTGTATAAAGGACTGTGCTCATGTTTCACTGACATCTCTGGTCTATAAAGAGTATCAGGAAATGACGCTAGATAATATACCATGAGGTCAGGGAAGGGCATTGAGGTGAATGTGTTGACTGTCTCACCTCCCCATCTCACCCCACCCGACCTCCCTTTTCTGTTCCATAAAGGGATTCAAGGAAATGACCGTCTATAGTCAAACCAACTTGTCATCAGTCTGTCTAATGGGCTGTCCATGGTTATCAAAGGATCAAGAACCATGAAAAATACATTGAAAAGATTCTTTTATGCGGTTACATGGGGCTTCAAAGCCAGCACTTTAAAAACTTTTCCTCATAGATGTTGCAATTCCAAAATCATTTACCACATGACTTATAAAATCTTGAACTTTGCAGATTTCTAGGCAGAATCATGCAAAAGAGTGATGATGCTATGAGCATGCAGACTTTATTTTGATTGTTCAGGTCAGAGGCGGAAGAGCTGCAGAGACGTCAGGCAAAGATACCGCCTGAGGTGAAGGGGTCACGTTCATGCTGGGTTCTTGAAACTACTGGAAGTTACTTTGCTAACAGTTTGAGAACCAGAAGGTCTGTGACACACAGCTCTTGGAAGCAATCAAAGTATTTAAAAGCTCTTAGCATCTAAGTGGCGCAATTTGCATTAAAAATCATGCTCCTTCTAAGTCATAACTCAGTTAAACACAAGATTCAGTGCAACTTACACCTTCTGAAGGTTATCATCATTTAGACAAATGTGAATAAACACTCTAAATTATAGAAAAAATCTCTTATTAACTCCAGAAGTTACCTGAGAATCATCAGGTTTTCTTCAGTATTGAAAGCCCCTTTTCCATACACACTCACTGGCTTTGTTGGGCTTAGTTTGACTCAATGCATCAGCCCAGCACAGCAGAGATTTGCATCTGTTACGACAGGGAAACCAGCTTGAATGTGTGTCTTTTAAATGATGAGATGCTTGATGTTGAGCAACTATAAAATGGTGGATGAGCACATTTCTTTATGACTCCTATTAGCTGAAAGCAAAAACATGAAACTGTAAAATAAAGCATATACCTGAAAGTAGAAACAGCGATGTAGGAGAGAAACTAAACTTTAAACCACATAGATTCAGCTAAAAGCTACTAAAGTACTAAGAAATGAACACACAGAGACTTTTAAAAACACCCGTCTCTCTAGTGTCTTGCACAGATATGAGTTGAGTCTTGCATCACACATGGGTAACACATGACATCACTGGTTGGCCGCAGTCAACTAGACATAACAACAACCAACTTGCAGGCAGGTCTTGCATGCTTTGGCCCAACTCCAGAGATTGTGCATCTCAGGCATGACTCAGCATTGCTCAGTGCGTCATAACTTGTAATGGAAATGCAAATCAAAACAGCTTGGTTTGACTAGATGCATCCAAAAGTGAAAATAGAAAAGCCCTAAAAGTAATCCAGTGATATTTGTCTGCATGCCCATGGTCACAGCGCAAACAGCAAAGTGCTAATAGCTAATTCAGCATACTTTTAATAGTGCCAGTTTTCCAAAATGTAAAAAAAAAACAGTACTCAAGTTATTCCCCACAGCACACCTCACTAAAACAATTGCGGGTAGGGTCACAGTTGCCTCAGTTTTGTCAGAGAGTGGGCCCACAGTGTCAGAGTTTGAAAACCTCTGGTGTTGACTGCTTGACGGACGTTTTTTAATGACTGAATCTTAAATTTTCACAAAGATAGACAGGTTAACAATGGTGATGTAGAGTCATTAGGGTGGTGATGACTCAGACACAGCCAGTGCAGAGAGATGATCACAGTTGATAAATCACAAACAACTCTGCAAACTCTTTATCTTCAGAAATTGCCCTTCTCAACACCCTAAGATTTTCTGACACTTGCATTTTGGCATCTCGTTTACATATCATAAATATTCATTCACAAGTACAACTTATGCATTGTATTAGGAGACATACAGTAAGTCTGGATATAAATATCTACTTGGAAATAGGAGGGTTAGGTTCAGCTTTTTCAGATGATGCAATGTTTCAAAGTTTGAGCTCACATTTGTCAAAACTTGAGTCATTATTATATCTCCATACATAAGGGATCAAACCTGGTACTGTCTAATTATGGGACTGTCTCCCTAACCACCAGGCTAATCTGATGCCTGATGCATTAAACATGGCCAGCAGGTCTAGAAATTAATATAGCAGAGCCACTGAAAGAAAGTTTGAGCATTCACTTTTGGAAACATTTTTGTCTCTCGTCTCTTCATGTGTCCGTAAATGTCTGTGTGTGTGAGGTTGTGTGTGTGTGAGCATGTCTAGGCCACAAAAGGTTATATTTACCATTTGTCTGGGTTTCGGGGAAGGCAGAGGGCAACTGGGGAAAACAGAGTGGGTCGCTAGAATTCTGATGACGATTGTGGACGATCAGGCACACACAGACAACAACCAAAAAAGTGTTTATTGGGGATTTAATCAAATGTCAGGGCAGCTGCTGTCACACTGTGAATACGAACCGTAAGAGGCCAGGAAAGAATGGGAATGATTGGGAATGAATGGGAGATGGAGGATCAATAGGAATGAGTATGTGTTGGATGGGAATCAATAGGGATGAATGCGTGTTGGATGGGAATCAATGGGAATGAATGGAGATGCATGACGGCATTTAATGTCAGTTGACTGCCTACAAAAGAACCAGAGACGGGATGTGAATCATCATCAGTGTCATAAGATAGTTAAAAGGATTTTTTACGTCATTACGACTGTTCAAAACCCCAATTAGCAACCAGTTTGAACTGCAACGACGTTGTTTTCATAAGCTGTTTCCAAAAATAAACCCATCAAACTATGGACAGAGGCTGACAGGTATTTAAAGACCTCCATATTTGATAAAAGATGGAACTTTCATACATCATGTGAGCACAAACATGCTGAACACTACAAGAAATTTTGTTGAGCTCAGGATCATTTTTTGCAAGATTGAACCAATTATATATACACAAGACAATTCATGCAAACACAACTATGACAAACACATAGGAGTATATGAGAATTATAGTTTAAAACATTCAAAAATTTACTTAATTATGTGAAGAAAGTTGTGACATTACATCAAAGAAGTCTGGGTATTGTGTGGCAGAGATATCTACTGAAGCATGCTAACCAGCTCATCCTAACCTGTTCTGTCTCGTAATACCACTTTGCACCTCAAAAGGTGATAGTGAGTCACTGTAGTGTCTAGTCTGTACTCAGTTTTTCCTTCCTGAGTTTGACTCCTGGCACCCCAGAGCTGACCCCACTGTAACCCTCGCTCAGGCCTCTGAAGGTGGCCGCCGGCCGATTCCTGACTTCCTTCTAACTCCTCCTCTGCTTCGCGTCTCTTCTGTCACCGCCTGAACCCGCTGTGTCTTTGCCGTCTCTTGAGTCAGAGTCCTGGTTGGAGGTGCTGTAAATCATTCAGTACTGTGTTCCCTGTCATCAAACTGGCCTCTGTCGGTCACGGGAGCTGTGTGCGGTCCCAGTCCGGATGTGTTCACTTGGAGGTCTGTTTCTGTTGCCCGCTCACCCAGCTCTGGTTCTGGGGCGCTTTCTTTTCCTCCAAGAGACCAGAATTCATGTCCTGTGTGAAACCAAAATCATCACGTGTGTGATGTGCGTGATGTAATGTGGTAATTGTAACCCCAAACATAGTGTTATCCTATATCTACACAAGAAGTTGGATTACCTACCGAAATAGTTTCTGTGCCTCAATATACCCAAACTGCGACCAAACCACAATGTTAGCCACGTGTAAAAATGCTTTCTCACAGTGTTTGATCCAGCCACATAAGGAACCTTGGGCTTCATTATGAGCTGCTGAGGGGCAGTGACAAAAAGTCAATATGTGATGAGTTGAGATGAGAACAGGTCGGAAAGCTTCCTTGTTTTGCCACTTTCAAAGCTCCTGTGCCAGCAGTGTAAACACCAACACTCCTCTGGTGCTCCAGAGCACTAGCTGCACAGCTAATGGAGCCAACAAGCTAACAGCAGCCACAGTTAGCAGCAGTTAATGGTTAGTCTAGTGATATGCCAAAACAGCTTTACATGACAGTATGTCTAAGGTATGTATTTATATATGTATATATGTAGCTTCTTATGTAAAAGACATCTATCCCCAAGTGGCCACCATAAACTTTACTCAACATAAAAGTTGTGTTTTTAACTGTAGAAAAAAGAGGAAGTTGCAATGAGTCATAGTTTGGGACTCAAAGTGAATTTTGTTATTGATTAATGCAGTGAATGCATAGTGACTGAATGAGAGCACATACTGAACCGTCTCCATTAATCAAAAGGAATGTTAGGTAACGGAGAGAAATGGTTGCTTCAAAGGTCTAAAGGTCACAAACATATTGATGTAATGAACCAAACATATAATACTGAGTCAAAAGAAAAGAATGTAATTGTCCGCTGTGGTCGATTCAACCTCTGCACTCCCACCATGACTCAGGTAAGTCAGTCTGAATACCACAGTAATCCTGCTCACTGGACTGTAGTAGCCATCTGACTTCAGTGACACAGCTATAATTGGTGCATTTAGTATGATTAATCACCACCTAATCAGATTTGCATACTTAATGGCTTTGGGTCAACCAGTTGTGAGTGCGTTTGCCGTCCAAAATATCCAGAGAAACACGCTGTGCGTTAATGATCATCGGTCCACTCTGGTCAGCTAACAGAATCCGTCTCTCGAGTCCCGCCATGATAAATGTGTCAGCCAAAATGTCACCTGAAGTAGGAGACTCTGTCACAAAACTGAAATTGACCATGAGCATGAAATCAATAAAGCATTTTCAGAGTTTTCACTATGGCAATTGTCCACATCTAACAAGTAATTTGACTCATGTCCAGTTGAAAAGAAAGACCCATAGCCTCATGTTGTCTATTTTTGAAAACCGCAAATTGGATTAGAAATCTCGGAGTTACCGTGGACACGTATCTAAATGGAAATAGCTGCACCAAAATTGTCCCTACTATTATCTTTAAAAGATTTTGTATCCTGCAGAGCAAAAACTCTCACTGTTATTTCCACCAGTTTGGACTATTGAGTGTTTCTGTTCTCCCCCCATAAAGCTCTCAGCTCATTCAGAATGCCTGAATCCTATTCTCAAGTTTCCATCAGTGCAGATTTCATCTTTCTGACGTCAGATTCTGGAATAAGAGCGATTAAACAATTACTTCAACTTGTTAGTTCTTGTATGTAGACCTGTTTTTAATAATCAGTTTTCAAAATTTAAACATCTGAGACTTGTTTGACTAACACCGATAAAAGACTCAACTTGACTTCCACTTGGTGTTCTTGACTTGATTTGACTTGAAAGGATATGTTTTTTAGTAGATATTTGGATTTTTCTATTAGGAAGTTTGTTTTTAGCTAACTTATTTGCTGGTCAAACAGTAGCTTGAAAAGTTTAAGCAACATTAGACTTCAGTGACTTGGCTGAGTGGCTTCACTGTACCAATATGGCATACGTGCCTTAGGAATTGTGGGAACTGATGTTGGATGTGTGGACTTTATGCAGCCCGGCCGTGATTTATATCTGTAAGATGAGGTCTGTGCAAGTTAAAATCCATATCTCAGACCATGGCTCTGAAATGTCAGTAATGTGCGTTGGTAAATCCATGGTGCTGTCCATGGTGCTGAAACAGCAGACAGAGTTGTGATAGCAAATTCTACCCTTCTGTCAGTTTCTTCTGAAAAAATGCTTAGTATTTATCGCTGCCTTGCAAAATCCTTTTGTTTGCTTTTGTTCCTTCTTTAATATATACAATTTGTGTACAGATTGTATGCGATGTATGTATTAAATGTCCAGTCTACAAAATAAAAGGACCCACAGGATACCTGAAAAAATGGCTGCCTCTAGTGTCCATATACCTGTGTCTGCTGTGTCAAAACTAGAGCTGAACAATTTTAAAAAAACAAATAATTGCAATTATTTTTACTGATATAGCAATTGCGACATGATTTGCAATATTAGAAGGAATGATCATTTTTACATTGTTATGCTCATTTTCATTGAAGAACTTATTAAAGGTCAGAGTTTTGTAGCAATCCATACCAAACAATTCAGAACTGCAGTAATTCCTTGATTAATCAATTAGTTGTTTTTACGTACCAAACAACTAATTGATTAATCATAAAATGACTGACAGATTAATTGATAAAGAATATAATCATTAGTTGCAGTCCTAATAAGATTTTTTTTTAAGTCTGTAGAGTGTGATGTGTCGGCCAGCACTTCTCTGAAGCACCACAAAAATTAGGTTTTATCAAATACTGCATTAGACCATATCGCGAAATTTCGATTAATTGTGCAGCCCCACTCAAAACAACAGCCTCTTAATGATAATGTCATTTCTCCATAAGTGTTAGGCTTTCTTATTAAGATGCTATTATCAATTAATACATTCCAGTATCTTCCTATTGATCCCTTTCTGTCAAGCTGTGATAAAATAGTCTCTGTAGTGCACCCCATCACACTCACACATACGCGTACAGTATATATAGTGTTCAGCTCTGAATCACATCCTAATGCAGATCGTATCTTGACAGAATTCAATTTCCCATCTGAAATTAAAACCCTTTGCAGGCCTTAATTGCTCTGAAATTGATAGCAGGAAGTGAAGTGGGAGCTGCTGTGGTGTGTACTCTCCGTCTCTGATGTGGATGTCTTATTTAGCTGTAATATGAACTTTATGGATGTTTGGGAAAAAAAAGGCAGAGAGTACGAGACACAGACAGAGAGGGTGAGCGGAGCGGAGGAGCTAAAGCCTTATTAGCTGTTCCTCGAGATTACAGGCAGAAAAAGCAGAGCGTTTGGCTGGGGCCGCAGTCAAATTAAAAATCTGCCATGGAGGAGGAGAGGAGGAGACGACGGAGGGAAAGTGGAGCGGGGCGGCTATAGAGCAAATCAGGCTGGAAGGGATTAGCCAAAATGACAATGTCAGAGGGCCGGAGAGCAGAAAGGTGCTCGTGACTCGTCTGGGCAGGAGACGGCAGCTTTAAAGTGACCACATCGTGGACACATGTACAGTCCAATCCAGTTGAAAGGCCCTGTAATAAGAGATAATAATGTTCACTTTATGTGGGCTGATGTCACAAGAGTTTCATTCTCCCTTACAGGAATCTCTCATGTTCAAGGTCATGGGTTGTAGTGCTGCCTGTATTGGATTGCGGTAGATGATACTGGGTTAATGGCAGTGTGTCAACCTCCCCTGCACATCACAAGGACACCTCCACTCAAGCCAGGTATAGTAAATCTTCATTTCGTCATTGTTAATTAAAACAAGAGGAGAATAAATCTGGCAGTGAGGTGAGAACATTTAACTTGTTTCCAATACAAATCAGCTTGTTGAAACACCTGGCTTGAGTAAAGTGTTATTTGATTTCCTCCATACTGATGCGATCAGCAGTGTTCTGCCTTGTTACAAGACACTGAGCTTCCCAGAATGACATCAGAAACAAGTCTGATTTTTGTACCAAAGTTACCAGATCTTGTTGTACACACAATGAGTTTTCATATACAATAGATCTCAATAGGGGCTGTGACTGTTGAGCTCTATTGTATATGAAAACTCATTCCACTTTTTCAGCAGCTTTGGTTTTGGAAGTGTATTTCCCATTCTTTCACTCCACTTGCATTTCAGAAAATCCTTATATAAAGAGTTTTAAGCCTGGAATTAAACTAATTGATTACAAGATGAATCTGACTATAAAAACATTTGATTCAGATAAAAAAAAAGGGCTGGAAAACGGTACAAGAGAAATGTTTCTGCTGTTAATACAATTGTTGTAATATGATGTGTTATGTGTGTATATTAATCATAGTCACTGCAGCATAACAACTTTATTAGTACAATTCATGTTAGCTCCCCAACAAGTGCTAGCGAAACTGTCCACTCACAGGGGGAGGAAACATTTCCATGGCAACAGCGAGTTTTGACAATCACAGATCTTGCTGTTACACTTTAGAATTGTGGGTAGTGAACATACAGGAGCACATACCATCAATTCACAATCTCATAGCCTGTGGTGAGTCCAGATTGGTTACTACATTATGACTAATAAGCTAAATCATCTGGGCAGAATATACACCTTGAGCTCTGTTGAACTTTTGCTATGCCCCTCCTTCCAACCACAGCTGTCCAATCATAGATTAGCAAACACGTCCAAGCATTTTTCTACATCAGTGGTTCTCAACCTGGGGATTGGGACGCCCAGGATTGTCGAAAGTTAATTTCTGATGGTCGCCGGATGGTTGTAGAGACAGCAAGGAATGAGAGCTCGGAAGCAGTTCTCAGTAACATCAGCCTCTTAAAAACATTCAGCATGAGGGACAGACACTCAAAACTATGCAAAATACAGCCTCATAAAATGTAACAGCCACCTCATTAATAGTTAAAACTAGAAACCACCACATAAATGACCAACCAATTACCAACATATACCAACATGTTCTGAACAGACACATTACAAACACGGACAAAAGTAACATTTGCATTTTGTAACACAAAACAGCAGACTTAACAAATTATCAGTCCAGCACTCGGCATGATGGGACTGTTTTAAATGTGGACGCGGTGTGTGTGGGGCTCTAAGAAGAGCGTTTCATGAGTCTGGATGCTGGCAACTATTTTACAGTCAAATGCAAGAGCACAAGGTGACTTAACAACTTTGCACAAGGAGTGATTCAAGTTCCTCAGGAACAGGTGAATAAGAGTCTGTAACCCCACACGACCTGCATATAATGAACATTGAATACTGTCAACATTAACTAGAAACCTAATCATTATCAATGTAATCTCAATACATCGTCATCACCATGAAGGTCGAACACAGTAAAATACTGAACCTCACTGTATTTTTAGATATTTATCATGTAGTTAACTATATATAGTTCATTTCCATTAACAAAAATGTTTAAATAAGGAAAACTAGTATGAATATTATGAAATGAATTAAAAAGATTGAAAGACAGCAGAGAAATCAGTTGCAGAGAGTGGAGGATGTATTTGCACGGTGGATAATGTTGTTTTCCCTAAAAACAACTTGTGCAACAACTGAAGGAACATGGTGAAGGCTGAATCAATGCTGCTCCCACTATCAAAACATGGAGAAGTTTGTGAAATGACTGTCGAGCAAATGTTAAAGCAGATGATCAGCCAGACTGTTCAAAATATTACAAAAAACAAGAAATACAAAAAAATATGATGAGCTACCCAGATCTAATCTAATACTTCTATTTACCTAAATGTGTTATCTACCTAAATGTGATTAAATATGTAACTGACAGATTTGAATGTGTAGCCTGCAGGATTTCGCACAACAAGCTTCTTGGCAAAAATAACAAGACCCTTGCTGCAACCATTCTGTGTTGTAAAAAAAAAAAAAACACACACAAAACAAAATAGCTACAGCAAAACAAACTGCCACCTTAAAGACCCTATGCAGCCACAGTCCACCTACACAGGTGCTTTCACTTTGTACGTTGCTGCACAAGACCTCATCTCAAGACTGTGTGGGCATGAGGGATGAGCAAGTACACCGTTATCTGTATCTGTATCTGTATCTGTTCAGCCAATGAATTATCTGTATCCACATCCAGACTCTTAATGGGTGTGGGTTAAACCAGACGCGTCGAGTGCTGCAGGAATGACTCCTAAAGCCAGGATATAAGTTAGCATATTTGTACCTCTGGTGGTCTGAACTCAAAGTCGTTGGGGCTTTTTAATGGGTTTTAGGTTATTTGCCTTAAAGGTCTGCGGTTAATACAAGATTAAGAACTTTTCACATTTTGTTCTGCAACATAAAATACATCAGTAACCACCCCAGTCAAGAATCTTTAGACTTTCACAAGGCTATAAAAAGGCAGTCGCTAACAAGTGGCTAAATTAGACCGCGGGTTGTGACATTAAATGTCATCACACATAATGCAGGTGGTGTAATTTGTTCATAGTCTAACTTTAGCTTAAAAGTGGTATTTTTCTTACCGAACAGGATTTATACATAAACTTTTGTTCACCACTTAACTTATTTTCTGCATTTATCCTAAATCCAATGGAAAAATACCATTGGCTTTTTGCAGTGATAACCAGAGCGATGCTGACTTCTGTGTTGGCCTACAAAAATACATAATCCCTGAAACACTCTCTTAGGTATCCGGGTCTGATCATTATACTTACCTAAATATTGATTAAATATGTGTGACTGAAATAATGTGCAGCCCCCTTTTTTTTCACAAGCTTCTTGCGAAAAATAACAAGTTCCTCGTTACAATTATTCTTTGCTGTAAAAAAAAAATAGTATCAGGAAAATGACCTATCACCTTAAAGCCTCTACACAGACACAGTCCACCTACACAGGTGTTTTCACTTATGTTGCCTGACAAGACCTCCGCTGAAGACTGTGTGGGCATGTAGAAACTGACATCTCCCTCATTCTCCTGTTAGTTTTCTTGCACCTGTTAGAGTGGGACAATTTGCACCTTTATCTTTAACATTACAGGTTTTTATAGCAGCTGTATTTGCCACATTGATATGAAATAGTAGGTTAAACACAGATGTTATCAGTAATACTAATAAAGGTCCTGTTACATTCAGATGAGGTCAGAATCAGGTGCTGCATCCAAAGTAACTATGCACCACAAACCCAAAATGTGTATTGTTCTGAGGTGCCCCCATAGCACAGAGTGCGCACCCCATGTACCAAGGCTGTTAGTCCTCTGCAGCGGCTGCTGGTTTGACTCCCTCCTGTCACCCATTTGCTACGTGTCACTTCCACTGCTTCCTGTCATATCTTTGGCTGTCTCTATCAAAATAAAGACAAAAAGCCCCAAAAAAAAAATCTTTAAAAAAGTGTATCGTTCAATACTTTTGTGTAAATGAACAGTAGTATGTATCTTTTCATACCCACTGGTCAGACATGTATCCATGGTAAAATGTACCAAAGAAAAAAAGCCCACAGAAAAAAAACAAATACTGATTTTCACTGTACATTATATTTTGAATGTTTTCACTGCTTTAATTTGCTGTCAAACAGCCTAACAGATCGAGGCAGCCTGAGCAGCCTCTGTGTTCTATACGGTAAAAATAGTTGATTTTTCATATAGAGTTTGGTTGGAGAGGGTGACGTTTGCTTATATAACATCAGTTTCCCATCAGAAAAGGCAGTCTGACAGTAAAGTGGTGAAAACATTGTTAAATAGTGTACTCTAAAAATGGATATCTTTCTTTCCTTTCCACTGCTGTACATTGCTTAGCTTCCATGCTGGTGCCCCTCTCTGCTTCTCCAAACTGGGTACTCATGAAACCCCACTTCAAATAACTGAAATAAACTATCACTTTAATTAGTATCATTGGTAACACCTGTGTTTTCCCTACTATTTCATATCAACATGGCTGCCTTGAAAAAGGCCTATTAGCTTATTAAGGGATTGAAAACACCTGTGTGTGTTTGCTGTGAGCCTTTATGACATCTGTGACTGTTGCTTCTGTTCCACTTGCATCATCTCTTAAACGGCCTATGCTACTTTTCAAAGCTGTTTTAATGTGATATTTTACTGCACATTATTCCGCTGTGAACATTTCGTAGTTGTTATTCGTGATGTTAAACTGTCATTCTTCATCTTCTATTACTGAGACACCCATAAACAAGAGGTGCATTCAGGCCCATCTGCTGTGTCGCAGAGTTGCTCAGCAGCCAACAATGAGAAACTTTGTCCCTGGTGAAACCCTGCATGTGCAGTTGCTGCAAAACAAGTGTGCATACTCAGCAAAAAAAACATACCTGGATACATCAGATAACCTTTTCTTTTTCTGTTGTTATAATGAAGCTACAGAAATCATATTTCACAAAGTGACTTAAGCTGTGGTTTTGGGGTAATCAGGCAGAAGTATTCCCATTACTTGTAATGGATTACCCATTTATGCAGAGCTCTGCATGTGCCCTGTGGGTCTTCCCCTCAAAGATCTTTGTTAACAAGACAACAGCATTTAAGAGAGGGGGGTTGAGTGTCATCTTAATGTGAGTCACCCTCAGGCTTTGCTATCAGGGGGTTTGTCGGCGGGGAAACCTTGTATCTCCAGGAAAGAGGTTATTCTGGGTGCAGGTTAAACATCCCATTCCTTCCCATCTGCTGTGTAATTTAATACACACTACTTCTTGAATGTGTTATCAATATTTGCTCGCACCCAGGGTCATGAAGCATTATCTGCTGCTGGGGAACAGTAATAAGGTAGATATTCTATTATTGTAGAGTTTACAGTCATCATATAAATAGTGCCTCTGGCTTTTCAATGTCTAATGCTCAACTTTTCTCAGTGGTTAAGCAGAAATAAATGGTGCTGATTCAGAAAGATGATATTTGTGTGTGAGAGCGCTATTTGCCCTGTGCACATTGAGATATTGTGTGTGTATGTGTGTGTGTGAATGAGTGTTAATATGCCGGTGTTTGTGTGTGTCAGCCAATTGAGTTTTAGCTGCTTTACAATGCTGATCCCCACCTGAGTAATGATTTTCTTAATGTATGTGAAAGCCACAGGTTTCCAACAAATTATCCACAGTCGGCATAAACACACACAATGCCTTAACAAGTCAGCAGCTGAATGACTTTAAATCAGCTGTTTTCTATGCAGAGCATTATGGAAGCTGTTTATCATCTCAAAATACCTCACAAACAAACAAACAAAAAAAAACACTTAAAGCAGTGTTGGTGGTACTATTACTAAACCACCAACTTCTCCCATTGATTCTCAGTGATTTATTTATTATTAGTATTATTATTATTAGTATCCTCACCGGGGGGATCAGTGATCACCGCCATGAGTGCATGAGTGTGTGAGTGTGTGCGTGATCAACGAACCTGCACCTTGCCTATCGTTTGTCTTTTTTTTTTTTTTTTTTTTGCACTTTTATGACTGCATGCTGAAAGAACTTTTTAAAAACCTTGAAAAAACTTCTTCTTTCTTCTTTTTTTAATATACCTTTATATGTTTTTATAGCCACAGGCATTATGTTGTCAGGTCATCCCATTGTTGTGAACGTGATATCTCAAGAATACCTTGGAGGAAGTTTTTTAAAACTTGGTTGAATCATCCACTTCACTCAAGGATGAAGAAAAAAAAATCTATTGATTTAGGTGGTTAAAGATCATGGTGACCTCACTAAACGCATTCTTTTGACCATAACTCAAGAACTTATACGCTAATAGTGACAAAATTACACACAAATATCTAATAGGATAAGATGATGAAGTGATGACATTTATATCCAAAAGGTCAAAGATCAGCCTCACTGTGATGTCATAATGTTCAGCTCTCTATGAGTCCTCTGTCCTCCTCTGTTTCTCACTGTAAGTTATTCACTGGATTCACAGCTGACTTGTCACTCGTCTTAACCAGCCACTAGGGCCCCAACTGCTTCAGTCTGAAATCTGGTTTCAGCTCGGGAAAATGTATGTGGTTGCATCTGGCAGTTGTGGTGGCATTGCGGTAGGTGCTTCACCATCTGTTGCCTCGCGGGGATCTGCACTCTACCGTGTGCACTCTTTTTTTTGCTGTATTTCCATCCATGATTAATACAATGACAGAATCTACGACTATTTTGGTTATGGGCTCCATAAGCTTTCTGTATTAAAACATCTAAAAGCAAAAATCTTATCAAATTGGGATCAAATTTGTGTCAGCGTAGGAGTCCTTGATGTTAAAATGTTTGAGAACCATTGATCTAAGAAATGTCCTAATCCATAAAACCACCTCACATGTAAGATGATAATATATTACCAAATTATGGATCAGTGCTGAAACAGATTTGACAGTGCCTTGATGTGTCAAGATATTAAGATAAAGAAAAGAAAGACGTGAAATTCATACAACCCCCCTTTTTTTACTTTCACACTGTCGAAATCTGGCAATCCTCCTCTGACATCATGTGTCAGTTACACAAATATGCCTCCATATTTTATTGTTCTGTAGACCATAATTTTTGTATGTATATTTTTTTATTTGTATCCGTTACTAATGAAGTGGGATAAATATTATTGCTTGCTTTTTAAGATGGACTCTGTCCAACTAAATCTAGTGGCTGACATATTCACAAAAACTGAGAACAGAGACCACAGATGCTGTCCTCACCCAAGAAGAGACAGTGTTGGTGCTGTATTCTAACACTTACCTATTGTTGTTTTGTTTTGATTTTGATTTTTTTTTAGAAGAATTCTCTTGTAGTTATATTACAATGACAAGCAAAGGCAGACCAAACTAATGTTACGTAAAAAAAATTTGAAACATTGTGAGCAGTAGCTCAGTACTACAACTACTTCATTTCTAGTAGAAAGAAAGTAGTTCCTTCAGATTATACTGCAGAAAGAAAGTAGTTCTGGGAGATTCTACTCCTACTACTAGACTGTGGTTCCTACATGAAACTGTTCACAACAAGTTTTGTGGATTAGCCTAAGTAACCGCGTCATTATTTCTGGAAACAGATATTGCTGTTGAGTTTATCAAATGTATTTTTGGCTCTTCAAGCACCGTAAACTGAGTGCCCTCTAGTCCAATTGTATTTGAGAGAAGGTAAACATCTCTTTATCTCCAAAACTCAGCAACTCACAGAAAAAACAGTTCAGATGAATGGATAGCATTACAGGCTGAAGGAAAAATATGTGTTTTTGAATTTGGGGGAAACTGTCCCTTTGACGGTGCCTACCGTTTGGAGAAGTTTGCCTAAAAAACCTATATTTAACTACACTATTACTGTGACTTTATTCTTTCCTCTTCTCTTTATTTCATTTGTTTCTAATTGCTGTGTCATTCTGAGAAGGACTATACAAATAGCTGTTACTAAAGGCTAGTTTTCTGTTTAGATATAAGTGTAAAGCACAAAAACAAATCGTTTTTCCTCACTGATGAAGTGGATCGAAATACAAATTTAGATACAGACATGAATTTATTAACGTGCAGACAGCTGAATATAAATTCGCTTAGAGTGCGAGCTGGAGATGAAATTCATTTACTATTTCACAAAGAGAAACTTGCCGTGCATCTTGAAACGATGTGATGCAAACAGCACGCTTTATCAATTTACGACTGATACATGCACATTAAATGGAAAAACAAAATTTCAGCTCCACTAGAACACATCAGACAGTGGATATCTGCATTATAACTTGAGTTTATGTATATTGTATGTATGGATATGAAGATTTCTTCAACACAGTGGTGGTCTATAATGAGCCTGCGAAGTTTGACAGATGCTGTTCAGCGGCAGACACCGTGCATCTGTCAGTTATAAACCAGTTCGGAATGAAAGGCCCAAGCTTTCCGCTGATTCTCTACATTACTGAGGCTGTTTTTGAGTTGGACACTCAGTTTCCAACGCGGCAAATGAAATGAAAAGTTAAAAGCTATCTGCTCTTTATAGATGAGATCTCCCAGAAGGTATTTCCAACACTTCTCTGAATAAGCGTGTTTATCTGCGATTGAAATCAATTCAACTCAGCTCACTCAAAAAGCTTTGTGGTTAACTCGCAGAGAACAATCTCACACAGCTCGCACAAAGTGTAAAATATGAAATGACATGCAAATAAATTAAATCTGGCCTAGCTTATTAACTAAAGTTTGATGAAAAGTAACTAGCAACCATAATCTTTTTCTCTTTTTCCTCCTGTTTCGTGGCTTTTGTGCTCAAGTTAAATTCTAACTTTCCTTGGCCTGCCCAAAACTTTTGAGGCCCATGCCTGCCAGGATCACAGACAGTGTAACTAACTGATTTAATTCAAAGTGCACTCATAATTAATTAACCAGATGATAATACCTCCACCAAGAGAGAAAGCTTCCTCCAACTCTGATATTTTGTTTTTGGCTGACTTCTACCAGACGTTTCCTTTTGCTTTGTGGATTGTTTCAGGACACCTTCATTTGCATAGCCCTCAGTCAATTTTTAATTCAGGAAGCTCAAAATGAACAATGTATGCTAATCACAATTACAGGTACAAATTTGAGGGCTCCCTTTGAAGTTTCAGAAACCACACTGTCGCATTATGAAGGAAGCACTGGATTCAGGAAACTTCTTGAAATAAGTAGAACTTTTAGACTCTTCCAAAAGAACACAGAAATGTAAAGATGACCCTTGACCTTATGAACACATAATCAGATCAACTTCGTTTCAGCTCAAGATAAAAGTCCTTTACTTCTCTTGCATGCTCCTGCGTGGGTCATAAATATGGTGATTAAACATTCTGAGCCATTAAACCAAACATTTTTGAGTTGCGGACAAAACCTGGGTTTTGGGAAACACTGATCAACATTTAACCTTTAATGAAAATGGTTGAAAATGGATGACATGAATTAATCAGTCAATCATTTTGAGTAATTTTTTAACTAGAAACATTTTCTCTCTGATTTCAGCTTCTTCAATCTAAATATTTTCTGGTTTCTTTACTCCTCTCTGAAAAGTAAACTGACTATTTTTGAGTTGTGGACAAAACGAGACATTTGAGGACGTTGTCTTTCTGACATTTCATGGACCAAACAACTGAACAACTGAGATAATAACTGAATCAATAATGAAAATAATCATTAGTTACTTTGCCAGAAAATCCCTACATTAGTCTAAACAATTGCACCAGTTTTTATATTAAGAATTAAGTAATGGAAAGTAATCCATTACTTTAATATTGTAATACTTGTATTATATTACAGTTTACACTTTTTTTAGACATCAGAGACTGGATCAGAAACAGTAACCCTCCCAACGCTGCCTGTTTAGTATTAAAAAACAAATAAGCAAAATAAATAAAACATGTTTTTGCTTTTTCTTTTCTGCAGGATGGTGGATACTCCGTGATACCACTGTGCTTTATGTCTATGCGCACCACTAGACTTTGCACAATGATGCCCACTCAGCAGTACTAGACAGAAATTCTCATCTTTTACACATGAATATCTCTGTGAGCTGCTTCCTCTGTGGCTGTACACATACATGTGTAGACATCACAACCAATGTAGCCCGCATTCTCACAACGCTCTACAAATATTGATTCCCTGAGTGCCCTCGTCCTCCTGGAACAATGAGGATTTTCATTTTGTTTGCCATCAACTGTTGACAGGTGGAATGTGTGAAACGCTCGACAATACTGTGAATCACATCAGCATGTACATTACGATTCACATGAGAGCTTTGATTGTCAGTGGAAACAAAAATGATGCACTACAACATTCATAATAGACATAATTTCATTATGTTCTCAGTATTATCAACACTGTCTGTTCACATCATATAATTAAAATACTGTATGTACAGGGATTGAGGCAAGCATGATGCTTTTGGCCTTGTTGGTTAACCTTTATTGTAATATGTTTCAGAGTCTCACTGAGAGCCTCTCCATTCAGAGACACATGGTTACATATGTGACCTTCTATTTCTGAAAGCACTTCATTCATATGCGCCAAAAATAGCACCATAATGTGCGTCATTTGCTTTCATCATACACAGCAAACCAATAGGCTGTTTTTGTTGTGTTTTGTAGAACAAACTGTTTTCTCAAACTGTGTCAGAGGTTCGGAGTTCAGTCTTGATCTTGTAAACATCTTACCTTGAGATCCATTTAATCCATTTACTGGAGCTTTTGCTTTTTTTAAATAAAGCTTTATATCTGAACCTCTACTATTCTATAACAAAGGGGCAAACACCATCCATGCTGATGATGATCATCATGTCATCATAAAAGCTCCAGAAAAGCTACTAAGCTGACATTACAGTGATGAAAACTGAAAGTTTTATTTAATTTTATTTTCACGGCCCACAGTTGACCACAAACCTTAGTAATATATATTTGCATCAGTTTACAAATGGCTTTGGACCATTTCCCTCAACATATTTTAGAAAAGAGAGGGGGAAAAAAAGAAGAATCTGACAAGTTTAAAATTTAAAATGTTTGCACACAAATGCCTAAACGAACAAGGCCATCCCATTCTCATTCCCAGGTCATAAATTACCAATGTTTGACGCATTGGGTTTTGAAGTAACTTCAGTGTAAACACATCCATGTCAGATAATGTACTATACAGAACAGAAAATCTGCATATGAAGTAGGTTGGGTGGATGAATGCATCAATTAAACACAGGAGTTTCACCCAGGAGGCCGGGGTGTGTGTCAACATTATCTAAAGTTTGAAGTTACATAAGTGTGTCATGTGACTTGTGTTACTTCCCTTAATGTTAAATGACTTGCATAATGTAAGTACTTATTTTAACCCAAACCATGATGTTTTAATAAACCTAACCAAGCAGTTTTTGTGCCTAAACCTAAACAAAACACAACCTTTTCACAATGCAAACCACGTTAAAAAGGCTTTCTGGCCATGTCTCATACAAAAGCTAAAGAGTACCTTGTGAAACAGTAGGAGACACTGAGGGGTGTGACACAGCAGTGTCTTGTATGTTGCATCCTGTCACCTTGGAGTATGGTCCGCCCATCGAGCACAGCAGCTTGATCTGGGATGTGGAGCAGGTCTGTCTGTGTCGGCACACTTTTAACAGACTGTAATGAGTACTGTTTGACAAGCCCCATTTTTGTTTCACCAATTCATACAGAAAATGCATCACAATACAGATAAGACCTACTACACCATCTATGTGGTTGGAAAATATCTCTAAATTCTAAAAATAAAACCCATAGTCGGAGGTCCTGCTGGGTTGGGAGTTCAGCGATGTTGTTGCTCTGCAGGTAACCAGCCTGATTCCTGTGTTTTTCGCTTTTGTTTTTTTGCAGTTTCCTTGATGTCTGTGTGGCAGCACATAGTGGGAGGGGAGCACTTTGTGGTGGTCGGGGCAAAAGGGCAGGGGTTCAAACCTGCTTTGAACCCTGACTTGTACATTTACAGCGCGGCCCTGTGATGTGCACATGCTCTGTGGTCACGCTCAGAGACATGCACAGTGCTACATCTGTGAAGACTCGCCTTTGATGGCTCTGTATGTGATTGAAGCCCACCAAAGGTTCATGTTTCAAGACCTGCAGGGCTTGGCTCCCCCAAGATCCCTGCGTGATCATCACCGCTTTAAGCAAGGCCCTGTTTCTTTCTCTCTTTTCCCATCTGCCTTTCACTCTTTCTGACATTGTTTTGAAACATCAGCAGCTGGATGTTTGATCTCTGTTCTTGCTCCGTCTAACATACATGCTCCTCTGTTGAATCCATGTAGTGAAGTTGGTGTCTTCCTCTGTATGGGTGTTATACCATAACAGCAGGGGGGCCTACATGAGTGTCTCTCATATAACACATGAAAGGTTTGTTCTGTATGTATTAAGCCTCTTAAAATACCAGAACTGATCAAAAGCATGTAGGGAGAACAAACTGTGGTCACATTCTTTGCACTAGGAATCAACAAAGTGCAAACTATAAAGTACAATTTATCTTCTACATGCAAGCATTGCAGGGCTTCGGGGAAAAATCCTTTGCCTGCGTTGCCTTTCAAACAGCTTCAAAAGTTGCCCAGCGTAACAGTCTAATGAGTCACTGAACAGTGGTATAATATGGCTGTCTTACAAATCCTTCCTTCCTTCCCCAGTGCACCGTGATCCAGCATGCAGGGGTTTGAGCTATTATTGCGTTCAATCATATTCTGCCCAAGGCTTGAGCTTTAACTCCGGCTGAAGAATACGTTTTAAGGAACACCAGCATTTGGTATCCAACCTCTAGACAGAGTGAAACTCGTAACGCCAGTGAAGAGAAAGGGCTAAAATTAAGATCTCTGCCACCAGACAGCCGGTTCTCACAGCAAAATGACAAAGTGATTTCATTACTCAAACTTTTTTGTGTGGTGATATACCACGCAAAACCATACATGCGATATACTATCACTGAGGGTTCCTGTAGATGAAAATGTTCAAATTCTGTGTAAATTGACTTGGAATATACCACAACAAATACGTTCTTTAGTGTCTTTTACTCTGTCATAGCTATGCTAGTGTCATGTTATCATAGAGTTTACCACTTTGGTTCAAAAATTGTATTGACTGTCATCTCGTGTTGCACTGACATTGATTGTCTCCAGAAGTCTGCCGACTTCTGACACGATCCTGTGACTTTTGTTCTAGTTCCACCATTGGGTAGAGTTTTGATTTGTAGTAAAATGCCTTGACTACTACTGGATTGCCGTGAAATCTGGTCCAGATATTCAAGGCATCTAGAGGATTAAACACAATTACTTTGTTCATTCCCATGTTTTTATCTGGCACCACCAATAGGGCAAAGCTTTCACATATCCTACTGAGATCCTACCCCAAAACTGAATAGACTGGAAACAAAATTTGGTGCCGGTATTCCAGATATTCGTACAGATTAGTAGGTACAGATATTGTGGTTACTAAAATATATATTGCAATAACTTCGGTCCTTTGACATTATCCTCTCACACCACCACCTGGATGGTTGCTCAGTTCGTAATGACTTGACTTTGAAACTGAAGGGTGGCCTGTTCGAATCCACCATGGACCAAAGTATGGAGCGTGGACTGGTATCTGGAGAGGCGCCAGTTCACCTCTGAGCTGACCTTGAACACAGCACCACACCTCTACCTACCTGGGGGACCTGAATGCGTGCAGCACCTTCATTCTGGCATCTCTCTGTGTCTCTATGCACGTCTATAGAAGTTCGTGTTTGTGCATGTGTGTGTATTTCAGGCCTGTGTGTGTATAAAAATTAGAAACAGAGTGAAATAATTTCCCCAAGAGGGATTAATAAAGGAAACCTACCTAGCAGGAGGTTAAATACCTACTTGCCTGGCATTTCCTGGACATCTTGACACAACTGGATAGAACAACCAATCTGAGCAACAAAACATGTAACATAGTACAGCTACATTATAAATTATGTTGAACTTTAGGTAGTTTTAGACAACAAAACTACTGGGGTAGGTTTAGGATAAGACCATGTTTGGGGTTAATGGAGGATGGGTTAACATTCAAGTCACTCTCGTTCATCTGCTAACAGATATCTGTATCTGTTCATCTGTTTATAGAGCTGATAGCATGGTGGACTTGATTTTCAGCACATCTAACTTTTTCAGTGATTCGGAGCCTGTATCAGTGCATACTTCATCTTTATTAGGGTTAAAATGAAAATAAAGCTAAATCACTTCTCGCTCCAGTCTACTAATTAGCATTTTATGAGCCGGCACACTCCATAACAGAATTTTACTTAAAAAAAATAAATAAATAAATAATTAAATAAGCTTTAATCATCCTTACAAATGAAGATGAGTTGGGGTTCGACCTTGAGCAAACAAAACAACAAAAACACACAGAGGGAAAACAATTGTTCGTGTAACTTTTATTACCTGCCCATAAACAAGGTGGAAGTCAGAGAAAATTATGTAAGTGAGGTGTATGAACCCATGTTTATGCAGATGAGCTATCATTTGCAGGGTGTCAGTTTTCTTCAAAGGGAAGGAAAAAAACTTCAAAGAGAATGCACAGATAGTTAACGGGTCATTTCACTAACAAGAGACAAGCAGAGAATATCAGTCTTATAGCAAAGTCTCCCAACAACAAATCCTCAGTTTAATCATTACTGCGAATAGAAAGAAGCAAATGACACATGCTTTTCTCTTATACCCCACTTAGTACTGCTTTGATGAATGTTTACAGCAAATCATTCCTCCATGGCTACCGCTGTCATCGGACATCATCAGACGGCATAAATGAGATGCAGTGATTCTCCTGCAATTATCCTCCTGACTAGCAAACAGCAGATTAGAAACTTTTAAGATATTTTTTTAATACTAAAAACAAGGACATCTGTCTGTCGTTTTGGTTATGTGACAGTGTTTTTTTTTTCCAGACGATTCATTGGGCTTGTTCATGATTTATTATCTGTAGGTAGGTAGGATTTAGTGGCATCCAGCAGTGACTTTTCAGAATGAAAATACCTTGCCTTGCCCTCCCCTTCTGAAAGTGCTGGAGAGCCTACAGTGGCTGTGAAACCTGCAAAAGGCCCTCTCTAGAGCCAAAGTCTGGTTTGTCCATTCTGGGTTACTGTAGAAACATGCATTGTTTGGTTATGGTGTGGTTGTGCAATAAAACTACTTGGCCAGGATTAGAAATATTATATTAGAAAAGCTGTTCATTTTATTATTTTTTTTATAACTTCAGAAATGGTGCTTACCTTGTTGTGTCAGCCAGTGTTTACTGCATCATTTCATGGCATATCCTGATCAGCTGGTTTTTTTAGTCGAGAATTCGGTCCTCCATTTCAAACACAGTCATAATTTTGATGTCCTTTGGTTGCCAAAGGTCTAAGTTGGCTGTCAGTGGATTTACCTCACACTGACCACCTTTTAGGATTGATAGCCAAATATTTCATTGTGTTTCTCTCACATGTTTTGGTCAGTGAAAGCCAATCACGCAGTACACAGAGGACCTCACAGTAAAAGCTGGCTGAACGGCGCTCTATAAACACAGAGACAGATTTAGACTCCAGTATATCCCTGTAAGTTGATTATTTCCAATGTAAAGAGACACAGAGAGAGACAGAGAGGGTAAAAGAGAAATGCTTTTGTGTAGTACAACAATATTTTCATCAGTGTACAATATATCGATCTGCTCCTGTTTATGTGCAACAGAAACAATCTCCAGTCCAGCGGCAGTGTTGGCTGTCCTCCGCTCTGTTCTGGGCAGAGTGGGCATAATGACGAGGGAAGAGCAGGGCGCGATGCCAGGCAAGAAATCAATACCTCAGGAAATAAGATGCAAACCCAGCAGCTGCTGCTGCAGAGAAACTGATTTGGTGTGCGTGCGTGTGTGTGTGTGTGTGTGTTATGTGGGTATGGGGGTGAGTGAGTGCGAGGGAAGGTGAGGGTGTGTGCGTATATGTGTATGCGTGTGATTCTGCATGTGAAGTGCGACTCAGAAGTCCTGTCGAGAAGGGTGAACTGAAACAAATTACATTTTCAAACAAGGTCAGCGTACAAATATATTTATGTGTCAGGAAAGGAAGAGTAAGAAGATGATGCAGTTCTTTTTACTCTCCGTGCGCTGCTTTCCTCGCTGTAAACGAGAACGCCAGCATGCAGCTCTGTCTCGGGTACCGACTGGGCAGCAACGCTGGTGCTTTCTATTGTGGACATGTCAGTGCATTGTGTGAAGAAAATAAGGATGATGATGAGGTGGATGTAAGTATCCAGTCCTGTGACACGACAAATCTTGTACGGTGCACGAAAGGAGACAGTCATGATGTTCCATCTTGAAAAAAAAGAAGAAAGAACATATTTACTTTCGCTGCAGCTATCACACCTCTTTTTTGGCTCCTGCATTTATGTTGTATTGTGGAACCATGTACTAATTATGGGACGATAAGCCCCTGGGCGCAGACAAGTGAGAAAAAAGAAAAAAAGAAACCCAGTGTGTAACAGACGTGCTTTGCATTTCCTCATTAATTTTGCAGGTTAGACATAACTCTGATGGCAAGATGTTTATTAACATTGCATTTTAATTGCATAATTTTATCCTGTTTTTAAATGACCAAAACTTTTTTTCACTTTTCCATAACATCACAACACAATAAATGAAACATTACATAAACCCAGAAAATATCACATAAACCCAAAACAAGATATTCACTAGCACTGAAAGATTCAAATAAACTTGATTGATAAAATATAAATAAGTAAGATAAAAAATAAACAACTTAATAAAAACCAAAATAAATTTAAAACAAAAAACAAAACAATAATACATGTAGCCCTGGCTAAAATTCATTCAGGCACAAATGGTTGAAAATCCTCATGGTTTAAAAAGTTAAAAGTTTATATTTCCTGCAAATGAGCATTGTTTGTTTGTTTTGTGCATAATCCAACACTTGTAATCAGCCTTACAGTCTTTCAACATCAATGTCAACATCAAGCTCTACGGGCTGAAGGCCGACATCTCCACGCCAAGATGAGTCAAGCTTGGTAGAGTCACAGTATTTGTATGGTGATTACAGCTTTTCACCCATGACAGTCCAGGGTTGATTGTTTGGCAGAAGAAATATGTCTTTATTTCATATGAGGCATAACTTACTGAGCATCACAGCCATGTAATAAGATCTTTATATTTCTTTCATTTAGTGTGATATAGGTCAAGTCAGCTTACCGTCTTGTATGTCAGCTCTTCATGGGTCGACGTTTTACTTTAGTGCGGATTCCCACTCCCTAAAAAGGATGTGTCAGCCCTGCATGACTGTGTGGACCCACCTTTCTTTGGCATCAAGGACCCACCTTAGAGGCTTAGAGTCCCCTAATACATATAGGCTTGGTAGAAATGGAGTGTCCTGACCTATGATCGGTTCAATATTCTCATGAATTGCTGTCCACCGTCTCAGAGCCTTGTGGACCAGAAATGAATAAGGATGCAAAAAGACTCTCCAAATCTCCTACATGCTGGGTCCTCTCGTAATTCCACTCTATTAAGTTTTGCAGAGATCCAGCAAACCCTATTCAGAAATTTGAATTCCCTCTTAATCTCGTGAGAAGATTTTTGAAGGTTTCACAGAATGGCACTCCTTTCCTCATCACTAAACTGACTGACTGATTGACATTAGCTTCCCATGTTGTTGCAGACAAGCAGACTAGGATATTATGGTTTCCTCACCCTTTATATGTTTTATTCTTAATTTAATGTTTATTTCAATGTCCTCTTCATTGTTTATTATAACTGACTGATATAAGAGAGAACCTGCAGTGTCCTTTGATCTGTATCAAATATCAGATTAGACTTCAATTAGGGTTGATTTAAAAAAAAAAAAAAAACCCTGATCTCTACAACTGAAAGAACTCCTACAAATTAAACATTAAAATACGTTTTGGGAGGAATTATTGTGTGCTCAAAGTTGTCACTATGGAAACACATAGAGAGCTGCAGGAGCACAGCTGCTGCACCAGTTCAGAGAATAAGTGAGAGTTTTTGCGTGTGTGTGTGTGTTTAATCGTGGGTCAGGTCACAGGGCTTGTAATAATGGTTCTGTGTAGGTGCAGATTTGACTCATAATAATAATAATAATTGTGGGTACCAGGTAGGTTCTGGTTCTCAGCCTTGTCCGTGCAGGTCAGAGGGAGATTGCAAAATTGAACCCGAGAAGGACACGCTACACATTCCTCCTCAACCAGTCACTGCTTGCTGTTGATGAACATGATGTCAATGGGTGCTTGAATTCATAAGGTCTTTTCAGAGGACTTTATGACACATCATATTCTAAACAAATATCAAGGCACAATTTAGTTACAGAATGTTGTATCTGTGATTTTCTTCCTGTTACTCAGTGGGTATTTGACTCAGATTTTGTAGCCCGACTGCAGTACTCCCACACTGACTTTGACATTTTGTTAAATTCATTAGATATTTGGTGGACGACTGTTCCTCATTACAAATTCTTTATTTCACTGAAGCTTACTAATAAGCAAGAATGTCTCAGCCTTACTGATACAATTTATACCTTATGTTAAATAAGATTCTTCTTCTCTTGATTTGTGTTTCCTCTGACTTCAACTATGATGCTTCCAACATGTTAATAGCTGTGAGCAAGTCCACATGAAGCTGGTATTCCAGTGGGAGAGGAGATTCTGAGTCAAAATGTGTCACTAAGGGGCTCTTGATCCAAATTATTTCATTACCCTTTAATGAATTCAATAAGGTTGGGCTGATTGACAGCTCCGACACTTCTCCCATTGGGGCTGCTGCTGTACTCACTACACACTGCTGGAAAAAAAAAAAAAAAAAAAGCAGCGCACGTTCAGTCAGACAGAATACCTCTGTACCGTTTCATTTCCCAGCTAATCAGCTACATCTCCACTGCTTCTTTGTTCACAAATCATCCATCTGCCTTTTGGTTCAAAACTCATGATGAAATCATTTCACGTATTTGATATGCAGCACCGCTTCTGTTCCAGCATTCTATTAGCTTCTACATAAATAATCAATTGGCGAGAATGCTAACTTTTAGTCTTCAGTCTTTTTGGATCATACAAGGTGAAGTTATCATTTATGTAGCATCAAAAATATATTAAACATTTTTGAAGGTTTCTCATTTTCACAGAAGGCACTGGAGATCGAGTTCAACTAACAAATTAAACTTTCTGTGAAACAAGTAGTGAAGTGCTTATTGGATGGACTGTAAAACAGGCAGCTGGGGTTGAACTTTTTGTAGACTGATTGGCGTTAACAGTGGCCAATACTGCTGTGCATTTTGCTCCCCTTCTTTTGCTTCTTCCTTATATCACTGTTATCGTTGCTGCACTAGTTTAGAAGGTGTTGCAACACTTTAAGGGGGGTAAAACTTAGCAAAGCATTAGTTTGCCGTTGCTGCCATATGTTTAGTCCAGGTCGAAATACATTCAGTAATTCAAGTAATCCTGATGCTGAGTTCATTCACAGCAGTGTACCCCAGTTACAGGTATAACTGACCAGTCAGCTTTTGTGATGTGATTATGGATGGAGACATCATCTTCCCACACTGCTAGCTAGCTAGCTTCCCTGACAAATAAAGACAGAAAAACGGCAAAAAGCATGGCTGAGACCAGTGAGCCTGAAAAGATTGCTGAAAGTCAAATTTCAGAAATAAAAACAATAAAATCAACATATTTTTTCAATCAGTGCAAAAGAAGTTAAGTGCTAGAAGTACAGATACTTGACTCTGGTCAGAGTAGAAGTACTCATTCAACTTCTTTACTCTAGTAATTTTGGACTATACTTGACTTATCCCAATGAAAGTAAAAAAGTACAGGCTTTGAAGTGCACTCTAATTAAAAAAAAAGTAAAAAGTTGCCCTCTGAAGGACATTTCTACCAGCTGTTTCTGTGTAGAACTAACTGAATATCATCTTTTCTTCACGGTTGACTTTCCCTTACATTGTTTTCATCTTGTTACGTCTGTTCTGTGTGATATGCGCTGATGATGATGATGTGTTACTGTCCCATCCATTTAGACTGAAATGGGTTGGGAAAGCGGTGTGCAATGATGCAAAATAAAAATAAATATTCCTCTCAAACGCATTAGAACTAAAGTAACGAGCCTGTTATGGAAATGTAAGGAGTAGAAAGTACAGATACTTGTGTTGAAATGTTGGGAGTGAAAGTTTTTCCACAAGATTTTACTTCTATAACCAGTAGGGCAATAAACAGCTTGAATCTTGAAGTAAAAAGCTGTCAGAAGAAGAAATATTCAAGTAAAGTACAGCTACCTGAAAACTCTGCTTAAGTGCAGTAAGAAGTATTTGCCCTTTGTTACATTCCACCTCTGATAAATCAAGCTTAAAAGAAGATTCTTCATGGACTGACTCAGTTCACCTGACAGGGTGTTCCACAGTGGAGAGACCTGATGGCAAAAGGTCCTTTAGCAGTGGCTGTAAATGGATGATCTTTGGCTCTTAGACCACTGGTGCTTTGCAGACATATTGTTCATGCATTTCAGCACTGAAGCCTCGCATGATTTCATGATGACTTCATGTCTGGATAATTACATGTGGCATTCAGTTCTCAAAGCAGCAAACTAATCCCTTTTATGTTACAATGCTCCGGTTTGACCTGTGTGAAGATTGTCTGTAACCTCGTATTACTCAACCTTTTGTGCCACTCACAGCTTTTCAGTACTTTTCAACAAGCAAGAACTCAGTGTTCATATTTCATAGCATTGAGTCGACTATTGTGACATAATTTAATCTGACATTTTTCATTGTGCTGTGTAGTTAATAAATGCACAGGAATGCATTTGTAAGAAATATAGATTCACTCATACTGTGTCTGCAGTTCTTTTCATATGCAAGAAGAAAGAAGCCTTCTTCTACATAAAATAACTTTCATCACCTGGCTTAACCCATAAATACACAGTTAAATCATTAATGATCCAGCTGATTGGTTTCATTTGTTTTTCCAGAATTTTTACAAAACGGTATTCTTCATTAATTCTGTTTATGATATCCCCCCCGAATTAAATGTTTTAACTACATCTTTAAGTTTGAATAAAATGTTTGTATCACTCCAAAAAGATAAGAGGAGACAGCAAGTAAACTACCTAACCACTGTCTGTCCAAAAGCTGACTCTGTCCTCAAACTGGCCTTATAACATTTAATGACACCTTTATGATAAATCCAAATGGTACCACTTCACTTGAAGTCCAGGAAATTATTCATGACACTGTTTCAAAAGCATTTGACAGTGTAATAAAACTTAATGGCATCTTTATGACAAGTCCAAAATGCACCACTTAACTTGAGGTCAAAATAAATATTCATGACACACTATGGTCGTGTGACAGTATAATGCAATGCTAAAACATGAAGCTACACAGTTCCTTCAAGTTTGATCATGTTAAGACTAAATTGTAATTTACGTTATAATATTGTGTATTATGCATACATGCAAACAACACATATGTAATTAGTATGTATATATGTAAACCACTTTGGCAATAACATAATTTTGTTTGTAAAGCTTTTTGATTCAAAGATTAAAATTCACAATTGAACAAATGACAGTAACAGTCATAAATACTGGTACAGACTTGCTCATGTTCAGGACAGGTGTCATGACAGGGTTATGGCAGTGTAATGACAGTCTTAAGCACACCAGTTCCAATACAGTGCTCCCATATTTCCAATAACCCTTCCGGACTAACATGAGATTATATTTATTAGTAACACCAACCCATGTTTGACCTTTTGGAAGCTTCTGTAAGAGTGAACACCCCTATGATGTCTACGGAAAAATGAGTAGCATTGAGATAAGCGTTAGGGTCATTATTAGCATTTAAGGTATAATATACCCAGTCTTTGCAGCTATACAGTAATATCCTCAATAGCATGAATGATCACACGAAAAAAACATGATTCATATAAGCAGTCCTGGCTGGTGCTGTGTACAGCCAGCGCCAGACCTACTGTAGCGCTGGGTTAAATGTGATAGGCACAAAAAAAAAACCTCTCGGTGAACAGCAGCAGATGACTGTGACGGTGATGTTCTGTGGCTGCACCTTGATTCATGCTGGTCCGTACACAAAAGTCTCTGGCCTGCCTTGCATCTGTCCGCCCACCCACCCGGCCTTGCCTCCCCAGTGCTGGGTGCTGTCCAGGCTTGTACGTGACTCTCTGCCAGCTGGCGGCTGCCCGTCGCTCAGGGCAGAATCTCTACTTGCAGATGGACTCCACCTACAACTGGACACACACACAATTAATCATAAATACCACGCTTTGCCTGGTGCACTGGAGAATGATAAATCGTGCTCCAGCAATTCAAAAGCACTTATCATTATTGTTGTGTTTGTTTTGGTATTCTGCAAGCTATTTCACTGAAAATACTAGCTATGAAATATTTTTACATCTGTAAGAGTCCAATGAAACATGCAAATAACTGCATTCTCTCTATGTCTTTCCTTTGCAGTGTGAATTTACAGAACACTATGGCGCATACTGTGTGTGTGTGTGTGTGTGTGTGGTTAAATTTACTGTATATGGGACAGACTGTACTCTATGTTCTCCTTTAAAACATAGAGTAATCTGTCTTCCTTCTGGCCTTCCTACTTTTTGTCCAAAACTTTGTTGAGCTGTTCTTCAAGCTTTGCATAGAGTCTTCTCCATCTAAAAGGCTGGCAATTGCACACATGCATTTGTGAGCAAATGTAAAGATACGAAATTAATGAATAATTTAATCAGTAACAAGGACATTTTAAACAAGATTTATTGTCTATATCCATGCTAACATCTCTGTGAGGTTGTAATGCTTAAAAACAGAACAGTCAAACAAGCTTTAAATATAAAAGTAATCAGGAACTGTTGAGTTTCATTGATGGTAGCTTAACAACACAAGTAAGGGAAATAAATGAGTGCAATAAATTAAACAATGAAAACACTATTTCTGTTTAAAAAATGAACCTCAAGATAAGCAGACTGTAAAATGACTCTGTTATATCTGTTATATCGCTGTGGAAATAGATCTTCAGTGTTTTATTTTCCTGGCTTTTATTAGCAACTGGCCTTAATTTATTTATGCTGGCCACACCAGAGGCTTGGCCTTAATTTGAATAAAGCCTTTTTGTAATAAGTTGCAGTAGTAAGTCTCCCACTATTAATATGTCAATTAGTGCAGCATTGCATTCAGCTAAATGTTATCATGTTAATATACTCACTGATAATTTTGCATAAATGCTAAGTACAGAATGTTAGTATTTATAAACACAAACCTCACAAACAGGTGTTAGTGATAAACCAAAGCATTGGATAAATACAAAATATAAATACAATGATGACACTAGATCTGGTAAACGCCATAGTCATCATCATTTAACCTCTGGGGACCTCAAATATCTGCACCTAATGTCATGATAATCAATCTAACACTTGTTCAGATATTCCACTAGAGACCAAAGTGGTGGTCATCTATATGAAAACCTTATCACTCCCAGTTTAAATATGGTAGCTTGTTATGAAGCCTTCTTGTTTAGGTTTGGGCAACAAAACAACTTGGCTAGGTTTAGGAAACAATCTTGATTTGGGTTAAAATAAGTTTGTTACATAAGTTAACATATGTAATGTAACTTACATAAAAATTACACACGTTAAAAAGAAATCAATGTTGACTTTTGGTGTCACGCTAGACACCAACCCCAATCTCCTGGGTGAAAATCTTGATTTTTTAACCCATCCATCCACCCACCCACCCCATGTTCATATGCAGATATCACCTGACTTTGATGGCACATCAGAACATAATACTAGAGGTGCACCTCTAGAAATGACACCAGAGGGCATGAGGATAATCCTAATACCTGTTGTGATACCTTGGCATTTCATCTAGCAGTATCACTAAATTGCATTTGTGTTTGGTGTATGACTGATATGTAATGACTGATAAATGTTTGTGTAGTTTGTATTTAGTGCTAATTAGTAAAGGGGAGCATGCTAACACTACACCAATGGTACGTGCCCGTAGGATCCATCATTCATTCCTATTCCTATTACTATTCATTGTGTATGTAGGCAGCCGCACAATGCATTCTGGTAGCACTGTTTGAGAAACAGGTTGTGACATTGCTGACTTCTCATTTGCATAAAGTTGAAGTTTAGGCTATTGTATGCAAATCAGGGGCGTCAAGCACAATTCCCCACCTCTGGGAATAAACTTTTGAGCTGACCGTTGTCGACCTAAAATGACAAAATATTCAGCGACTTCATGGTTTATTCCTCGCCTAAAATGTTTGAAACACACTCTGTGAACTGTTTTACATAAGAGAAAGTTTCCAAAAGAGCCGCCATGTTGGTCCAGTTTGAAATCTAGGAGAAGACAGCCCGACAGCGAAAGCGTTCGTCCAATCAGGTGCAGCAAGGAGATGTTTGTGTTGGTTTCCGAACATTCTAAGCCCAGAGTTAGCATGTTATCAATGTTATCATTATCAGGGAAGGTATATTAACATGCTGACATTATCATTTGAAGCACAGGGGCACTGATTGAGCGTTTGTATTTGGCGCATTATGGAGAAAAAACAGCCTGTACATACAGCCTTATAAGTGGTGTTACCTTAAGTGATGTTGGTGGCGAGACCAACACAAAATGAGCAATGCACTACATCTGTACAGCACAATTCTTACATCTGTTGTTCCATGTGCACATGCTATGTTACAGTTTCGGCCTTCAGTAAATAATCTTAACTATAGTAATTTGAAATATGTGAAATAGTAAGCAAAGAAATGATAGAAGGAAACAAAAGGTTGAGGCATTAATGCACTTGCAATTTCCCTGTGGCTACGTCAGCACGAGGAGCTGAGCACAGAAACAGGCTAAAAGCTCCAGAGTTCAATTAAAGGGATGTTTTCTATGTGTCTCGACTGTTTCTGTGAATGTATTGTGAGTCTGTTGTGTTATACACCTTGCCTCAGACCACATCTCCCATTAGGGACAGTAAGATTTTTTTTCTCTCTCAGCTATAAAGGAACAACATCTTTAATGTCTCAGAAAAGGTCTAAAGACTGAAAGATTGCCGGTACAGAAATAAAACCGTCTGACTCTCTGCCTCCCACACCCTCTTTACTTCTCAGAGATTTAGGATCTTAAGCCTGTGGCTGTGGCAGATTATCTTTCTTCAGCTATTTGGGATGTTTTTCTGCCCTCATTAGGCCTCCACTTTGATTTCTTTCAATGTTGGATCTAGCAGGGGGTGGGAACTTGGGAATACCTCTAAAACAGGTACATCCATACAAACAGGAGCAAATTTGAGAGAATGCTCCAAGTGCTTGTTTGTTCCTAATATCAGAGAAAACAACTTGTAGTTGGAGATAAACCCCGCCTCCAAGACAAGTTCATTAATGTGTGTTGTGGGGACATTAATCTGTTTGCCATACTTAGGAGGACATGACGTAAGTCGCCATAATGTAAATCAGTGAATTTTAGGGTGAAGAGTTGGATTAGGGTGGGGCTGGATTCAGGTTAAGGCAAGGCAAGTTTATTTATATAGCACCATTCAGACACAAGGCAATTCAAGATGTTTTACAAGAGCACAGAAATACATTAAAATACAACTTTAAAAGAACATTAAAGTTGCATTTGAGATCATAAAAACAAAAGCTAAAAGCAAGCCATAAATGGTTAAAACATAACAGAAACTGCGTTACAAAAGCAAACACATAAACAAAACTGAAAGTGAACAAATATAAAATCAAGAGCTACAGATCATCTGAAAAAGAAGTTTGTTCCACAGGTTGGGAGCAGACAAACTAAAGCTTCACTTCACTTCACTTTGCTTGGTTTTGATCCTGGGAACACTGAGTAAACCTGTTCCAGATGATCTGAGGGGTCTGGGTGCTTCAACGTACAACTAAATCAGAGATCGAGACCATTTAGTGCTTTATAGAACAGTAATAGGATTTTAAAATCTTTCATTTGACACACAGGAAGCCAGTGCAGTGATTAAACACTGGTGTAATATGCTCCACTTTCTTGGTGTTGGTGAGGATTCTGGCAGCAGCCTTCTGGACGAGCTGCCTGATTGTTTTTCACTCAGGTTTAGGTTTAGGTAACTACTGTAGTTGTTACGGGTTGATTTAAGGCAGGCGACTGCAACTTTTAGTTAAAATAAGAATTAAAATAAGAATTAAAATAAGAATCTATCTGAATCTGGATTCATTAAATCATCTTTTTTTTCTTTCTTTCTTGTGATTTGGCATCCATAGCTGGCTTAAAGTTTAGAGGAAAAGGTGTAGGGTATAACACACATTTTAGCTGACAAAATATTATATATATATTATATATATATACATATTCTTACAGGTGGCAAATGTAAGATGACTCAAAATTTCAAGACAACATACTGCAACACCTATGTTTTGAAACAAACTAAAAAAAAAATGTTGACCTATAATCTTTAGTTGAGAGAATTTAATTTTCTTTTTCGGATAAACTTGAAACTTTGAGTTTCAGGGGAAAAAATGTATTTCAAATATTGATCACAGTCTGAAAATCCCTGAAAATGAAGTGATTTTAATTGAAAATATAAAATTTTTAACCATTAGTTACTTTCGCTTGAATGAAATTACTCTATTTTTTTTTCTAAAACTCAAAGACTTACGTTTATTTAAAGAAGAAAAGTAAATTAGCTGAACAAAACCTTAGTAGTTGGTGAAACCTTTTCAAAACTTGTTGAGCTCCAAACTCAAAAATCTATTGCAATACTTTGCCTTGAATTTTTGAGTTGTCTCAGCTTTCATAGAACTGCAACACGATAACTGAAAATTAAAATGCTAAAAAAAAAAAACAAACCAAAACAAACAAACAAACAAACAAAAGCAAACCAGTCGATGCAAGTCGATGTAATGTCCTCTGAAGTGATGGCAACGTGTGGGTTTGTGAGTGCAGCCTGGCATACACAAATGAGCATGTGTGTTGCACAGTGATATTTCACCCTTATACCAGGTTGCAATTTGGCACCTGACAGAGCCAAACACACACATACAGTTTACAGTATGTACACACACAGTATACCCAATGCGTGGTGAAAAATGACCCCCAGCCCAGCTGTCAAACATTCCTAGGTGTTAAATGGATGGAGGAGAGGCAGGATGGAGGGTTGTTTCTGTAGATAATACAATTTGGGAGCGGCTATTTTTAGAAACAACAGGAAGGTGGAAGGAGAGAGAGATAGAGAGAGGCTCAAATGACTGCAGTGCGTTGGCAGACAGGACTACGCAAACACGCACACATCACCGGTGCACACAGGCTGATGGGGAAAAAACTCTGTTTCTCTGCTCTCTGACTTAGTGTTGCTTTCATCCTCTCTCTCTCTCACCATCATGCCCTTTCTTGCCGGTCTTTCTCCTGAGTGCAGATCAGCAGACTCAGATAGAGACTATGGACTTCCAGTAAGCAAGTTGTTTTCCCGATTGCTAACAAGCAACAGTCAATACTGAAGCCACTTTTTCAGAACTCTTCATGCAGTCTGCATTACCACCAAGCATCTTCACCAAACAAGTTAATATCTCTCCAGACTCACTCAAACCACCAAAACTCTTCATACTTGTCTCAAAATAGGTTCATCTGACAATAACAAGGGCAACAATTCTCACTCAGAGAGAACACAATGTCATTCATAACACATTAACCTAAAAAACACTAAAAACAGCGAGCATTACATAAATGACAAACTTTTTTTCTTTGAAGTCTGAATGATTTTTCACATAAATCAATGTTTCATCATAGGGCTGAGAAATTCACTTTATTGGATGTAACAAGAATGAATTTGAAATTCAGCAATTTGTTTCATTATCCTTTCTTTCCTATATGTACGCAGCAAATTACTTTCGAAAAATGAAAAGTTGAAAAAAACTCCTTAAATTCCACTCAGTTCTGTTTTTTTCAGTTGCCAGCAGGTTTCAGTCAATACCGAAGCCTTTTTTTTATTTCAAAACTCTTCATGCAGTCAGTTTGCCGTAGACAGACGTCTACGGCAAACAGTTGACCTCACCTTCAAAACTCTCTCAAGCAACCAAAATACTTCATACATTAAAAAATAAGCTTGTTCGACCAAAACACTGGCAACAATTCTCACTCAGAAAGCATGTACCCACTTAAAATACAGAGATCTAAAAATGCTAACATCAGTGAGCATTAATAATGAACTCATCATCATCATCTTATCATTTGAAGTTTGACGGATTTCACAAAAATCAGTTTTTCATTTTATTGACTGGAGTATATGTAACAGAAATGAACCAGAAACACAGCATTTTGCTTCGATATCATTCATTTTTTTTTCCATATCTTTGTTTATAGTAATTTACTTGTTACTGTAAAAATTAAGTTGAAACAAATTCCTGAAATTTCAGAGCTGCAATACTGTAATCGTTACTACTAACAATATGTATAGTATACTCACTTATACTGTACAGTACTATGAGGATCCTAGTTCTTCCTCTCTTCTGCTTTTGGATACAAGTTTTCATCGATATCCCATCTTGCCTTTTTCTGGCAATGAATCATGGCAAGTGTCCTCTGGAGTGTCTAAGTCCTGTAAATCTTCTTTCCCCACCAACCTGTCCTCCTTTATCCATGATTCCAAACAAAATATTCCAGAACCATCCCCTTTTGTCTGTTTGGTAATGAGACTCTGTAAAAAAAAAAAAAAATTGAAATTGCTTTCAGCTGTTTTTGAAATTAATATTGATTCATTTTATCATTAATTTTCTGCTAAGATTTTATTTCAGTGTGTTTACTGCAGAAAAACATTACAATCAAATGTGCAATCATTCTGTCTTGAACGTGCTTTTAACTGTTTTGAAAGCATTGCGCTTTTGATGTACTGATGAAATTTGATGCAAACATAAAGTGTCTTGCAGGTGGTGGTACATGTAAAGAATAATGTAGATGTAGCAGGTCACTGTAGAGAAATAAACCCGTCCAGCTCCTTCTGTCTTTTCACTGCTCATTCTTTCTCTGCGCTGTTTTTCTCTTCTCTTCTTTTCTTTACTAAGGACCGGCAAGAGCAAGAGAAAACTAATGGTTTCTTGCTGCAGGGTTAAGATGTCTTTCTGCGGACTGATGAGCTGATACATGTAGCATGACCAGACGTCCTAAAAGATTCAGGACCAAATTACAAGCAGTTATCCCAAATCCTGTCCTGTTAGTCCAGAAAACTGTAGATTCTCCAGAATCGCTTCATCTTTAATTTAATTAATTAAATCATATCAAAGATCACATGAACAAGCTAAAACAAGAACAGCCTGTGTGCTGTGAGACTCGACTTGCTGAGGAGAGCTGACTTGGTGACACCATATTATAGAAAAATGCTGCATTGAACATATTGTGTATTTTGGACTGCTGCCAAATTGTAATAATTAATAACATAATGGAGATAATGTGCAACAAGCTGCTGCTGTCACCAGAATATAGAAGACTCTAAATTGAAATTACTGCCCAAATTATCATTTTGTCGACATGTATTAGTAGATCAACTGTTTTTTTCTCCCTAGTCGCATGAAAATATTCTGATCAAATCACTTACAGGTGTTGCATAATTCCTCCTTTTGGTCATTGGGAGGTATTTGTGATACAAAGAATATAAGAAATGTGTTCGTGAGCTCCCATTAATGACAATAGTATCTGCTGAAAAATTTGAAATACTGTAACATTTCTGTCACCTGTGCATAATGATTCATGTGTCTTTTAACAGAGCCAGGATGCAGTATTTCATATAATTCTCAGAATCTGTAAATAATATTGATAACAAATGACTCGCAAGCTGAAGCATCTATTTAGACTGCAAGTCTATTTTTTTTTCAACAATACGAACAGTACACATGTAAATATGAGGCTGGTGCTCAGTTCACACACACACACACACACACACACACACACACACACACACACACACACACACACACACACACACACACACACACGCAGAGAGAGAGAGAGAGAGAGAGAGAGAGAGATAGGATGTCTTTGATGCAGGTTGCCCTTAGACTTTTATAATACATGACAGTGAAACTCGAGCACTGAAGTAAGTTCACAGCATTTCTCATCTTTTGTATGCAGCACATTAAATTCAGTCTCCCAAAACTAAACACACACATTGCACATCATTTGGTAACACAGTTGGGGTATACTTACAAAGATTAAAAGTATGCAGATGCTACAGTGTTTTAGGAATGTACTTCAATTAACAACATCATAGTATATTCCATTAAAAGTTACAGTACTGAGAGTGAGTAGAGTAGAGATTGTATTAGACAAACCATATGTTGTTCTGGCAGCCAGATAATATTAAAGTATAAAAATGGTCTAGTTCCAAAATGTACTCATTAAGATCACTAGATGGCTACAAGATAACTGCCATTAAGAGAACCACGCTGGCAGCTCAGATTCACAACTCATGTCCGTACTTTTACAAACTTTTGTAAGTGCTTTTTTTGCATGACAGCTGCCTTTGAACATTTTGGTAACTGTATTGTTTTGTTGTTGCTGGAGAGGCTGTCTGAAACTGACACAACCCTCTCTGTCAAAATGGATCAATACAAACAAACAACTGAAGGACACGATGCAAAATATTATAGGAAACCATGTGGAGAGCTCGTGTTGTTCCTAAATACAATACAAAAATATAATATTTCAGAAGTGAAAGACATCTCTTTCACATCTGATAGCACTTCTTTTTGTGTCGTGGCAGTAATGTGACAGAAGAAGTATCCTGCAACAGGACAAAAAATTAAGTATTATTATTATTTAGTAAAAGTACATAAATATTCAACATGTTCTCATCCCAACTCAACACAAAATGCATCGGATACTGAGAGGAGGTACCCTTTGTCTGCAGCATCTGATTAACACCATGAGAGGGTTGCAGTTTAGGAACAAAAAATACTTGGTTACCTTGAATTTGTTCTTGAAGGTGGAATAAGTAATTCTAGAGAAAGATAGTTGACTCTCATTCTGAGGTTATCAAATATTGACTGCAGGGTTCAACATTAATGGTTTTTTCACTTTCCCTGTAAGGCAAATCTACTTGCCTGGAGTCAATTTTTACTTGCCACTGTACAAATTATTTGTCAGCGGTTATCAGATAACAACAAAGACTTAAGTTAACTGTCATGATATTCAGATATTCAGATTAATATAACAAATAAAGAAATAACATAAGGGAAATCTCTATATTTGGGAGACTGAAAACAGATGTTTTTGCCATGTTTGCATTAAAAACTACTTAATTGGTTATCATATAGTTTAATTGTTTTTTTTTTGTTTTTTTTACCACTTGCCCATTTGAGCAAATGTGTTGCCAGATTTACTCGCCCACCGTGGCATTTTACTTTGCTGCCCTAAACAAGCAGGGAAGCCTAACCATGAAACCCTGCACAGTTTGAGTTGTTTGGCTCAGACTGACCTGTGAAAGAGATTCAACAATAAACCATCTTTCTCCGGAATCACTCCGGCATACAGTACTTGCCAACCCTTCTGATTTTCCCAGGAGATGCTCGTTTTTCATTGGCCTCTCCTTACTTCCTCCCGGAAACACAGTTCTCACATATTTCTCCCGACTTCAGAAAAATTTTCATACCTTTTTTTCCCCCTTTTCGTTATCAAAACATGTGTTTGACATTGCACAGTGTGTATAAGCCCAGTAAAACTCTAAAAGTCTACTCTTTCCAGACAACGATATACCTGCACCAAACCAGAAAGGGCATGCATTTTGTAAAATCTGCTGCATTGATTTTCTCCTATAGGGGCATGAAAGGAATGAAAGAAAACTGAGGAGTACTAGTTTGTGCTGTTGCAGTGTACGTATTTTTATTTATTTATTCATTATCATTCTCTAAAAGTTAGCAGAATGCAGGAAAATTCACTGAAACTCAAATATTTGGTATCGAAATCCTCCCCATTTTTAAGGGATCAAGGTGCACTACACTTGAGTAAATGTACGTAGTTTATTTCCACCGCAGTTTGCCTGGAATATGAAACAGATTCCATTTACATATCTAGCACATTTTGTTTTTAATCTGAGTAAATGAGTCTGTGACTACCACCAGAGGTAATTTGGATAGTATCTGCAGGGCATCTTGGGTGCCTTTCCGCCCGTATTTGATGTTTCTGTGCGCTGTCTGAACACAGTCCTAACACCCTGGATACTTGTTAATGCCAGATGCCAGCATGTAGACAGAGAGTCTATTCCTCTCAGTAGATCTGGGACAGAGAGACACACAGAGAGATACTTCCTCTAAGGGCTGTAAGCCATGTAGTAAAACACTGGCACATGCAGATGTCTCCAATTTTGTACCCAATTTAACAGCCCCTGTGATGCAAATGAGGTCAGCACAACCCAGACAGTCGCTGGGACATCACATAAGGTAAAGGAAAAGCGAAATTAAAACAGACAACATAATCTTTTGTGGCTTTTGATCTTATTCTCATTTAATGTGACAGCAGACAATTTCTTCAAGGTTGTTCAATGACCTGTATAATATCAAACTGATGTGGAATTGGCTCTGAATCATTGGCTGAGGTTGTAAATATGGGACGTGGTTAATTAGGCCTAAAAATTAAGCTTATCTTATTTATAGAGCGCTAAGCCAATAAGTTTCCTAAAGGCTTGCTCAGCTCTAATGAGGAATGGGCAGCATATTTACTGAAAAATCTATGTTTGCACATGTTGCCCCACTTATACTTAAAAGAGCTCTGGCTATCTTTTAAGCTTTAGAAAAGGAATGTTGACATTTTTTTCTTTCTTCTTTCTTTAAAATTAGACCATTAAAGGAGAAGTGGTAATGAGAAAAAATGGAGCCATACATCCCCCCGAGGCTTTCTGTTGCAGCTGAATACTGATTTTGTGGAAATTCTGAGGCGGTTAATGTCACTGAGGGTGTTATTTGTTTTTATTGTCCTGTTTTCAGATCATCTCCAGCTGACAGTTTTCAATATACAGTAATTGATCCAGAAATGCTCAACATCTTAGCCCTGTAAAGTGTCTTCATTACTGATTATTAGATGAGAATCTGTTATTTTGAAGTGTGCAAACGTTTTAGGGCCCATAGGAGCATTTAGCTGATAAGTGCCAATTGTCTATTGTGTGTCTTTCTTTTGTTATTGGACCTGTGCTTCCACCATATACATACATGCTAAAATGCAGGTCAGTGTGCAATGGCACAACATTTGGTTTAGATTTGAAAAGGCCAGAATTACCAATATCTGAAGCTGAAACTTTTATTAATTTATTAATGGTAAAGTGCATCAATACCCAGATCATACTGTAATGTCACATTCTTGATAGATGACAAGACAGTGTTTTTTTCTCTTTACTGAATTATTATTATTATATTATTATAGCAAGACTAAAAGCTTATTCACACCAACAAGCATAACTATAATGACAACCAAAATACTGTTTTAAAAATCGTTCTAACTCAAGTGAATAGCAGCGTCCACACCACAACTACGAATGTACATGGAGGCCCTGCATGTTTGTTCAAAAAGTCATGGGAATCCTCTCGGTATCTGTTAAGATATTTCAGTCTGGACTACAGTGGTGTAATGACATTACCACCCCTGGAGCCATGCTGTTTCCATGACTTAAAATGGTTCCAATTTGGAAGGAAAGTCTTTAATCGGTCTTGTTAAAACATAAATCATGACTCAAAACATGATTTTGTATTGATAGTATTGATACTTAATGTATGCGTGCATCAGGCCTACAGGCAAATCGTCACTGGTAGACTAATGACCCTGTATGCATAAAGTTACTTATAACACAGTTGTCAATATCTGACATCTTAAATATAGTTATAGCAGCAGTTAAGACGTCTGGACATGACAGTTCAAACTGGTGTGCTTGTGCATTCACAGTCACACACAAAGAGCTTTTGAGACACAAGGCATACAGCAGCCTCTTAGACCAACAGATCAAAGATCCATCCAGCTCCATAATAAATATATTAATCTCCAGACAGACAGATAGACAGACAAGAAGTGGTTATATTAAAACTATGTCTGCATGTGTGCACTGAAAATGTGGATTCTTCGAGTGTATGTCAGTCCATTTTTGGTGCAGCTGTGGCTCATGAGCAGGTGGTCACAGCGTTGGTGTTTTGATCTTCATGTTGAATGTCCTTGGGCAAGACAGTGAATCCCAAATTTCATGCGATGGTCAGGCCAGTACTTTGTGATAGCCCACTGCCAATCTTGTGTGAATGTGTGCATGCATGGGCAAAAATCTTGTAAAGCGCGTTAGATTAATGTGCTACATAAATAGCCATTTGCCACCTTATAAGACATGCAAGCTCAAAGCTAATCATTTTGAGTGTCTTTAGTCCAACAGTCACCATAAAATAACGTCTCAGGCACTGAATTTTAAATAATGTTCAATATAATCCATGGTTTTGTAGAATTAGTCAATATTAGTATTCTTGATATGGTTGAAAATGATTCAGTAAGCCTCACTTAGCAGTTAGAATAATCTCTAATAGATGATGAACATAACAACTACAAAACAAAGTGTCAGAGCTGGACAAGGAAAGCTGTGTGAGCACACACACACACAGGAAAGGTCCTTCCCTGTTGAAAAGGCTCATTGAAACTTGTAAAACTTTCGGACTTCAATCACCAACCGAGACAGATTTTCTCCCAGTGCATATCCTCCATTGTGTCTCAGTAAATATGTAAAAACTTCTTCAGTAAAAACTGCTAATTTGTTGAATTTTGATATTTTGACCAAAGCAAATTGGTGATTTGTTGGAACAGCTGCAAAATGAACCACAGTGGGTTTGGTGAGTTTTATTTTGCTTATGTGTTTCTGAAAGCAACAATTTCTGATTAAACCAAATGTATCTTCCTCTTTAAAATATGTAAATCTATGTATCTTTTCCATGATGTTGCCAAACGCAATCTGTGCGCAAGTGCCTGTTCGGATTACACTGCAGCCCTTTTTGCGACTGACTGCTTCGTTTTGTGATTTCTACTGCACAAACACCTCAAGCGGAGAAAGAAAGAATAATCATAATTAGAACAAAAACAATAGGGGTACGCAGATGCTGCAATGCTGCTTGGACCCCTAAAAAAAGTCCAAGCAGTCCCAAAGTTATCCTTTAATTGAAGGAGGGCTCTCATGTATCTTCAAGCCTCCCTTTTCTTTCTCTCTCACAAATCTTGGCTCCAGCAGTGCACCGGTTTGTGAGACTCCAGTGTCCCCTGCAGTGCTGTGTCGTCTGGCTGCTGTCCCTGCAGGATCACATTGTGACTGGTGGCCACTCATAGCGGACGTGTTGTCCTCATGTCCTCTTTCTTGCCCTCCTGGTCTCGTTTTTCTGCACATTTGTCACACCTCTGTCTCCTTTCTGTCTCACAACACACACGTACCTGCCCTGCACCTTTTAACAGAGTCATGCTAAAAAGCAAAAGACGTCAACCAAAGTCCCTGGTGCACCAATCACGGTGTTGCACATAGAAAGGTGAGCTCCAGGTTCAACCCACACTCTGACAAATAGGAGATAATGCAGCCTCCACACAGCTGACATCCCCTTTCACCTCATGACAACTACTTACCTTTAATGATGTTCATTGGACAATATCATCGAGATTCAGAGTCTCAAAGCATAAACACCGAAAATAGAGTTTTTGGGATAAACACCATTATAGATGGCAACATTTGCAGGCAGTGAATGGGGCAATTAGCAGGGAGTTGTGTCCATTCATTATACTGTTATTCCTTTATAACTCAGAGTGTCGTGTAAATAGATTTTTTGACAGTCTCGATTCTTCCTGAAGGCTAAATTGCCCATTTCCATTTCCTCTACAAGTTTCTTGTGTCACATATATACGCAATTATGGGCCAATTCCAGGAGAAAAGAAGTCCAGAAAGTTTATTTCTGTTGCTCTTAATCTCAGCTACAGTCTCAGAAGCTTTCACATGCTCATATTTGACACAATAAATAAAGAAACACACTATGAATAGTGATACAAGGCAAGAAATGTATTCATAAATGCTTTCATGAGAAGAAAGAAAAACACATGCATGAAAACTTCAGCCTGCATGCACATTTGCATATCATAATAGATCACATGAAATGGGATTCCAGCAATCTTATTACCACGATGAGGAAAAATTTATTACATCATTGATTACAAATTAATGTGGGGAGTCAGTCATTTGGAAAGAGCTGTGTTATTCAGTCTGATGTTTTATTCTGTGGAGAGCTGAGATCAGAGTGGAGAAATGTCTTTATTGCTCCAACTTTGTGTGTTTGTGTGTGTGTGTGTGTGTGTGTGTCACATCTCGAAAATTCAGAGTTCATCCCCCCAGCTGTTATTTGGTGCTAAAATTAGTTGCATGGATCCAACAACAGCAAACACTGAGAATTAAAGGGAAATGGGATCAGAGGAGAAAGAGAAGAAGAGAGACAGACAGACGTGACAAAGGGAGAGAAAGAAAGAAAGAAAGGTGGTGAAAGAGGTAGAGGAGAAATTAGAGTGAAAAAGAAAAGAAATGTGTGCATTCGCAGACAGACAGAGGGGAGACGTGAGGGGGACAGAGAGGGAGGGGAATGAGTGTGTGATGCATAATGCAAAAGCCTGCTTTCCAGTCTTAATGTTGCCCAGAGTGATTCACAACAAGACCACCGGCTCAGCATGGGACACACACACACACACACACACACACACACACAGAAACATTCAAATATGCAGAAACCCAAATCTGCAATTTTCAGATGAATAATAAGTCCAATTCAAAACTGCAAATGCAATTTATAGAAAAACATAACACATCCTCATATGTACATGACAGAATGAGCTGATTTGTCAATTACTCGCAAAACGACATACATTACCAGTGGAGAGAATCAGCAATGACAGACTTACAGGAACTTAATTACATTATGTAAGTCACATGATATTATACATCTGGTTTACGTCGTAAAACTGTCGCAGTTTGGTTAAGTTTAGAAACAAAAACTGCTTGATTAGGTTTAGGAAAAGATTGTGGTTTGGGTTAAAATAACTAACATTACTATGTGTCATCATAGATCGAGGTAAACACATTAAGTTGAAATACTTGCTTCTCTGACAACAATGCCAGAGCTGCAGTGTCCCCCTTTAAAATTTCTATTCTGGTCATGGAATAACTGTTTTAGTTCACCTCTTTCATGTTAATCAGAAATCATGTTAGTGCCAAATGTTCTCCAAATGAGTAAATGTCTGTTTATGAGTCGTGAGAAATCATCATTAATCCTGTAGAAGGAGTAGATATAACTGTTTATAACTGTTAAATTGAGCAACATGGTAATGGAGGCTGGCAGGCAAACTCATAGTCCAGCCTAACCTTTATATCGACAGACTCTGGACAGTTATGAACAACTGATCAACTTACAGTGGAGGACTTGTCCTCGCTTGTTATTGTCAGTTTATGATGTTACGTGTCCTGCTTTCCTGCGAAGCTCCTGCAGCCTGCAGTGCTTCCCTGATCCTGGAGACGAGGGACTTCAACCTATTTAATATACAAACTACGGCTCCAACTCTCTATTTGGCCTGCTGTACTAATTTTTGCATGCATTGCTTCAGATGGCTCTTTTAGTTGCTGATGAGATTTTACAGATTGAGACTAAATTATTAAAATCCTCACTTTTGTTGAACCAAGATATCAGCTTATTTGATTTTTGCCTAGTGAGTGGTAATTGTTATCTATGCAAAATAACATAAGCTGATGTTTTGATAGTGTATTTTTAGTAACTTTGTTGGGTACAACACTGTGCAATAGTCTTTAAACATGCAGCAAATATAAAAGCTGCCACATCAAGTTTGCTGCACTTTGATTCATTATTGTAACATTGCAGTAAAGATACACACAATACTCTGAACTATTGCTTTTATTGTAGTTTTCTAATATATTTTTTATGTTTCAGGTTCTGTGGCACAACCTGAGTCAGAATGTTAAAAGAAAAACACCTGGAGACCAGAGAGTTGAGTCAGGGTGAAGAAGAAACGAGGCTGGATAAGGAGGACAGATGAGAACGAGAGGAGTAAAAAGAGAGGAGCTCGGAGGGGACGAGTGTCTGCAAGAGTAAATATCAACAGGAAGTCACAGGTAGGCTACATACTCTGGGGCTAAACACCTACTCTCCATCCCTCACACACACACACACACACACACACAAGATCCCCCTCAGGCTCTCCCAAACACAGGCGCAAGCAAGCACAAAATATATTCAGACTTTGACAAACACACGCACACAAAGGAGCTATCAGGAGGCAGTCACAGGTACACGCTCAAGGGGTAAAAGCATACACACACACACACACACACACACACACACGTGGCCATACATCCGCTTTGGTTCACAGCTAGCGCTGGTCAGACAAGTGTGTGTGTGAGTGTGTGTGTGCGTGTGCATGCTTGAGGTGATAATGGGAAAAGAAGAAAGATGTCGAGTTTGTGAAATAGTTGCTGGTTTTCTATACCTGAATTGGTTTCCCCACAGGACAATTTACACAACACAGCTGACACACACACACAGAGAACCACTTGCTGTCTGTCATAAACACATGCATACAAAAGCTCATAGGGAAAATAGTCGTTTTTGTCCCCTGCTGCTCCATTGATAGACTATTACAGTACAACGGCGTATCACTCTTAAACTCAACTGACTGTAAAATAACCAAATCGTGCTTCCATCCAAATAATGTCTCCTATCATCCTATTTTTCTACTCACTGCCCTCAAATACTACTCACAGGGCTCGACACCTGATGCTCCCATTTCCCTGAAAGTTTTGTCTGCGAAGGAAAAAGTAAATTTGCCCTGTTTGAATCCCGGCACAGCACCATTACTGAGCCTGGTTCTGGGGGTGAGACAAAATTTACTCAATTACTTATTTATTGCTCTCTGTTTCCTTTCCATTTCCTCACTCACAACTGTTGCGTACTGCAGGCCAGAGGTGTCTATCCAGAGAGAGATCTGCCACTGAAATCTGCAAAGCCCCCAGTGAGTCCTGAGTGAATGTTCAATGAGATGATGTTGCCAGGCACCAAATACTATTCAGTGAGCTGTGAGTGTACTGGCGAAGAAAGTCCTGCAGATATAAAGTACAAAAGAAGTTTTCTGAGATTTTTTATTTCAGCTTTTATTGGCAATATTTATTTAAAATCATACATAAAAAAAATCATTCTAAATAAGGAGAACAGACAGTCAGTGTCTTTAAAGGACCATACCAGGTCTTTAAAGTTTGCGTAAGGCATTATTAAATGTGTCTTCTGTGTTTGTGACAGCACATAAATGTGTTATTAACCGGTCAGCCAGATTTGAATGAAAAATGGGGACATGTCTGCTCTGCTGCCTCAGTGTCAAACACCACTACAACCTGAAAATTACCTCAAACATTAACTCTCTGTATAGCAGCTTTATTGGACATGTCCAGACATGTTTGAGGCACCAGAGCCAGAGGACAGTGACAGGATGGTTTGTTTTTTTTTCTTCTGGTGTCAGGTTTTTGGAACTGAAATGAGCTGAAGTCAACCCAGCTCAGCCCGGCTGACTTGGACTGAGAGAGTATTGAAGTTACATTTGTAACCCAACATTACGAATGGACCGTTATGGAGGGTCAGTTTAGGCTTACAAAATGCTGGGCTTACAAACCGAGCCATGTTTCTGGTCTGCCCAGAAAATCCTAAACAGCGAAACTGTCAGCCGCAGTTAAATTGTCTAACTTTCAACAATTCAATCCTAGTTCTCAGTCTTATCACAGGTTTTTACCAACTATTCTCTAACATGTATAGTGTATTTAGAAGAAAAAACTCAGAATTCCCTGTACACAGACTTTAAAGTTCCCATTAAGTCAAAATCAAAGTGTTTTTTTTTTTATCCTGCCTCTAGACGAATTTACTACTTTTGTGCCAAATTAAATGCTGTAGCGTTTTCTTTTGTTATGACACAACCAGAGTGGAGTGTTTCTGGGGGCTGGGATTTGTGTTGGTGGAATGTGAGTAACTGATTACTAAACACAAATTGTTTTCCCTCTGATGATCTATGGGAAACTTAGGAAACCAAGAGTTGAAGCAGAGCAGCCAGTTTCCTTTCCTTGACTTATAATGTTAGTTTTACTTGTTGCTAAAGTAGCTGCCATTAGCCATTAGGAATTAGGCTAAGCATCCTCTCAATGACCAAGACTAAACACAACCTCTAAGACTGACAGAGAATACAAGTACAAGAAATTTGTGGTGGAAAGATAGATTTAATTGTTGTTAAGTTGTTAAAGTAACTAACTGCTAGCAATAATTCCATTAGCTCGATTAGCTGTGCCACCAGCTGATTCAGACATTGGGTGCCAGGAGGCAGCTCCAGCAAGAAAGCCACCTTGGTACTGTTTTCTCTGTTGTCAAATTGGCCTCCATTGGTCTCAGAAGCTGTATTTGGTCACAGTTTGGTTGTGTTCACTGAGAACTCCCAATCAAAGAGGAGTCAGCTATAGCTGAATGGTGTTTTCTGTAGCCAGTAGCGCTGAATGTGCATGAATATGCACCGCTGCCAATCATATCTTTTTTACCCGCTTGAAAATGGACCAAGAGATGTCCCAACTTGCATGTTTTTCACTTATTCATCTGAGTTTAAATCAGTCTAGCATCAGTTTTGCTCTATGGTTAGCTATAAAAATATGCAACATCTATTTAGACTACAAAAGAAATCCTGCTGAGAAAAATAATAAACGTGTGATTAATAATGTTGTGAAATGTTTGCAGGTTGGTTAGGTTTAGGCAACAAAACTACATGGTTAGGTTCCAGAAAAGGCTGTGATTTGGGTTAAAAATACAACGTTAGTTACATATCTTAAGTTAGATAAACTATGTCCATCAAATTACGTATGTAACAGAAGTTAAAAAGAAGCCAACTTTGACTTTTGGTTTCACATGGAACACAAACAGCAGTGGCGTGAGCGAAGGTCCTGTGTTTGTTTGACTCATCCATCCACTCCAGCCTCCTCCACATGTGGACTTTCTTGCACTTTATACTACGTTTCTACAGCACATCAAAACATTATGTTATAGGGGCACTTCCAGAAAAGAGAGGGGGGCCTACACCATCATAGCTTGGAGCATATAGGTCCATTGACTGTTACTCTGACCCAACCGTTGTTATTGTTACTGCTAATGGGAGAAACTCTGAACACTTCAGCTTCATTAGTTTTGGACGAACAGCACTCTCCTCTTGTTTTGTGCCACAAAGCACTTCCAATGATTTTCTGCCAAATCCAACCTGGTGGGACACTGTTAAATACAGTGCAGCTGCAGCACAGGCTGTCAATCTTCCTGGCAACTCATTTGTGCTAATTTTTTTTTTTACCAATATCTCAAAATTAAATGTGCTAATGATTTATTGATGTTACAAAGCAATGAGTAGGACTTTTAAAATTGAAGGAGTGGGTGCAAAATAACCCCATCTGTCCTGCTCGCATGACAAAACAGGTAATATGTTTAAATTAGCCCTGGGCTCAGGCTGAGAGGATGCAGTCGCCTTTGAGGTCGCAGGCTGAAAAGTTTAAGAAACCCTCTTGTACTGCATTTTGTTTACTTCCCATTTCTCCTTCATGACTGTTAGCAGTTGTAGCAGCCGGGGCACAGCTCCCGTGCGCACCAGCAATAACAGAATCATGCATGCCTTATCATTTACTTTCTTTTTCTGCTGACCTTGGTCTGTTTTGCTGATATTGTTACATTTTATTCAGGTCTGTGCAAAAGAAACAAAATAAATAAATAAAAATACACAGCAACATCCAACAGTGATCTGATAAATATGCATTTTTTTTCCTCCTATGTTGCTGCAGAAAGGGACCAGTGGAACAAACAAAGCATGATGAGTTGCCAGCTCTTTTAATTAGCTTAGGCTCAACACACCGTTGTGCAGCGGTGTTGCCAAACTGCAGGATGTTAAAGGATGAACAGTCATGATAAAGCGTTAGGCTTGTTTACACGTGGAGCATATCATAACCCGCATAAGTACAAAATCGTAACCCCCTGCGTTACTCATACACAGTTAATTAGGAGATAATAATATATGTAAATGCTGAAAAACAACAAACAGTGCAGCAGTCTCAAAGAAAGAACAGGAATTAAACAAGATTTGTTTACACATAGACATCACCTGAAAAAACAAGCTGAAGCAACATATCCCACACAGTCATATCCCCCATCCCTATAAGCTCATTTACTTAATCTGTAGATAATCACATGCAGAAATGGTGCTTAAATCCACAATGCCACCTTTTCTTTAATGTTCCTGGAGGTGTAATTGGATAATGCAGACTTAAAGATTTTCAATACACAGACAGACGCATATGTAGACAGACAAACAGACAGAAACAGGTACAAGACAGCTCACTTTCTGAATCCATTAATTTCAGTTGTTGGAACTGTGTTTTTCTATTTCTTTTTCACAGCAGGCATTTCGACCTGTCAAAAAAGAAAAGACAGATATCGCTAATAACATTAATGGCTCTGTTATTTTCAAGTGACTGAGTCATGACAGTGTGACAGTGAGTCAGCACGAACAATACTGGAACTCTGAGACTGAAGCAGCTAATACTTGCACATTGCAAACACCTTGCCTCACCCTCCCCTTGTAGGAGAACATACAGTGGCTGTGAAAAACACACAAGGCCACAAAAAATGTGACATGAACCAATGAATCTCCCCTCATTTCCTGAATCAACTAACATTAATGATCGACAGCTGAGTCAGCCCGGTGTATGGGCACGACCTGGATAACACAGCTCCAGTCCTCATCACTACTCTTCAGACTCTAGCTCCATGTAATGATGTAACAAGTGCAACATGGCTGTGCTCATACCTGGAAAAAAAATGATACCGAAGGTAATTTTGTTTGATTAGAAACTATGAGGTGGTCTGTAAAAAACAAACTGCGGTATGAAAAACATAAAAAATTGCAGACAGAGATGCAGAAACTGCCACCTTCACTGACATTTGAAGTTTCACGAAGAAAAACAAGTTCAGGCTATGTTGTTAAAACAACATCAAATCTGTGGAAGAACGCATTAGGACTTGTGTTAGATTCAAAACTCTAGGACCTGGGACTTCTCAGTCTTGACAAAGGACTCAGCTGCCTTGACTTGGGACTCAAGTGCAAAGACTTGAGTTACTGCAAAACAATGACCATCCTCTGCATATACAAATGGCTCATTCTTATTTTAGGTGATTATAAACTAATGAAAATATACTTATGAATATTAGTATACTATATTGTTCAGTTTCTGACATATTCTGCAAAGACATCCTCATAAATCTTATACTGGACCTTTGAAGGATTTTGTGCATGAAATTGGTGGAGCCTTGGATTAAATTAAGATCAGTTTGAAGTATCCAAGACAAAAAATGATTAGATTGAAAGTTGTCTGGGATATTCTGCTTGTATTTTTAAGATGATCCCTAAATTCAGCTTGTCGGTTTTCTGTCCTCTGTCAAGTCTTGCAAAATGCAGACTTCAATATACAGTATGATCATGTGGTAAAAGCACACTGAAGACCAGACAAGAACTGCTGTCATTGCTGTCTTCTGTGTTTTTCAGGTTAACAGCTCTGCTATGAAGTTTGCCGATTATTTTATTGCATCTTATCTCTGTATACAGTGGTCTGCCTTCCAGGTGGTAATCCTGAAGCTGCGGACCTCTATGCACATCAGAGTTTATTTGCAGCATTTGCTTTGAACAATGTTCGCTAACAAGTTTGTTGTCAAGCTGATGTGCAAGTTGTCTCCATATGTGACATGTAGGACATGTAAGACAGAAGAGAAACTTTATTTTAAAATGCCCAACTTTTTTTCCCTTAGTACAAGATGCTGTATCTTTAAAACAGAAGAAGGTTTTGCAGCATCTGCAAGCTGCGCCTCTCTGTCCTCATTGCATTATGCATGTGAAGGAAGATCACACAAAAAATAGGAGGAGACGTGTTAACAGAGGTTGATCATGTATTCTGCTGGTTTTAAGTGAGGTCACGCCATCTAACACTGAAATTTCCCAACTCTGAAAAGGAAACACGGCGCTGACAACATGCACGAGAGCCTCAAAGAGACTGTAGTGAGGAAGGAAGAGAGGGGTACCAGGATCAGAGTGGACCATGTAATGAGCTGCTGTTGTAGTAAATCAGGTGCTGAATACACACAGATTGCAGCTGCAAACTCAATGAAAACCACAGCACATATTTGCACAACAACATACTAATAGTAAATCTGGCCCCACTCTATTTTGCATCCATTTACAGCTCTACCACTGCAGCACAAAATGAAATCTGTTTCTTTGGAGTAAATTTAAAATACACACACAGAGAGACGGGTGAGCAGTCTCAGTAAGGTGATGATGTTAGTTTTAGATTTCCACAGAATGAAATTATCTCTCTCACATCCCAAAAGTGCACCTTCAAGGACATTTTAAGTGTTTGTGCATTTTTATATAATCATGTGTCATGTGATGCACTTTATTCTGGCACATTTTATGTGTTTTGGAGGTGCCAGAAAGGACTAAGTCCGGTGACCTTGTCCATGCGAACATTGTGAAGCAGTTTAATTTGGTTTAGACACCAAAACTACTTGGTTAAGTATGTGAGTTAAGTATGTTACGCAAATTAACTTGTGTTGGTTTCACATGGGACATGAACACCAGACTCTTTGGTAAAAGTTCTGTGTTTCTTTGAAACATCCATCTCCTCCCTGTTTGGACTTTTTTGCTCTTAACACAGCATCAATTGGCTTTTTTTCTCTGATATTCACATATAAAGCAGTACAGACTAAACAGAGTGAAATGCAACATCAAAAGCAAAATATACATTGTGATAACATGCAAAATGACTTTGACATTAGTATGTTATTCATACACCATTTTGTGAGACCAGACTACATATCTTCAGAAATTCCAAAATTTATGAATCATTTCACCTTGTTCGGTGGATTTTCCCAGTTAACCCTAAAATCTTAGCATTGTGTCAGTCAATAGAGTATGGAATCCTTTAGCTTAAACTAAAACTATCAAACATTAAACCCACGAAGACCATCATCAGAACCCAAGGTCCTCATGAGACATTAGCAATGCCAAGGATATGACTCAGTTCTGAATCTACAAAAAGTTTCGTGTTTCTATCAACTTGTTTTTGTTCGCATTTTTGTTAGAAATGCCTAAAAAAGCTAAAGTATTCCAAAGAAATGTCTACTGCAAACATAGCATTCATGTCCTGCTGCCACTCACAGTTGCTTATTGTACTTCCTGTCTCTCTCAGAGGTTCTAAAAGTAACAAATAGGTGTTAGGTGTGTTTAGGTGTGTGCAATCACAACACGTCCAATCTGATTTCATACAGGGTCCTCTGAATCTCCAGTACAACAAGTTGATAAGGACAGACAAATAAAAACAGAGCTCTTCAGTGAGAGGTGTTGAAATATTTTCACTCAGACTAGGGAATGATTGTAGTCATGGTTACAACAAACCGACCTTGGCTGATGGAAGGAAACAGGAAGTCTACAGCGATGTTAAAATTGACATTTTGTTGAACCAGCTATTCCGTCTGACCTTCTCCCTCTAAAAGTGGTCCCATTCTGGTACTTGCACCTTATTTTGAACCATTTGGAGCATGTCCTCTAAAAACAGACTAGTTAAGAGCCTGAAAAGTTGGCTCACAGCTGGAGCCAAAAAAACAGGTTTCCCTTGGGAACCAAAGTGCACATGTCATATTCTACAGGTTGTTGAGCATTGTGCAACAACCTGTGTTGACAACATCTTTGATTTCAATGGTTCTGCTCAAAACTGGTGGAAATTAAACTTTAGCCAAAGTTCAGTCAGGAAGACCATCCCTTTGCATGCTTATGCCTATAGTTTATAGTCTTTCACACCTCTCATGCAGATTTCCTTGCTGTCAATTTCTGGGGCTTTTAGTTGTATTATCAGCTGTTCTCATCAGCTGGTCACATCTGTCCAATTGAACATCAACTCACCTTCATTGTTAAGATATCATTTTCCTGCAGTCTTTTTAAATATGATTTTGTTTGTGCCTTTAGCGTGCGTAACTGGGGCGTGCGTAACAGCATGCACCTGTTTGGACTCCACGGGGGATTTATCTTGCCCTGCTCAAGGGAGAAGGAGACTTGCATTTTTGATTTTTTTAGTGAGGTTGTTTAACCCATGCAATGAGCTCTTCACCTCAAGAAGTAGATTGATCTGGATTTAAAATGCTGTTTTTAAAAATACCTGTGTACATATAATAGTGTTGTTTTAACAGAAAAGTTTCAGCCCTGTTTCCTGCCCAGGGACTACGAATGAGAATTAGCTTATAGCTAACTCTATACCTGTCAAATAAACAAGAATAAAAATTAAAAAAATAAAGTAAAACAAATAAATAAACAAATACATAAAATGAGAACTAGGCCTTATCATGAATCATTAAATTGGGGTGGTCAAACCTTAAGTCAACATGCATCCTCCCTGCTTTAGTAACCTTGAGCAAGTCAATAACTCTACCAGTTCTGTGACCTCTTATTTTCCCCACGGAGAAGGGGAAAGCTTAAAAACTGTGCATGTTATTAGTTGTATTTGATTCATAAACCCCATCATTCATGCTGTTAGCTGGGCGGTGATTCATATCAAATATTCCTTCTGCTGAAGAATGAAACAGTAGAGCGTTTCAAATATGACCAGCCGAGATAAAACTCTTTTCCCCAAATTTGTCTTAGGCTGATAAGAGTAAAAGTGACGTTCAGGGCAGAGATCTGCTCTTCTAAATCTGCTGTTCTCTGTTTTTTTTTTTTTTTTTTTTTTTTACTTTCCACCAGCCTTCTGCCGTCTCTCATCCACCTGAGTTCCCGTCCACCCACATTTACATGCAGTGTGTGTGTGTGTGTGTGTGTGTGTGTGTGTGTGTGGCCTCCTGATATACATGTCTGCACTTTCCTGCGACTTTGTGTGCAAGCTGCTGTATTTGTTTCTCTGTCTGCCGCAAGCACTTTCTCCCTGTGTTTTAAGAGAAACTGTTTTGGCAGCATCCTTCCTCTCTCCCTCCACCTCTCCTGCGTGCATCCACCCTTCTCTCCTCCCTCTCTTGCCTGTCGTTCGTGAGCTTTCTCGTTCTCCCTTCCCATAACCTCTCTTTCTCTTTCCCCGGAGGCAATAATAGTGAAAATACAGGATGGAAAACAATTAAAATAATCCTTCCCTCGCTGCCTGTACTCAACTTCACCGCTTGTCTACAGTGTTCTTTCTTTCTTACCCTTCTCCTGCGGCAAAATTGGCCAAAAAGACGCAGGAAAATATTTACAAAAACACATTTCCCAACGGCCTTGAGTGCCTTTCCTCCTCTTCTCCTCTTTGCTTTATTCTGTTATTCCATTCCTTTGTTTCCCATCTTTTCCACTCCTTCCCTCACCTCTTTGCCTCTCACCTCCTTTCTTTTTTCCCCACGTCATCACTTCCTCGGTGTTCTCTAATTATTCGACTCTGTCGCCACTTCAAAGTGGCCCGTTAGCTGATTGAAGCTCGTTAAGGAGAGAAAACGAGCCGGGGAATTTCATAATGGCCGCCGACGTTCGTTAGCAGGAGATCTTGAAGATGGAGAGAGTGTGTGTGTGTGTGTGTGTGTGTGTGTGTGTGTGTGTGTGTGTGTGTATGTGTTTGAGTGGTGGCTGGTTGATGAGATGGATCGGTGGGTGTGTTTTGGGGATTTTATGTGAAGGGTGATGGATAGGTGTGTGAATGGATGGAGCAGACTGCTCCAAAAATCTGTGTGTGTGTGTGTGTGTGTGTGTGTGTGTGTGTGTGTGTGTGTGTGTGGTATTACTGTTTGTTTAGTGCATGAGTTTGTGTCCATCCAATTTGCAGCATCCTTGTTTAATGCATTTCTGTCTATGTCTGTCACCGTGTGTGTGTGTGTTGTGTGTGTGTGTGTGTGTGTGTGTGTGTGTGTGTGTGTGTGTGTGTGTATGTGCCCTTTCGATTACCCTTGAAATATGAAGCAGCGTTGACTAAAAGGTCAAAAGCTCCCCGCGCAGCGCAGATGTGGAAATTCAAACAAAAGTACCAAACACTTGAGTGTTCAAACACTCGATAATGAGTCCCCAACCAATCAGTGCAGAGTATGAAGACAAGCAGCAGATAGTTTTACTAATCACCAGTTGGAGAATCCTGTTTTCGTTTGAGATGCAACCCATTAGTAACAACAACATTTAAAGGACTATTCCTAGCTCAATACTTTTGCGCTTTTTTGGTACTGTCATAAACATGTCATGACACCTGTCATAAATATGAATAAGAGGTCTTTCTTTCTCGCCAAGTATGTAAGCTGCAGGTAGCAGCAGACTTTGATTAGCCTTCTCAAGCAACCACTGTCTGCTCCTCACTAACTAACTCTGAGTACATTTCCAAGGTGATTTAGGTTACAGTCATCAAATAAGTCTTATAACATTCAATGACATCTTTAAAACAAGTCCAAAATGTATCCATGTACTTGACAAAATGAGGTTAAGGAAAATATTCATGACACTAATAATACAATACACTATAATTATCACATCACAGCCAGTGAAAGTTTGATGATGTCAAGTTGTCATAACAGAGACTTTTGTCTTGGTTAATGTCAAACTGTCATAACAAACATATTTCTTTCTTGGTTAATGTCAAGTTGTCATGGTAAAGATATAACTGAATGTATTATTGTCAAGTTGTCATAACAAAGACATCACAAACAATGTCACAATAACAAAGACTCCCTCATTTTTATGAAAGATGCCATGACATGGTTATGAAAGTGTAATGACACTCTTATGCTCATCCCTTAAAACAAAATGTCACAATTTTTTTCATCAGAATCAAGTTTATTGGCAAGTAGGTTTACATATTCAAGCAATTTGTCTTGGTGTTTTGGTGCCTAAAAGAGTAAACATAGAAAATATCAAAATATCAGCGTTTTAGTGTCAGGGGGGTCTCGGGCCTTGTTGACGAGGCCAGCTGTAGTGGGGAAAGAACTGGTGGCGTGAGGTTTTGGTCCGGATGGACTGCAGCCTTCTGCAACACAAACTGAGGGGTCAGCCACAATCTTTCCTGCTTCTGGTCCTGGAGAGATGGCAGATTGCAACCAATCACCTTCTGGGCAGAACACCAACACACCGAGGCAGCCATCTGCGACGCCATCTTAAGATGTCATGAATCTGGTTGTGAATTGCATTATAAATACTGTTTAATCTACCATGTAGTAAATACTGTATATCTTTTCAATTGTGATGGTTAATCTTGCAGATATTATAGGCTACAGTTTAGGATAAAAAAAAAAATAAGTAATTGTTCTCTTATCTCCTAAAAATGATGTTCATATTTAACTCATTTGAATTGACAGTTAATTTAATAGTAATTTTAAATCCTTCTTTCAGGAAGAAAAAAACAAGGAAAGATTTATATCAACTAAGACATACTATTTAACCTTTTATATGGTTATGTTAAGTCAACTAATGTGAAATTGGTTTGCTTATAACAAAACCCTTGTTTGCATCAGAGGATTAGATGATGATGATGATTAGATTGATGCAGCAGAACTACAGATAACGTCTTTTTAATTCCATTCATTCTTCCTCGTCAAATCCTGGCCTCTATATTACCCACAATGCAACTCTACAGCCAGTGGTTCTAAGGACAGAAGAGGCATGTTCACTTAAGAGGAAACATTAGGAGAAAAAGTATGAATTTGTTCATTAATTTAGTCTATAATGGAGACATCATTTTGTTGGAAAGATTCGTGCCCAATGGCAGACAGGAAAGCGAGGCTTTTAGGGAACCGATCTAGATGCGGATGGTGTCATTATACTATAGCCATTACACTGTGCAATCAACATTTACTTCATAATGATAAGTTTAAAAAGTTGCCTATTTCCACTTTAAATAGCCACTCAGCACTGTTTAGGTTGTTAGTAAGAACAGCCAACAGTGCCACTAGCCAGCAGCTCAGCTCATTAAGTATGCACCTCTATATAATAAAGTGTTAGCACATGTCATAGTGCTACAAGGCATAAAAGATTTAACAGTGGCACCCTGCAGTGAGATAATTACACTTCTTTATGATAGAAATCAACATGTTTCTTGCTGTTACTATATCAAGGGACTTGCCTCTAAGTAACATATTTTCACCTTTTTTTTAAGTAATCTAAAAATAAGTGACTTTGCCTTGGAAGCAAGTGAAACAGTTTCATTCTGATGACGTTTTTTAATACTTGTTTTAGTAAGTAATGACTAATTTAAAACTAAAATAAAGTGTTGAATTAATCTGTAAAGTAGCTTCAGTGCTACCATTCATTTTCTGGACTCAGTTTTGTGAAAATATTTTTGTGTCTTCTTCTTCAGCTCACATTTAACCATTCATCATCATCATCATCATCGTCGTCGTCGTGGTCGCCGTCACTGGACACGAGAGCGAGTTTCTGACCAGAGTGGACTGATGGTCATTAACACACAGCACGTTTCTCTGGATGTCTGGATATGTTGGACAGCGCACAGGATCACAGCAAGTGGACACCAGAGGTGGGACTAAGTCACACATGTCCAAGTTTCAAAAGGTCACCTTTATTGTGACATGCACGATTACACAGTCACCCATCCTGTGTCAGGCAGCTGCTGTGCAGTGTCCAGCAGCACACAGAGGAAACCCACAGAGGCATAGGGGGGAAACATGCAAACTCCACATAGAAAGGCCAGAGCGAAGCGAGATTTGTACACGCAATCTTCTTGTTATGAGGCTAAAATGCTAACCACCGTTCCACCATGCCACGTTCAAGTCCCCAGTTACTGTGGGGAGACTAAAGAAAGTCAGGTCATACAAAATGCAGTTTCCATATGTAAATCAAATGCAGCTATGTTAGCTATTAATGTGTCCACATAGTTAAACGGTTAACATTATATATTCCCATGTCTGTTTTTTACATTAGTGATATAAGCCTGACGTAGTAGTAGCTGTTACTGCTGCTACACGATGTTCAGACATATACTGATTACATTACTTACCCAAAACCTCCAGCATATAAGTGTGTTAGCAATGGTTGGATGACGGACGCTACAATAATAACAGTGGGGCAAGGGTCAGATTTTTCTGTGTAATGCTGCAGGCTAATCACAGCCTGACACGAGGCTGTTTGACAACTGGATATGGTTGTGCACACTGAAGAAAGATCATGAGTTTATTAACTGGTGTGAACATTTCCTCCTAGTGGCATCCTAAACAATATTTCTTCTCAATAAAATACATAGTTGACTCAAAGCCAAGTCTAGCATAGCTTAAACTTCAGTGTTTGCTCTTTGGCTAATGTTTGATCAGCTAAAAAGACACATTTGATACCTTTCTTTGTCGGTTTTGTAGTGATGGATGAAGCTGGGTATTGTGGAGTTCACGTCACTGATTTTTAAGCTGCAGACCTTGCATACTGCTGTTCTCTTCTTACTGCTATCATCGGCAACATAATCTTTGAATCTCAATTTTACTATTTTTGGGCTAACGTTCTCCCTGACCGCTGTTTTGTATGTTGGCAGCTGCTGGTCTGCTGCATCCAAGGCTGACAGGTTTGCATGCATTGCACTAAAAAAATCACCAAATAACATTTTAAAAGCAAACTTAACTTGTCAGTACAAAAATGCAAATATTTAATATCCAAAATTTAAAAGTCATTTGCAACACACGTCACCTATATACTACTATCTGGCCCAACAATGATATAATGGTGTTGTGTTGATATTCTTGGGTATTTTTTTTAACATTATTTCAAAGTCTTTTCCTCAAGAACAATTAAAGACCATCCTGCACTTGGGGGTGTGATTTAATTGTAGTTTCTTGATGGACATATAGCTTTAGCTTACTCGTTGATAACATAGCAAATCATGACTGTTTGCTACTATTAACAGGCAATAAAACTGGGCTCAGAAGCCTTCATAGCAGTTTTTACAGGGAACACATAAGCAATAAGCACTCCGCTAGCTGTTTCATGTGTTTTGACAACACAGTAAACAACACATCCTTTAAACACCAGCAGTAACATCAGCTTTAAACAGCGCTGAGGAAAGGAGCAGTACATTTGTGTCGTGGGGGACTCAACTTGATACAACCTGTCCCAGAGCGTGACGACAGAAACTTACTGTGTCTCCTGCTCTGAGTCTGCACGGAGACTTATTCTCTGAAGACCAGCTGCTTGAGCTAATAAACAGTAAATGTTAAAAAAAGACTTCTTTTTTCTCTGCTGTCTGTTGCCACAGTGAAATTCCATAGCATGACTCATCAACAGAAAAAGTTACTCAGTGATAGAAATAGCCTCAAATAAGTACATAAAGTTAAAAACTGCTTTTATTCATGCGTCAAACACTTAGTTGATATTCAATAGAAATTTAATCCCGCTGCTGGATATGTCTTATTCTGAATACATTGTTGTGTTTTATTTTAGTGTCTGATCTTTCAACAGTTGTTCAGTATTTTAAGTTGACTCTCTGGCTAGCTAACTCTGGGCTCTATCGACCAAAATCACTGGTTTTATCTGCATTCATTTATTCAATTCCACCTTTGTCCAAGGTATAGTGTTCTAGACTGTACATAGTAGCTTTTTCCAAGCAAAAATGAACAAACAAACTTTTCCACTCTTACTTTTATAAACTTGAATCATACCAGGTCTGCATAGGGTTTGATATGTTACCAGACTAACTGACAGACATGGAATGGAAGTATTATAACCTCAAAAAAGTATTATAAACTCCCTCAGCACTGTGTGATAGAGTTAAGCTTTAAGCAGTGCAGGCGATGACTGACTCGACCTGATCTGACCCATACATGTCAAACTTCAGTCTGAACACCGAAGAATACTGAAGAGACCGCTCAGGGCTTCGGGCTTCACCAGATTCATTCATGTCAGACAGTCAACTTGATGTTTGTTAGCCCCGTCTCAGTTAAGTAAAAGTATTATCAGCAAAATATAGGCTACTGTGTCAAAAGTAAAAACACTCCTCCAGTGGAATCACACAATTTCATATTATAATATCTTTATATTACTGATGCATTAAACTATAAGGGGTATTTAAATAATGTAAGTGGCTGAGGTGAAGCAAATAGTAACCTCTTTAAAATGTTGAATACTTCAGCCTATAACAAGAGGAATATATATATATATATATTTGTGTGTGTGTGTGTGTGTGTGTGTGTGTGTGTAAGTCTGAGGGTCTGCAACATCCAACCTAAGAGAGCTGGTGCATCTCCAGTTTCTTCATTTTGTCTTTCCAAAGTCTATTTGTGAACTACAAACCAAAGACATCATGATGAGATCAAAACGGTAGCCTACAATACCTTAATTATGACATCATCCGTGAGGTCAGTTTCTGAGATCAAAGTCACAAATTTATGAGGAAAAATACACACACAAATCAGTATATCGCTGCCTGAAACAGTTGATTTGGATGACGCGTCAGCTTTTGTGCATAAGGAGCTACAATGCATGGACAAATGCAAGGATATCACTGGGTTTATCTGGGCAGTTCAGATTGGATTTGTGGTACAGCAGGACACAATACAGTACAATCAAATGAATCAATCCTATATATAGTATTTCCAATAAATTTACAGTAAATCCAACTGCAAAGTATAATTTGATTCGGTCATCCACTGCAGGCAGAACAAACAGCAAGCTCTGGTTCATCCAACCTGGTAAGCTGAAGCAACTTTTTCTTTTCTGTTTCTTTTCTTCTTTTTTCTTTTTTTCTTTTTTTTCTGTTATAGCATGTGTTACTGTTGATTGCAGTTGCAAGGGGGTATAACAACCACTTTCAGTTTGTGTGATGAATTCACATAGAAATGAGTTTCCATCTGAAACACATAAACACTGACAGAACATATTTAGTGAGTCAGTATGGAGTTAGCATGATTATAATTGGTAGTTTGTGCGGTAGCGCGTTGGTTTAAAAGCGGGATCGAGCCAGAGAGCTTTGATTTTACTGATTGGTCAGTTCCCGCCCTGAACCATGACGTAAATCAGTTCAAAGCTCTATATTTTTGCAGAAGTCACACAGCTACTAGATGCTCATTGTCTCTCTGTTTGAGTTTCAAGTTCGTGAAGTTCACTCATGAGTCAGGGTGTGAGTCACTGATCTCTCGAAGTCGACTCGGGTGATTCAGCTGATGTAAGCTGTGTACATTTGCTTAAATGACGTTTAAAACCCAATTTAAATGCCCAGGCCAACAGGGAAGGAGTGGGCAGAGAGAGTCTGTGAGTAATGTTCCCCTGCTTCCCTTAATGCCATCAAGGTGACTTTGAACAAGCCACTGAACCCCCAGCTGCTCTGCTGAAGCTGCTCACTGGTCAACTGCAAAATGCTGCTTGGGAATGCAGGCGACTGATAGAAAGGCATATCTTACTGTGACCACAGGGGATTGAAGCTCTTTGAAATGTTGTTCTGGAAAGGTAAACTTAGAAAACCTGTGTCACGGCAGTGCCCCCAAACATTTAGTGTAGAACTTAATATTAGCATTCTGTTGCGACTTTGCAGGATGTAGTCAACAGTCATACATAAAGATGGATTGCTTACTAAACCCTACCTTACTGCAGCTGAAAGTTTCCAGAGTGGTTTTCATTTAATTTTGTTCTAAACTACTGTAGTGGAGTGACTGAGCCTAAGAAACTAATATAAACCTGCCTTCAAAGTGCAACTTTTCTGAGCTGCCAAATAACCCAACTTGCATATTTGTACTGTGGTAAGAAAGCTACACGGGTCTGAGGAGAACATGCAAACACATCAAACCATCAAGAACAGCACTTAAGATATCATTATTTATTGTTATGAAATTGTTAAAATGCAGATTTTTTTTAAAAAATATCCTCTGAAAATGTGGTTTCAAGTATGTCTCTAAAACATTAAATATTCATGACCAAGCATCAGCCATTAAAGGTGCAGTTTGTATTGGTCAACTGATTGATTCATATTACAGACAAACAGATAACAGATTTGATTACTCTTCGATTTCATGTCAAAATGGCTGTCGTCAAAAAGGTTTATTGTTAAAGGGTCCTGAACATCTTCATTGTAAAGCTGCATTAAAATCTCAACATCAATACATAACCTTCTTTTTGAACCATATATGTTACGCTTACCTTGAACGGATCTTGACAAATGACTCATATAATCTTATCTTGACCTCTAACAGCACTTAGAATCATCGAATGACTGGTTTCACAGCTCGTACAACTATTTCTCCACAAGCGGCTGTGAATTACAGCACCAGCAAAAAATGGAAGTGTGAGGTTAACGTGACCCCCGCTGTACTTTTTCTGCAAAGTTTAGCGTGAGTCAGTGTGCCAGTCACTGGTCCATGCATTGAGCCAACACTTCACCCCCGGTTACAAATCAGCGGCTGACATGAAGTCATCTCCCTCTTTAAAAGCCTGCAAGTCACACAGCTAAACTGTACAATGTGTTTAGCTCAAATAAATAACAGTAATCTGCTGCTGAACTCATCTTCCTGAACATCGAGGGGAACAGTTCATTTCTGCGTCTAACATTACTTGATGTGTAATTTGTCAGCAGCAGGACCTCTGCTGCGCCTTAAATATCCGCCTGTCACATTTTGCATACGAGCCTTCAGCGGCAGCTTGAAAACCGGCCTCTCAAACGTGTCATCGTTCATCGCAGCCCACTTATTCCGGCCCGTTAAATGCCAGGCACGCTGACCCTCGAGTCCTTGAGTGGGTGAATGTTTTGACTTGATAAATGAGAGCGCCCCAGACTCCCCACAGAGCTGTTTAACCTTTGTTTTTTTTCAAAGATGTATAATTATCCAATGAACACTTGAAGAACACAACACAGGAAGTGATAATTGAGCTTATTTTTGCCGTTTTCCACCTGACCTCTTACCTTGTTTTATCATCACCTTGCTTTTTTACACTATTAACCTCCAACACTGACTAACAAGAGGAAATAGGTGCAACAAAACAGTTATTGCTGCCTTTTAAACCTTAGTTGTAATTAAGTTTTAGCCTGCTTTTTCCTCCCTCTAGTGTCTTGTTACTGGTTCCCATGTTGATTAGTCTCTTTATAGCGTTCTGCCTTTTTCTATTTTTAGCGATTATGTGCATCCTCTTTAATTCTCAGTCACTATTTTTGCTTCAGCTAATTCCCCCTTTACAAGCGCAAACCCCCGTGTTTGCCTCCACCTCACCTGTGCAAAACAGAGGAAATTAGCAAAGCAAAATAACGAACTATTTTTACCTGTGCTAATCTCCCCATTTCTCCCGTTCCCCTCGCCATTATCTCGTGTTTTTTGCTACCTTTACAAATCCACCCCCTCTCTTCTCTCCACACACCTGTGCGCAGGAGGAAATTAGTCAAAACAAAATATTATTAAGCTCCAAATCTACCTCCAATTAGCGGGAGCTCATTTGTCTCCTTTGAAGTTCTAGTTAAAGGTAAAAGAAGATGTTTTAATTAAAAGACAGGGAGAAAAAAAGATGATGATTGGAGACAAATGGAGGCTCATTAAACATCTGAGAGAGAAGATAGGTGAGCTTATTTTAAGAGTGAGATGAAATCTCACTGAATGCTGATTGACCCTCCTGCACCCTATGAACTATCTGCTTTTTATTTTTTCATTTTCAAACTTCTTCTACCCCTTTTTTCTTTTTAATCCTGCTCTTTTTACATGTTAGTCTTTCCATCCTTATAGGATTAACCTAACTTACTTTCTAGCCCATCCTCACCAGAAATAAAACAGCTGTACATGTCATCCTTGCTGCTATATTATTATGACCAAAATTACGTTTATTGTTAGGCGGCGACCTCTGGCAGCCTTAGTAATTATGACAGGAGCAAAGGAGGAAGTCGGAGGATGTAGTGTAAAGAGCAACAAAATGACTTTCACACAGTCGACAGCTGATTGCGTCTCATTTGAAACAAAAAGTCAACATTGATTTATTTGAACTTTTGTACACAAGTTAACTCATGTAAGTTACTTAATTTATGACACACACATGACATAACAAACCCACCGAGACTCTCACCCAGAGGACAGCTGTTCATGTCGCCCAAGTTATGTGTGTTATGTGCCTCAACAACATAATCTAAAGTGTTTCAAAACAAAGAAAACCGCTCATTTTTTCACGATTTTGAGAATTTCTTTAGTCATTCGAATTTGTCTGGTTGGTTAATAACGCATGTTTTTATGGTATGACAAACTCAGAACACACATTTATTGTTGCTTTAAAAGACACACCTTTCAAGCACCTATGCTTGTTGCAATGGATATTTAAATTCCTGCTGTGCTTTGCTGGACTGACGTGCCAAGTCAAACTGAGTCAAGCCAAGCAGTGCATTTGTACAGAGCAGGGTGAGTGCAGTAGTTTGGTTCAAAAGCTGAAGTCAGAGTGAACCTCAAGGTTCAAGGAGTACAAGCAGCACATGATTTGTGGCAGCTTATTTGTCCCGCCCCTCCTCCACAGTATTCGGATGCCTGGGTGTAAACTGACAGTGATGAACACAACATTTCACCCAAAGTTGAACATTTTGTAACTCTGTGCGACCAGAAAAAAATGCCAAATGTCTTGCTGCAAGTGAATATTTTGCATTCCCACTGGAAACAAACAAGAAATAATGCTGGTTGCAGTGTGGACACAGCCCCTGAAGCCTTGTTCAGATTTTTAGGCCAGAGACATTTTTTTTTTTTTGCACATTCAAATAAATTTTAGTCAGATTTCCACAGACACGTGTCAGTCTGGATGCTCAAAGTTTCTTTTACATCACTTACAATGCAACACACGATGGCCACGTCAAATCCAGAGTGATGAAAACGCATTAGAGCAGCTGAGCAGAATCAACGAATAAACAACAGTCAGTGGACAGACGGAGGAGTTCTGCACCGTGACTTGACAGTGGGATTGGTTGGAGGACGAGATGATAGAAATCTGCATCACCAGTATGTGTAGTTACTGACGCCTTCAAGCAACACCACAGCAACCATGTAGATACACCGGTAATATCTGGACACACAAATCCAGTCTGATAACTTGCAAATAACAGTTTGGGCAGTTGATCTTGAAGGTCTTAAGTGAGGAAATCTGATTTGCCTGCAGTCTGAACTAAAGCTTAAATTTACCATCCTGTTATTTGGTTTGAATTTGCACCAAATGATGTGGTATCAAAATAAAATACAGAGAGAGAGGGTATTTTTGAGAGAAAGATTACAGGTTATAGTTTTGCACACCTCCTTTAAAGATGAGAAGTGGAAGTGAATGAGACGAAAATAAAACAGAATAAAAACGATAATAGTATAACAAAACACACGAGGGGGAAAAGAAGGGCCAGGAGGAAGGGGAAAGAAGAAGAGAGGTGTTGCAGCAGGGGAGTGTTATTGCTTGTGATGTGTCATCTCCACTCTAACACCAAGCAGTCTGGCTGCAGGCCTACAGGCCAGGCTGTATCACACCGAGAATACAGGCCACCTCCACAAGTGCAGAGGTCAGGTTAGCAATGCCAGCTCAAATCTCGTTTTCTCACCTCAAGAGTTGCAGCAGCTCTGAAAGTACAGTGAGGGCATATCTGCTCAGAAGTTCAAAGTGAAATTCTCTTTTGGGTTGAGGGTTTCTTTGGTAGAAAATAGTCCCTCTGTAAAAAAAAAAAAAAAAAAAAAAAAAAAGTAAGGATTTTACTGAGAAACTAGGACATTGTTTCTTGAAAGAGCAGTGGCAGAGGACAGATTCAGATCCTGCACTTGAGAAAAAGTAGCTCAATTAAAAAACGTAGAGGTACTTATCATGCAGGTAGAATGGCCTCTGTAAATGTTATACTACTGTATCTTATCTTATTTATACACAAATGGACACAAGCGACACACCGTTTCGGTCGGTTACAAACGTGCTGTCAATGACTCTCTCAGTCCAAATCAGCCCAGCAGTTCACTTCAGCTCGCTTCAGTTCCAACAACCCGACACAGAAGAAAATAAATACCTTCCTGTCACCGTCCTCTGGTTCCTCTAGTCCCATAAAGCTGCTAGACAGAGGGTCCATTGAGACACTGGAGCGAACATCCCCTCAGCATTTCAGAGCAGAGAAAATTGCTCATTTTTTCATCATTTTGAGATGAAATCTCAGAAAATATAATCATTAAGATCAAAAAGAGCTTTAAGCTTGTTAAATCCTTTTATTATCTCTCCTCATAATTTGGCCTATATTCCTAACATTACGACCTTTCCCCTCATTAGTCTTTTCTCCAGCAGCGAATAATGGGTTCTCCCATAATGAACATGAAGGCAACACTAATTTATTGACTACACATTTCGTTGGGAGTACCTTCGCTATTTCAAGTAAAAAACTAAATTAAAATAATAACACCATCCATGATTGGCTCGGATCATGGGATCCTGATATCCCTACCCCTCAGTATTTCTGTACTATCTATGTTTATTGAGATTGATTCCTGTTTTTATTCCTCCATAGAAAGGCTTTTTAATTTCTTAAAACTAATATTCAGGTAATTTAAGAGGAATCAAAGATATCATAAAAGACAACTTTCATTTTAATTATCTCTGCTCTGCCTCATGAAGACAGCAGAAGTCTTCCTCATCTTGTAAAATCTTTTCTAATTGTCTTAATCAATGTATTAGAGATGAGAGCAAGTGTTGAATCAGATAGACTGCTTCATTGTTCACTACAGTATTGTCTTATTCATTGTTATCCATTTAGTCATCTGTCTCTCAGTTTGAATAATAAGCCCAATTCTACTCTTTTTGTCAGATGAATGTGGGATCCAGCTACCAACCTGCATGCTTTTTACATCATTGTCTTTTCATCTCTTTCCCCACCACCACCATCTTAAAATCTAGAGAATCCATAGAAATCCAGTTAATCATAAATGGAAAGCAGCTGCTGTTTTCTTACACAGTTTTTAATAATCTCATTCTTGAGAATTGGATCAAATTATGTCCTACAGAAAAATGAAGCCTTTAAACATTATTAGTACTGACACGTTTTGGTGAAAATTTAAGAAAAGTTTTGTTTTGCTTTGATTTTTTAAATGTTTTTGTTTTTTCTAAATTTACCCTACTACCAGACAAGAATTCACATCTTCAAACAATTTGAAAATGTGTTAAAAGCCATTAAAATCTAAAACTAACAATACCCACTGATAACAATGTGCTATTATCTGTGTTTTCAAATAGATTTTTAAAGTTGTGTCCCAGAATAGCAATGATTTAATCAGGCATAAAGAGGTTTAGCTGTACCCCAAAGGACCCCGTCTCACTTTTTGGCTTAAAAAAGGCGGAAATACTGCTCAAGCACCAGTAAGCTTTCTGCTTTTTTTTTTTTTTTTTTTTACAAATTCATTAAATAATATTAATAACAGATGTATCTCAACCATTACATGCTTTTCCATAATTGAAGAGTAAAATTCAAGCCCCCCTCAAAATATGATTTTCTCCCAATTCACAACAATAAGTGAATAATAACTGGCCAAAAGCCAAGAGTAAAGTTGTTAATCAGCATATTCCCTTAAGATCATAAAATTAAAAGTTGGTAAGGTAACCCAACAACTTATAATCGGTTTAAAAATACGTTCATATTCCATCTGCATGACCTCAAAGTTTAATAAGATTCAGTATTCTTTCTACTGTTCATATATATAGTTATTATTCTATGGAGAGCATGTATTTTCATGCATATTCATGTAATGCCATGCTGTATTTTGGAGAAAGCGGGGACCAGAGTATATTTAATTAATGCACATACATATGAGCACACATGCACAAACCACACATGCTAGTCATATAATAGACACAGGCAAAATTAATTGTATGCAAGCCAGTGTATATACGGTCATTATGTTTATCTCAGCACACACGAACACAAGGATGTACACATTCACACACACACACACACACACACACACACACACACACACACACACACACACACACACACACACACACAGTTACAGTCAATGTATTGTGACCTGAGAGTACTATCAAGGGAACATTAACTGTATTGTTTGGTCTCTCACTCTCTAAATTTGGTGTATTTGTGGGTGTGCTTCTGTTTTTACCCACATCCACACCCCGGCTGTGTCTGAATGAATCACAGCGCTAATGACACACTGTGAGTTAGCACCCACATTAATGTGTCTGTGTGTGTTTGCTTTATATACTGTACGTGTCTGGATTTGAATGTGAAAATGTAGGCTGTGTGTGTTTCTGTGTTTGTGTGTTTTTGTGTGTGAAGCAGTCAGTATCACAGCGATAAAGGACTGAGCACATGAATAATGAGGTATACACGTCAGGGAGTGGGAGTTGAAAAGACAAACACACACACACACACACACACACACACAGACACGAGGAGGTACATATATCTTTATCTACACTCTTAGAAATGAAGGATTCAGAGCAGGTTCTTCCTGACAGGTTGATGTTCTACCCAAAACCATATGCTTCTGAAGATCTCCTTGGTGAAGAAAGGGTTCTTCAAGGGCTCTTTGTAAGACAGAAGACTGAAGAACCTCTTTTATCAAAAAAAAGAAAAAAAACTGTTTTGAAAGAAAAAGTTTGTCAAGGATTGTTGAAATCCTTGAAGAACTTTTTCATCAAGGTTTTGTCAAGGGTTCTTTGAATCGTAATGTAAAAGGGTTCTCGATAAAAATCTTGGAATATTAAAGGGTTCTCAGTAGACCCTCCTGGATGGGTTCTAGATAAAAACTTAAGAACCCCCAGAGTTGGTTTTTAGACAAGACCTTTGAAATAAGAAAAGTTTTTATCTTGAATCCCCATGTGAGTTTTGGATAAATCCTTTGGAATATAAGGGGGTTCACAGTAGAACCCGATAAGTGGGTTCTAGATAAAACCTTTGGAGTATAAAAGGGTTCTTGGAAGAATTTACCTATTAGGTTCTAGACAAATTTTTTGGAACATCAGAGTGTTCACAGTAGAACCCCCTGGATGGGTTCTGGATAAAACCTTTGGAATATAAAAGGGTTTATGGTAGAACCTCCTGCGTGGGTCCTAGATACAACTATTGGAATAAAAAAAGGTTCTCCATAGAACCCACTGGAATGGTTTCTACATAAAACTTTTGAATTATAGAAAAGTTATCAGAAGAACCCCAATGGTGGGAACATTTTAGATAAAAAGGTTCTCATTAGAACTCCCCAATTGGATTCTAGATAAAACCTTTGGAATATAACAAGATTCTTGGAAGAACCCCCCTGAGTGGTTCTTGTTAGCACCCAGAACTGGAAAACATTCTTGATAGAAGCCCCAGGGATGGTTCTGTGTGGAACCATTAGACCATAGAAGGGTTCTCTGTAGGACCTCTCGTAGAGGGTTTTCTGCAAACCCTTCACAGATGGTTCTACGTATGCCGCTTTGCATTGAGGTCTAGGTAAAACCCTCAGAAAGGGTTCTGAGTGGAACCTTATTAAAGGTTCTACCAGGAATCAAAATGGGGTCTCCTATGGGGATAGGCTGAAGAAACCTTTATGGTTCCAGTCAGCACCTGTATTTGTGAGAGTGTACAGCTGAGCAGAGACAGAACATCCTCTATCTCCTCTTCATCTCCCCCTGTCTCTCCCTCTCTCGCTCTAAATAGGTGCTGCATTAAAGCACTTGGATGCCACTTTATTTAATGGGGAGCCTTTCTGGAGACGCAACTGCCAATTGACTGGAAGAAATGTGTGTGTCTGTTGTGTGTGTGTGTGTGTGTGTGTGTTGTGTGTAAGGGAGGTTAGAGTGAGCTCGTCCTGGTGCCAGCAGCCAGATTGTATTAATGGCATAAATGAATCAAGCCCAGGAACCTTGGAGGGCGCGTTAGTGCCAGCAATGTTTCCGGAGGGAGGGATATTCCCTGAACCCCTCGTGACCTTGGAATAAATAAAACAAGAGCTCTCCGCTCGATCATCAGAGATACAGCTCGACTACTGGATCCACTTGCATCACAGAGTCTTTATAGCTACTGGCTGTGTTTAATTGGCTGTCAAAATACAGTGTTGACTGTTGGACCTGGTTGTCACAATGCAGCGTTAAATGTCACCTGATGTGCAGCGGGAAGAAATGATTTGCAGGCTCAACGTCAACCTGCAGAACTATGTGTTTGTATTTGAAATCATTGGACGGTAATAAAAAGTATCAGTTTTGATGAAATCTGAGCTCATCTGATACCAGCAAGTAGCTTTTTTCCCCAAAAAACTGTATTCACTATAATTATATTCCATGAAAATCCATTAAATTGAGGTGAATTTGCATGTCTTGTTAATGTTTCTGTTTCTTTTATGGAAGCGGTGTTGTTTTGCTCTGAAGAAGCATTTGAGACAGATGTATCATCCCGTTGACGTTGTCAATTGATACAGAAGCATTCAGCTATAGAAACAAATAATGAAACATCTGATATAACAGTTAGGCCACAGCACACAGTGGGATACACCTATCAGCTGTGCACAAGCGCCTTGATTAATTCATGGGTGTGTTTTAGGTCAAACATGCAATGAACCAGGATCAGAAAGTCGGCTCTCATTACCTTTAAGAAGGAGGTGCACCTGGAGCGCAAGTGTTGGTAGCACGGTGGTGAAATAAGGAGGGGGAAAGAGACAGCATGCTCAGATATAACATCTTCTTCATTTTTTATGTTATAGATCATAATTGTTTAATCCTTTGTTTTTTCTGGATCCCAATAAACACACGGACACAAACACTGCAGTTGCTAAAGCTGTGTGCAGATTAGCTGAGATTTATTATAATTGTAATAATAATTCCTTTTTAGCAAGAATAATTTTAGACACACACACACACACACACACATACTGTTTAACAGAAATGAAAGGTGTTTTGTGATTGTGTGCTTCAGCCAAATGCACTGGTTGCAATCTTGTGCAGAGGGACCCACTGCGTCACAGACTTTCAACTCCATCACATTGTGTACAAGATGCCCAAATTTTCCACGCTTTGATTTTGCCTTTATTCTTAGACATCCCTCCCACGGGCACACAGACTAGGTGCAGGGTCATTGGCGATCTTGCAAACGTGACAAAAATGACAACTGCGCTGGTGTAAGATATCAATTCTGTGCCACCAGTGCCATCCACTTTGTAAAATACAGACCTGTACATTTAAGTTCAAGTGACTATGATCTCTCACAACCCAAAGGTATTATGACAGTATAATTGTGTGACAGGAGTCTCCTGTTCACCTCCTTTTCTGCTCATACAGTCAGTGTTCCTTTATTTGACACAAACCATGATCTTCCCTCACTCTATCCAAGTTTATTTAGTGCATAAGGGTCACATCACATCACAAGACTGAATGATTTATGAATTATTTTGAGATTTAAGAAAATGTTTAGCTTTAATTGAATTATTGCAGTGGCTTGAAGCTACAAGTTTCTGATCAGCCACATTTGTGTTTTTGCTCCCTCGGTAGAATACACGCTTTGATCATTTTACCTCTCTGGAAGTAGCTCAAAATTCCTGTGCTGCATAATTCAAATATAATTCAATTTCTCCCATGCAGAGTTTACCTTTAAAACTCATAAATGCAAATAATAGATGCAGCACTTCACTAAACATATAATACTTTTTGAACTGTGAAGCATTAATTAACTTCTACATTTTCCACGCGGCAGGAGGAACTGTTGTTACCAGAATGGAATGAAAATGAACTGACAAACTAACTGTTTGTTGAATTAAACTTTGAATCTCAAATCATGAGTTAAAAATGAATTTTTACAGAGTTTTGAAAGTTTGTTGTTGACACTCAATGTCATTTGAGAGGAATATGCAGGTTTAAAATGTAAAAACGCATTGTTTTTCAGCTAGCGGGGTGAATTTATGGAGGAGCTATAGTGGGAAATTGGAAACGTAGCAAAAAGAGTAAAAATAACTTGAATAGGGTTTATTAAATATAGAATTCGTTGTGATATCAACCAGGATGTGTGCTGTGTAAAGAGGAGGCACAATAAACTGTAGCTTCAGCCAACACCTTCTACAGACTGCAGAAATGTTTGTTGTTATTGTATTTTTATGATAATTATCCCATCTTTCCATATTGTCTCTATTATCGATTGCAAAATTTCAAATTCCAAAATGAACTACGAACATTAACTTAATAGCTACTGACCGTCAGAAGTTCAGCAAACTGTTTGCCAACAAGCTTGTTTGAGAATCCCTACATAATTTCCCTCTGCTGGAATGTGGATATCTTGATGATCTGTCTAATTACTCGAACTGCATGTACTAAAATGATTTCCCATCTTGCATGTGTTTATGCTCATGTGTTGATGAAAGTTTGTCTTATATAACTTGTAATGGAAGGCATGTGTGGAGGTGGTAAATTGTATGTGCCTACTGTTTCACTGCTTTCTTGCAGTCGAGTTTGAAAAGAAAAGAGAAAGAAATTACAAAAACTGAGCCTCAATTATCTTTTTATGCAAATTATGATATATTACATTTAAGTGGGGGAATGGAATTCGCAAATTCAATAAAATTTCTTTACTTAAGGAAAGTAAATGTGCTTGTGAGCCTGTGGTTAAAAGCTTTTTGTTCCAGGAACACGTTTATTTAATAAATAATGACATAATGGTGTTTTCCACTTAAATGTTTGTATGTAAAATGCAAGACTGGGGCCTGATTCCTCGTTATTTAACCATTAACTGCTGTATGAGAATATCACTTATTTCTCCATCATCAGCTGATGCTTGTGAGCGAGCAAAATCAATCAACTCCTGATACTTCTATTACCGCGTTATGATTTTTTTATGATGTTGATGCCTGTTTATTCAACCAAACTCATGAGAGCACACCACCAATCCACATTTTATTTGCTTTTGACATTTCAAAATATTGCCAACAATTAACTTTCCACTCGAACAGAAACACACACATTTTAAGGCGGGGAAAAGAGAGATTTCTTCTGTTTCACATGGCGGAGGTGAAGAGAGCCACCGGTGGGGAAATATACCATTCTGATGACTGAAACACAGAGAAAGAGCAGTTAAAGGTCACACACACACACACATACACTGACACATGTTCATGCTCGCACATACAACACACTTACACCCGTGGGTGAATGCTCTGAATCTCGCACACACACATGCACACAAAGGTCAGTGTCCCCCTGATGTGTATTGATGCTGGAACTCATTTTCCCCCCAGTTAGACGTATCTGAAAGAGTCATCTGTGTGTGCATGAGTGTATTATTGACTTATTGAGCAAACTGCAAATAACAATAATAAGACAAAAAAATGGTAAAAGATAAATGAAGAGGATTTTCTACTAATTACACCTGCAGTGTACAGAATATCCTGCAGTAAAACACCACCACAACTCCTGTTTAAAATTCAGAGTCAAGAGAAAGAATCATTTCTATTACCAGCATCAGCTTCTTCATCCTTGAATCACTGCATCTGTATGATCAAACCTCTGAATTTGTGCTGATTTGTTGTCCAGTTTCTATAAACAGAGAGCAATTAAAGTAACCTGATGATGAGTTTGATGTCAGGTTTTTATTAATTCTAGACTTTACAAAGCTTTTTGTTATGGCTGCTGTCCGGATCTCACAGCTGTCTGCGATGCAGGAACTGTCCGTGGTCCTAAGCAGTGCAGGCAGTGCAACTGACCCTTTGCTAAGCCTCACCCTCCTTAGTTACTGTTGCTAAGTCTGCCAAACTTTCCATTCTCACGCCGCATTTATCCAGTTTATCCAGTGGTGAAATATGGCAGGTATAGATGATAGAAACAAACTCATTAACATAGACAAAGGGACTCGATTAGTGCAGTGGACTTGGAGACAGGTCACTCAGCCAGACGATAGCCAGGATAGGAGCTAAGCTAACTTGGCTTAGACCTGAGACAGCGAGCCAGAGTGAGATGCATCGCCGTTGACCCATTATGATTCTGCATCAGTCCACATCCTCCTCCTCAAACCCCCACAGAACAAATGCAGGTGCAGTGGTATCTAACTAGTTTGGCTGGAGGTAAAGTTACTGCAGCTATTTAGCTAGTCTAAGTTAGCCGAACATGCTAACGTTTGCAGCTTATGCTAGAGCATCACGTCAACATGTGGAGAAATTGAAAGCTTGTCAGCTCTAGTTACGGTTGTTAAGCTATGACTGGACAGTTGAACAGACCCTTGCAACTGTTATTAGATTGCCGTGTGTTTGGGAAATGAGGATGCTAACTCTTGCTTGATATAAGACCTCAAGTGTGCAACAGTCTGGGGTCTCTTTTGTCATATACTGTGCTTTATAATGCACCACACATTTTTGATGGGACACATGACTGGACTGCAGGCAGGCCAGTCTAATACCTCAATTCTTTTACTATGAATCCATGTTGTTGTAACATGTGCAGAGTGTGTCTTGGCATTTTCTTGCTGCTGCTGAAACCACGGACGTTCCTGAAAAAAGATGTCATCTGGATGGTAGCATGCGTTGCCTCAAAACCTGTATGTTTCTTTCAGCATTAATGGGGCCTTCACAGATGTGACTGTCAGCCAAGATGTCATGGATGCTAACACACCTCCATACCATAACAGATGTTGTGTTTTGAAATTAGTGCTGGTAACAGTCTGTCCATTTGTCACAGCCACATCACACTTTTCCACTCTCTTTCAGTCCATCTCAGATGAACTCAGGCCCCAGAGAAGTCAGTGACATTTCTGGATGTTGCGGATGTATGGCTTTTGCTTTGCGGGCACGACAACAAACTGTGTTTTCCGACAATAGTTTTCTGAAGTGTTCCCGAGCCCATGTAGTGTGCTTTGTAGAATTATGTGTTTCTAACACTTTTTTAAATGCAGTACTGCCTGAGGGGTCACAGGGATTCAATGTCGGTTTTAGGCCTTGCCCCTTACCTGCAGAGACTGGATGCCTGTAAAATCCAACCATTGTTGGTTAAATATATATACATGTGTGTGTGTGTGTGTGTGTGTGTACATGTGTATGCTTCATAACAAGTGACTAGCCTGCACTGGGGCCTGTTATACTGCCACAAGCTGATGACCAAAAGAGACTCAAAAAGAATCTGCTACTCATTGCCTGCACCTGTTTTTTTTTCCTCCAGTAACATACAGTAACATTAGTTCTTTTTCTGTAGCCAGTAGTCTTTTGTTGTTTTCTAACCACGTCTCCTGCTGAGCTTTATACAAAAAGACTTGCCTGTATCCAGCCTCTGAGTCATCTCTCTGCTTGGGTCCAAAATGCACGTTACTTATTTTAGGCAAAAAAAAAAAAAAGAAAGAAAGAAACCCATATTAGCACAATGGACCACAAACTGGGACATAGAGAAATCCAACCCCAATTGACACAAGCCTGTTCAATATGCTGTCCCCCTCTTTTACAGAGTATTAACCCATTGAATGCATTGGCGTTTCACAAAACACTGAGTGTATTTAGATGAGACTATTTTAAGGCCAAGACTACTTCTCCATTAGAATTTTGGCAGTGTGGAATACCACTTAGACCTTCATTATGAGAAATAAAATTTACATAACTGTAGCCAAAAAAAAAAAAAAAAAGTGGGACAATCGAGTGATTTAAAAACTTCCCTATTTGGTGTCAGCATTTTGTGAAAGCTGGCAGTGATGTTTGGTGATAAGGCCTGGCTCAAAGTCAGTTTTCCTGTCAATCCACAAGGCCGTCAGATGGGGTTTAGGTGAGGCTCCTGTACAGGCAGTCAAGTTCCTCCACACCAAACTGGGAAAACCAATTCTTTATGGGGCTGGTGTAGCAGTCAATAATGTAATAACTACCATTCACATAATAGCTACCTTTCATGTTATAACTCTCTATAACTTAATTTTATTAACTGGGCAATAATGTAATGCCAATAATTTAATAGCTTTTCATGCATAATGTAATAAGTTATTACATTATCGACTTTTTTTTTTTATCTTTAAATCTTGAATAATCAAAGAAGTATAGATTCCATATTATGCATCATGATAGTAATGGTCTGTGTTTGCAAACCTGTGTTCAGGCACTAAAACTACTTGAGTAGTGTTAGCCACAAAAATGCGGGGTCAATTTGTCGGCATGTGAAGAGATAGGAATGAGACCAGGCAGGGACTTTAAATTAAAAAAAATTGAAAATTAACTAGGCTGGAGCCTATCCCAGGTGGGGTACACTCTTGACAAGATGCTGGTTCATCTCTGGACACTCACATTCACACCTACAGGCAACTTAGAGTCGCCAATTAGCCTAATTAACCTGCCTGTCTTTGGATTGTGGGAGGAAGCTGAAGTGCTTGGAGAGAATCTAAGCAGACACAGGGGGAACATGCAGACTCCACACAGAAAGGCGCTGCCCAAGCCACAAACTCCCCACCCAAGAAGTAACAGCTGAGACATTTAGTTTGCATGCTACCCAGCTAGCTTCAGCCCATCCTTACAACCTTAAAAAGTGATAGAGCCACCAGCTATATGGCTAACTGAGTTAACTTGCTAATGGTGCTACAGTTAGCTGGTACTCTGATGATATGTTGCCACCAATATGTTTGGAATATGAATTCAACTGGTGAACATTTATTATTGCACCTATAAAGAGAGAAAAAAACAATGAGAAAAGTCAGAAAAATTAGCATTATGATTTAGCATCACTGGAAGTACAGGGCCTCGTACATACTGTATAATGTAATAATGAGCTTCTCTTAAAATGTATTCTAACATAATGATTTATCCTGTAAGTTGCCATTATCAGCTCCAGCACTGAGATCACGTTGCTTATGTAACAGGACAAAGTGATTCTATCCTCACACCGTCTGCTTTGTTGCTCTGTATCTGAAAAGTGATTTACAAGTTTTAGTTTCTTCTCACCTTTTCTGTCAACTCAGTTATGAAAAAAAAAACTCCCATGTACCTCTGTGGATGTTTTCTTTTAATCTCATCCTGACAATTGGCTTGTGCCAGATGTGTCTCTTGATGAGTATAGCCCCGAAACAGTCGAGGAACAAAGTGCGAAGTCTGTGTGTGTGTTTAACTAAATACTTCAGGCCCATTAGGGGAAAAAACGCTCTGAAAGCAGAAAAAAAAACTTAAATTGAAGTCGGTCCAAAATTACTGCAGAGATTTGCCATCTGAAAATTACCATAGAGATTTGCTGTCTGGTAATTGCTTGGTGTTTGTGCATGTGTGTGTGTGTGTGTGTGTGTGTGTGTGCTTGTGTGTCCAATGCACTTATTCTTTAGTCTTCAGCACTCTTAGAATTAAAGGTGCTGACTACAACAATAAAGGGTTCTTTGGTTTATTCCCATAGGAGAACTTTTTTAGGTCCTGGTAGAACCTTTAATAAAGCTGGAACAATTCAAAGAGTTCTCCCTGAAACCCAACATACAGGGTTATTTTTTTCCCAGAACATCCCATGAGAATTTCTGCAAAGGACCCTTCTGTGATCTAATGGTTCCACCCAGAACCATCTCAGGGGATTCCATCCAGAAATTTTCCATGTTTTAAAGGTGCGAACAAGAACCCCAGGGGTTCTGCCGAGAAGCCTTTTATATTCCAAGGGTTTTATTTGGAGCCCGCCCAGGGGGTTCTACCAAGAACCCCCCTTAAATTCCAAGGGCTTTGTCCAGAACCTATCCAGGGTGTTCTACAGAGAACCCCTTTATAGTTCAGTGGTTTTATCTAGAACCCACTCATGGGGCTCTACTGAGAACCCTATTAAATTCCAAGGGTTTTATCTAGAACCCATCCAGGGGGTTCTACTGAGAACCCTTGTAAATTGAATCTAGAGCCCAGCCAGGTGATGCCCAAGGAACCTGATTTATTGTGGTACAAAGAACCTTTGATGAACCCTTAAACGTTTCAAGGCTTGCAACAGTCTCTTCCACAGAATGTTCTTTGGATGAGAAGCATTCTTAATGGAAGAACCCTCGACAAGAACTTTCCTAAAAAGAAAGGTTTGTTCAGAAGAAAACGGTTCTGTCTAGAACCTCCCCACTCATTAGAACACTGTTGGAAACCTTATTTCTAAGAGTGTACATGTGTGTCTGTGCTTGCATTTCTATTTCTCTGAGGTCATATCTCTGTGCCATCAGTCTCCAGACACTGGTGGGCTGTAATTGCGTGTGTGTGTGTCCATATGTGTGTGTTCGTGTGTGTGTGTGGGTGTGTGTGTGTTCCAGGCAGAGCTTAATTGAATAGGAGGTAAAGGCCATGGGTTCCCCCCACAGTGCTCACTCTAAATGTGTCCTCACTGGTGAGGAACCGATGGGAAATCGAGCTTAGAGACACAGAGAAGGGAAGGAGGGCGAGATGACTATAAATTTGACATTCCTCAGAGAGTTTGAATAGAGGGACTGACAGAGAAAGAGAGCGTAGCTAAATGCGGGCTCCCCGATGAGACGGAACGAGTTTTAGAGAAAAGAAAACGGGAGCGATGAAAAGAGAGAGACTTTATCTAAATGTGTCCCTCCCCAGCGAGCGGGCTCGGAGACCAGGGGAGCTGTCCTTGGTTCTGAATAAGCCTCTGGCACAGAACCAAGTCAAGCAGTTAGCATTGAGCACATCGCACGGGGCTGAGGGCTCACACACCCCCACTCTGTCATTGTCTCGCTCTGTTCATCTGTCGCCCTCCCTTTTTCTCTTAACCCCCTGTCACCTCGTCTGTGTTTGTCGTTGAGAGGTGACACAAGCAGTTAGTGAAGGCACCAGAACACAACACCTCTCTGTCTGGATGAATCCATGTCTATCTGGGGAACTAAATACACATAAGTCACAGAAAAATAAGGCCTGGATGTTCACCTTTAAATTTCATTCTCGACCTTGGGGAAAAAAAAGAAAGGCAAAAATGTCCTTACAAGGGTTGCAAATTGTCAGCACTTTCCTTAATTGATAATTGGTAACATTAACAACCAATTAATTGATCAATTTCATGTTCTCTGACAGCATTACATAGCCTACGAATCATATAAAGACATAAAGGCCTACATATTAAACATGTGCATGAATATCAGAGCACACTCATACAGGGCTTCAATCATTAATCAATCATTAATCAACCATTAAATTAACCGACAACTATTTTAATAGTTGTTTTAAGTAATTTTTTAACAAATTTTATTTAGTCTTTAGTCCATTAATTCAGTTCCGTTAAGCTAAACATCTTTATGTACGTTTTATACACATTTTCTAGGCCAAAAAAACTAATCAATTAATTGAGAAAATAACCATCAGAATAATTCATAATGAAAATAATTGGTAGTTGCAGCCCTACACTCTTAAAAAAGTAAATAAAATAAGTAAGTAAATTGATTTTGCTGTCATTAGCCGTGACATGTACAACATAAAGTAAAAAATATCTCCTCTTGAACATAAAATGCGTGGTGCAAATAAAATCTGGTGCGACATAGACATTTGCTTGGGACAATATTTGGGGAATTTTCAATTATTTTTCTGCACACCAAGACTAGTAATGGATGCTTCTGTTAGGTGACTTTATAGTTTAACCATTGTAGTCTGAGAGGTGATTTTATTTCAGGTTTCATCTATCTATCTATCTATCTATCTATCTATCTATCTATCTATCTATCTATCTATCTATCTATCTAGTATGTGTAATATTATATGTAACAAAGTAATGGTGTAACAGTAGTTATCAGGTTAGAACACAAGGGAAGAGTGCATTTGTTTATATATAATATTGCTTTATATTTGTTTGTATTTATTTTTCTACATTAGTTTATATATTTTACTATATATTTTTCTTCATGTTACAACATGAAAAGACAACAAAGAAAAAGAGACAGACTGAAACAACAGTCTGTCTCTCAGTACTTTCTGCCTCAAGCACTCAAACAAGCCCCAAGACTATTCATTTGACCTGCAGACATAAATCTTTAACAACTAGTCACGAACACAGCTACATTGTTTTTCTTTTAAAGGCTCGGTAATTTCCTGAAATATTGTAGTTTTTAGCAAATGTTAGTCAAACAGGGGAGAATAACGCACTTGAGGGCTATTTTCAGAGGCAGATTAATACACATTCTGTGCTCTAGTGAGTATTCAGGGCAGCAGGACGGTGTATGTGGACTAAGTAAAAACAAACTGCAAGGAAAATATGTTTTAAAAAGCTTTTGGACAGCAATAGAGGAAAAAGATACAGGCTTTGGATATACACAGAATTTTAAAAGAAGCATAAACAAAGATAAATTAATTAGTTTGGTCTTTTCATGGGATTTGTTGCCAAAAAAACAGAATCTCACCAAATATCTAGTAAGAATGACTTAAAATAGTTTCCAAGTATTTTATTTCCACAGGTTCTGATCCAATTCATATCCAGTATGTGAGAAACACTAGACTAATTTCATTTTATCCATTATTTTACCCGGACATTCAGTAAAAAAGGACTCCATTAGTTCTTCTCGTCGTGGGTCAGTAGTTTCTTTAGGTGACTCTGTAAAAGCCATGTGGAAGAGTAATATATTTTAGCTGTGATAAAATGTTAACATTTTTGATACGCTTTTCTGCAGCTTGGAAGCTATATCTATATCTGTAATATCTTTCCAACCTACTTTATCGAACTTTTATTCCAATCTCATCTCCTGCACTTCAGCAGCGAGGCAACATTTTGCTTCGTTGCTACACTCCAGCGACCTGCTGATTCGAACATGGTAAGAGCTATTGAGGGGAAAACGAGGTCATGACCTGAAGAGGTGGATCAGAATTCCATTATTAAGTCAAACATAAAAAAAACTCCTCTCTTGACTGCACAAACACACCTGACCGTCTCTATAAAATCATCTTTATACATGTCAGGATGGTCTCGTTATTAGACAAAGTGCGTAACCTTTGATGCGTCTGCTACTGCGAAAAGCGTCTTGTAGCAAGGTATTCAAAAACCCGCTGGCTCAGTCTGCATTTCACAAGAGCATGAAGCTTTGATGTTCTTGCTCCGTTCTGCACTCATGCTGGAAATCTAACAGATACAGTGCAGCATTATCAGTACTTAGAAATTTGATTATTCTAGATATCAGATTGTCTTACAAAACTCACATTGGACATTATATAATCCTTTGTGCTATCTACACTGGATTATGGAGATATCCTGTATGCTCATACTGCTGTCACTGTCACTTAAATGAGCTGCAGAGTGCTCGTGCTGCAGGGCCAACACATGTTAACTCTACCTAATTAGTATGCAAAAGATCACAAGGTAATTGGTTCACACACAGCAAGTTCATATTTATGTTTCCTGTGACTATTGGGGGATATTTACGAATGGCAGAAAAGAGGGGAAAAAACTTGTCTTCAGGTTTCCCCATCTACCCTGACATCCTCCTGAAACTAACTTTAACTAGTTGTTCTTTATACTATGTTCGACCTTTGCTTGTTAGTAGTTCGCTTATGTACGTAACTTAACTTACATAATTAAGTCATTAAAGCTGCTACAAGGAACTTTTCTGACTGCCCCAAAAGCCACAAAAGTGGTTTTCCACCATAATAACTGCAAAATATAGCATCAAAAATGAAATTATGTAGATAAAATTTACCTTCTGCTTGTTTTTAACTGGCTGTAACTTGTTAAAATTTTAAACTCAAGCTCGTCTCATCTGATTTCACAGACCTTAAGAATATCTACAGAAATACCCAATCCTCTCACGGATGGTCTTGTTTGCTTATGTAGGTCATATAAAGACATCAGTAGTAAACTGAGGCAATTTCATAACCAGTTAAAACTCTTGTAGTAGCTGTAATGTACGTATTTTAACCAAAACCACAATCTTTTCCTAAACCTAATCAATTAGTTTTAAACCAAACCAAAATGTAACACAACATTTCACAACATTAACTACGTTACATGCTCAACATCATAAGCTTCATTCTTATCATGTTGTCAAGTGCCGTGTAGTCGGCAACAGACATGCCACGTCATGTCTTAAAACAATAGTCAGGTTCAGAATCCTGCAAGGGTCTAGTTTAGCAAATCCACACCCCAAAAGCTGTGTACTGACACTAATCTGTTACCTGAAATCATTTCCAAGTCAAATCAACCCTGTTAGCATCCTGACAATGTTTTGTCCATAATTCTGTATTTTTGCCTTCATGTCATACATTTTAATGTACTAGCTAGCTTACATCGCTGTCAGATCAGTGGTGTTCCATTATTTGGCCAGATTTTGGCCAGACATTGCAGGAGAAATCAGCAATGAAAATGATTGTGTAGTATTTCTAACATTTAAATCAGTTAATAATATCAAGCTGAATCAGCCTACGACATAACCTTTAGACCCTAAATAGATAGATATTTGTACAGTGGCTTTATTGAAGTGTTATGCTTTTTGCTAACAGTCACCTGCTGTAGCTGGATATGAGTTAAGAGGAGAGCAGTGAATCAATGAGAAAAGATGCTAAAAATGTTTAGAGTTGAGAGAAACAATTAAAAATGCATATAAATTAGAATGATTACCTTTATTCAGTACACCACAGGGTCTCTGTGGTTCTATAAAAGTGAGAATAGCAGGAAAAAAAAAGCCAAAAAGTCAGTGTTTTACAAGATGAGGTAAAACAGGGAGCAATCACCGGTTCATCAGATGGCCTCGACTCTGATGCAGCATGTTTTGATTTCTCACTTTATGTTGTTAAAAATGTCACCCTCCAACAAAAGTGGCCCCTAATTAGAATTCAGACAAGTGTTCGGGGGCTCTTGGCCGCTAAATGGACCCAGGAGATGCGAGGAGATGACGGCGGCTGGCTGAGATTGTCTGTGTTGACAGAGCGAGAGCAGAGGGCGGGAGGAGAAAAGGGGACGAGAGGAGAGGAGAGACGGAGGGAAAACATTAAGAAGGGCCGCGATGGGGGTGATCTGACTTGTTTATTTGGACCACACAGCTTCCTTTTTATGCATGGATTCACATTTTGCTTTTGCTTCTGTTGCTGTTGTGTTACAGTGTTGAAAAGGCAGACAAGGCTTGAACATATGTCAAGCCTGAGTATTAAAAATGAAACAGCGCTGTAAAAAATAAACAGAGTTTCAAGGTTTGACTTTGTCGCCGCGTGTCTCTCTGACTGCCGCTGCCACATCTCTGTCCCATGTCTCCTCGACTGTCCATCCATCCTTCAGCCTGGGTGGATAAAATGAAGATAAAATGCTCAGAAATAACCCCCAGTGAAGGGAAAGGACAGCTGGGAAAACAAAGACATTTACTGGCTGGTGCTTCTTGTAATAGTCGCTATCGCTTCAGCCAAAGCTGAGGCCGTATTTCAGCGCTAATATTTCAGCGCCATTCATATTAGCCAACCTCGCCAATATTTTAGCAATCATATTAACCTTGCCAGCCAACATTTCAGTATTTATATTAGCCTCCCCAGCCAATATTTTAGCATTATATCAGCCATGCTGCATCTGTTCAATGTCCCAACATTTGAATTCCTGTCCCCCCCCCCCAACCTCCTTTCCACTCCCTACACCGGCCAAGGAGGCATCGTTTTATGGCCAGGAACAGTAAATTACCAGAAGTAGCTTTTCTTCACTTTAGTGAGCATGTTTTAGGGAAGTGGGAAGTGGAGAAAGGGAGGGAGGGGAGGGCCTGTCTTTGAAAAATCCACCCCAAAACCACATTTGACTAATAACTCTGGATTTTCTTCAGCCTTATATTGACAATTCACCCCCAAATCACACATTTTCCCTCTTCCTCTGTCTTACTAAGTATCAATCTGTACCGGGGGTCTGAAACTTTGGTCTTACTCTTACTATTTTGGCCAAAAAAAAATAAATCTTCAAAAGTGCTTTTGGAGTCATGACTATTAAATTCTCAATTTTCCTCTGAGACATTTCTTTTTTTGGATTTGGCATCCATAGCTAGTTCAGTGAGACTTAAATCCAGCCTCCTAAATTTTGAGGGAAAGGTGCTGAGCCACAGATGCACAGACTTTGTTCATTTCCATTTAATTTTTTGTGAAATACTGACGGATGTTGCATGTTGGGCCTAAGCTCACCGAGGAATTAATCAAGGCACTTGGACACAGTTGATAGGTGTATCCCGCTTTGTGTTGCGTGCACCTTTCTGTGCGTTGTGTGTGTGCACAGCGCATTGGCAACACACACCAAGAGAATCTAGATGGATAAACAGCACTGCAGGCAAGGGGCAGGAAATGTAGTTTTAATTCTGGCTTGAACTGTCCCTTTAAAACTTTATTTTTGTACTATGGATTAGTTAACCATATGTAAAACCCTCGCTTTCAGCCTGAAAACTCTTCTACCTGATTATCGTCTGAACCTCAACAGCAAAAGAAGACAGACAGGTTGAAATCCCTCCCCTGTCAACAATAGGACGGTTCATTCTCTCTTAGCCGCACAGAGGCATTGAAGATGTGAATGGGGCCGAGCTGAGCTCAAAGCATTTATTGTTACTGCCGCAAAGTCACTGCAGAGCTCAGCTTACATCCATCGGCTCTTCATCTGGGATGATTCTTGGCTTCATGTACCAATTTCTCAGAGAATATCTCAGCAGAAGTTGATTCGATCCTTTCTTTCATTTTTTTTTTTTTTTTTATTTCCACACAGGCAGGCAGCAGTCACACTGTTGCACCCTGAGGTGGAAATCCTCTTTAATGTTTTGGTAAATTAGCAAAATTATCAGGTAAAGTAGAAGGATAATTTTCCCAGCAGGCATGCCCAAACTATTATGTCAAAATATTGATGCACTGCTGAAGCCAAGACCACTTAAGTTAGTGACACACATGGAGACAGTTGAGCCGATTACTGGTATAATTTGAGCACCTCGACTGACCTCACTGAGCTGAATGTGAGTCCATTATGGTCTGAGTCAGTCAGTGTTGACAGTCTGAGGATAAAATCATACAGTGGATGGTGTTTATACATTCTGAACGTTTCTTTTCTGACCAAGTCATGACCCATAACTGCAGGTCAGATTAGGTTTAACCATACACAGACTGTACAGAACGCATAGTCTCCCTAATGTCAGCCATGGGTTTCTTACAAGCACACAAATGCATGTCTATGCCTGCAGAGTTGCACACTAATGTAAAATTCAAGTTCAAGTTCAGGTTCAAGTTGCACAACCTTGAAGTCTGATCCATTATTTAGTCAGGTAAAGGTCAGGGTCAGTTTCAAGCTTGTGGCCAAATCAAGTACCAAGAACACTCCGTTTCGATCCTCAGTCTGACATTGCCTCCATGATAACCAGTTTTCATGGGGAAGGGGGGTTACTCGCCAATTACTAGAAACCAACATATACAGTACACAGCTTAACAATTGTGTTAGTCCTATGAGAGACTGCTATTTCATGCCATAATGCCAGATGAATCAGTCAACTCAGGTGGACTAAAAGGTGTGGACCCATGCATTGAACTCTTTTCAATGTATTTCCAAAGAAGCTTGTGTGAGATCAAAAGACATGTAGATACTCTTCAACATGTTTATGAATTTAATCAGTCATTGCATGTGTGAGAGGACTGTAAAATAATATAGGCATAATATGTGGAATTCTGAGGAGTCCAAGTACTTTCTCTGGTGTCCATGCACAAGACATTAAAGTCAAAATCAACACAAAACCCAGAGACATTGAACACAGGTTGTTCTAGAGCCCAGGCACTCCTCATTCCAGTTCTACAGTCCTGCAAAAACATGTCCACACTGATTCTTACCACCTTACAAATAATCCTCCAAGCTGATGGAGATGCCATCCATCTTTCGTCTCCAGTGCAGCCACAACGTCTGAGGCTCCTCTTTAAGGCTGAACCTTCCCTTTATGGATCATAAAAACAGCCAACGTGTCGTTGTGGTGCTGGGGTGGATTTTCTCCTGTAATGAGCAGTCTGCAGTGTCTGTAACCTGCTGGGGAGACCAGACATCATTTATACCCAGGGCAAACAAGCCACACAGGCTTTGCTGCCAAAAGCACCATCCATTTAATAGAGACAAGTCAGAGAGAGGGCAGGCCGCATACTGCCACACAGCCAGCACTGCACTGCAGAGCCCAGCAAACAGACTGGGGGGCGGGTTAATAAAGCATTTATTTACAATGATTATTTAGTTCGTTTTTCTGTGAATATTTAAAAGTTTTATAGCATCCACCCCTTTTTAAAAATAGACTTTTACATTTACATGCTGTATTATTAAACTAAAAAGATGTAATATATGTGTATATAAATAAATAAATATATTGAGGAAGCCCATATAAAATTTTATGGAAACAGTGACTAAATTTGGACAAGTTCAGAACGTTGTCCCTTGGTTTCTCAAACAGCGATCAAAATGGAAATGACAGAAAGAACAAGCAATTGAGGAATTACAGCCAAATAAACACTTTAATCTGGTTAATTTGGAGGTCGTTTTGGGGGTTCTACCACTAACAGTGTCTGAAGCAATCACTTACATGCCGTAATAATTTTTTTTCTAATTTGGTTTACGCAACATGGTGTTGTGTTATTTGGGTTATTGATTAGGCAAAGTGAAATTCATTTTGTCCTCCCTGCAAAATAGGTGGGGCTGGAAACTGCCCATTAGCAAGCTAGTTAGCTAGGATGCTAACAGAAAGATGAATTAACAGTTTATTCAAAAATTGTTTCATCAGTTTATGTCATGACAAAAACTGAAAGTTAAACCCCACATGAAAACCAGATATGGATGAATTTACATTTTCACGACAATCTACTGAACTACAATCTCATTGAAATTTACTTGATATCATCCTGGTAAATGATCTTGTTAGTCTATAAATGCTGGTGCATTCAGGGACTTGTGATAAAGAAAATGCATAATTTTGCATTTTTCATAAATCTACTTATTAAAACAAACAAGAGGATGTATAGAGCTTATATTGTAAAAACAAGCATTTGAAATAACATAATTGCCTAATACCAGTACAGTTTCAATTAGCAAAAAATAAGTCACACCATTCTAATAGTGCCTCAAAGAGAAGAAATCTGAGTGAATTTTTTGGTTTTCTAATAACAGACCAAAGTGGTTTCTTGTGCCTGGACCATCATGATCTTTTCATAACCATAACCAAATATTTTTTGTGCCCAAACCTAACTGCAATTTAAGACGAGAAAATGGCCATATATGTTGCAGGCTTTGGAAAAAAAAATTGCTGCAATTTAGATTCTGAGGTTTCTTTTTAGGTACCGCTGTGAGAAATGCAATAGAGAGAGACCCAGAAATGTGAAGACATCTTCCTGGAAACGTTGGCTGTTCTCTGAGGAAATTCAGAGAATTGTGTAAGGCCTAGTCCTGTGAGAGAGAGTTCAGAGTCTTCTTGGAAGCATGCTGTAATTGGTGTAGGATGCTTGGCCACCTGTTTATTTGTGCACTATTTATTTGTGGACTGACACACTGAGGACTTAAAAGAACCTCTACAATTATTTTTGCATTATTTTGGTGGTATATTTTTGGAGTTTTTGTAACATCTTGCAATGTAATGTCATACAGCTTTGTAATGAGTGCAAAGAAGAGTCGGTCATAATGTGCTTTGAAATAGACTACATTCAAGATTCAGTCGCTTATTGCCAGATCAAAAATGGCTGATTGGAATTTGTTTTGTGTGCTCTACAACAACAAGAACATATAACACATATGATCAAAAATAATCACATAGTGCACAATACAAGGACAGATTACAAGACATTTACGGTACAATAAACACATCAGTTAAAACATATGGCCCATGCTCATAACCTTTCATTTAAGACTTTCATTTTTATTTTCAGATATTCTAGACATCTCTGTGTCCTGCGTCAACTTGTTTTCTAATTATTTTCTAACAGTCATAGAAGTTTAGAAAGGTAAAGAGTCAAGTTCTATTTTTTCACAAATTCTGGGGTCTCAATGTCTAATTGGTACAAAAAGTTTTGGAATAGGTCCAGTAGATCGTGTCAGCCGGCAGCCGCAATGTTAATTACATCAGTTCTGATCTGAATCAACTTTCTGAAACACCAGACTCGTACAATAACACAAAAAAACTAACCCACTCAGATGCTTTCGTGTCCACAAGGTAAAATTACAATGGACTGGTCACTTTGAACAGAGCCATGATGACTGTTTCTGGTTAAAAAAAAGGATCTTACTTTTTAACAAAAAGGCTTATATCTATAGGGATAATTTCCATAATGCTGACAGACACAATCTGAGCCAGTCAGTGGCAAAAACAAGCACATCTAGAGCTGGTGTTTTGACAGGCACAATTGCCCCCAAGGATTACATTGCAGCCATTGCAGACTATTTCACTGCTGCTGGCTACTGGACGAATCCCATTTAGACATTTAAACTATGTACAATATAGGGTCTAGGATTAAAAGTACTGAAATTACCCTTTAAAGGCAATAACAAACAACATAATTTAACTTTGGGGTTGCAGTGAAGGTGTATGCTCTCCCTGCCTGTGACAGAAATATCACAAAAAGACTGAGGCATACACTGCTGTCCATAATCTAAGAAGGATGGGGGCAGCACAAGTCCAAATCCTGCTTATCCTTGACACCAGAATTGCCTTGCACAGCTTGATAGCTACTGATACGCCCCATATTGTGCAACTCCTCCTACTCTAGTTCACAGTGAGTCACCAAAACACCAAACAGGCGCAGGCTGGCAAAGAATTCTTGGTCTAGCCGACAAAAATACCAGTTTTCTGGCCGAATAAATCCACCATATGCCATGCCTTGTCATGAAAATATTCTGTGCAGAACCAAATGTTACTTAAGCAAGTTCAATGATCACCAAACTTCTCTGATTTGGACTGGTTATACTGGGCAATTCCCAGGTGTGAAACTGAAGGGCATCGCATGCTCAGCAAACATTCCTGACTAAATAAAAGCTTTTAAAAAAGCACAGCCTGTTTTAAGAGTGTGATAGCAGGGTGAAACTCATTTCCTCAGCGTTGCCCCTTTAGTGTTTTGGCTCAGCGCTCAGCCAAGACGTCCACAGGGACGACAAGGTGAACGGCTCGGCCTGCTGAGTACCTTTAGTTCCTTATTTCTTTATTTCCCAGATCGTTTCTCTAATATCCGTGGGGGGGTTCAGGGTTGTGGCCCAGTTCAGCGTGGTTGCCAATCTCTTCAGAGCAGCAGCTCACTTCCTGCAAGCACAAAAAGTCTGCAGCTCCACTTATTGATTGGAAATGTCACATAAAGCCTTCTACATAAGAAAGGGTCAATAAAAAAGTAAGTAAATGCTGCTCACAGGCACCGGATTCATTATCTAAAGGAAACAAAGATGACTGAAAGTCAACAGATTGTTGAAGTCACCGTCATTTTCACAACATTAAAGTCAAAGATGCACATTTGAACAAAGCAAGTCCTCTATCAGATGCATCTTTTGCAGGTATGAATATAAAGTGCTTGCTTGGAAATCATCATTTACATTTAACAAAGGAGAGTCTTTGGAGATTTGGGTTCTTCAAAGAGAGGTTAAACAAATGACACTTAGCTTTTTGCTCCTTCGTGTATTGAGGGAATTGTTTTCTACTTTATGTGCTCACAAGAAAAAAGAGAACGAGCAAAAGCAGAGAGCAATAGCCTTCTAACTTTTGATAGCATTGCAGATAAAAGCAGGGGCCACAAATGGTATAGATGGTGGAAATCTGAGCCAAAGACAATGAAAATATTCTGCAATCGACTCCCGCAGCAGTGTTGTTGCAGTAATTTTAATACACCGTATGACACCTGAGTTAAATCCACTGTAATCCTGATTTTACACATTCTGATTCGCCCTATTTACCAGTGTGTGCCCAAGTACAGCATAAGGCAACATTATTCCTCTGCTCCATTACCTTAAGAAGTTATGCATGACTCATTAACTTGCATGCAAGCAGGGCTGAGAAGTGAGAGACTTTATACATGTATGAGGCTTTGACTTGTGTCTCTGGTAACACTGTTTTGATCCCACATAGAAAGATCAGCATCCCTTCAGCCTAACCTCACTGTCTGATCTGGACTCAGGGAATTATAATTTTGCCCTGAGCACAAGGAGCAGCATTTGAAGGGGTTCTTCTAGCTGTTAAAACATATTCACAATTTACATAAAGGCTTTACCTTAAATCCAGAGTACAGATAGAATCTATTTCACTAAACTGCTTACCAGCTTAAAACTGTAATATAATGTTGAATTATTCCAAATAAATCACCCAATCTTATTATATTAAATTAATCCTCTTTTTAAATATGCTGTGATGTAATATCCTATGCAACATTTTATATCATTTTATTGTATATTGCATCTTAATTGACAGTCAGTCCGTGACAGGATCATTATCACTGTTCATTTATTTAAATCTGCAGAAAATATATTTATCAAGAACCCTCATTTATAGTGGTGCCAAGGTACAGAAACACAATAAAAAAAACACATAACTATAATCATCAAGCATGGAGATAACAATAAAAGAAGAATAAATCACTAAACCAAGGTGAAATAAACAATGTTAATAGGTGAGGTACCAAAACTGGTGACACAAATAGACAAATAAACAATGATAGCAATTAAAAAATTAAAAGCGTTTGCAATCAATAAAATGAGCAATTAAACACTGGAATTGTCTCAGTGGTATTAATGAGGGCATCTTTTTGTTTTTTTAAATAAATTCCAGGTATGTGGGGCACAGTAACAGAAAGCAAATTTCTCTGCTTTGTATGAAGTTTTGACACCTTTGAAGTAAACCATGTCTCTGAGTGGGTGAAACGACTACCAATATTGGATTTGAGTGGATGTTTAAGTCTTGTGTCTTTGTTCAAGATTACACTTTCTAAAGGTAACATGCTCAGGTCTGTTTTTATTCTTTTAAGGCAAAATATAAAGCAGGTAATTATTAAGAAACAGTAAACACTGAAGCCTTGAACCACCATTTTATAACTCAGGGTTGCATAACAGCATTACATTCCTTTTTTGCTTTTCACAAAAACATTTTGTACAAATTTTACATAGAGTAGATTGGTTGAATAATCAGAAACAGAAATAAAAATAAAACATTATTTTGCATGGTGGAGTGCTGAGGATGAATAGTCTCACAGCCCGAGGGAAGAAGTTTCTCTGTAGTCTGGTGGTACAGAAGCAAATACTTTTGTATCTCATGCCAGACAGCAGGAGGGTGAACAGTCAGGATGCGTTTTATTGTTTTTATGTAAATGTTAACAAGACCTTGGCACAAGAATATTGCCTTTCCTTAAGAAATACAGACACTTCTGTGTTTTCTTTAACAGAATGGAGATATGTGATGACCATGATTTCTGTTTGGTGCTGGATAGGACAGTGGGTTTATCAGAAATTTTTCACTGAAAATAGCTGCCTGTCTGCTGTGGTTGCAATTAACTCTTATGAAATAGGTAGGAATTGAATTAGCAAGAAAAAATATTAATTAGTTGAGATGGAAATCGGGGCTTTTGCTTAAAGATGCCACAGTTTAAAATGTAGAATTTTGTAGTCAACTATGTTCCAAAGCAAAATTGATGCCCTTTTGTTGTAAATTAATATGTGGTCCTTAACTTCTGTTATCTGATGTCTGAGGTTCCATCTAAAGCTCAGGGAGCCACTCTGTGCTAAACACAGCCTTTCCATGGTGAACATTTTAGCGGAGAGAGGCAGACTTACTCCCAGCTATTACAACGGGAAATCACTATGTTTTTCTATGAGCCATTAGCTAATCTGATTTATACCCACAAGCTTTAGCAACGTCCCACCAATTGGACACATTTCTCTCACCATAGGAACGTTACCTGCTCCAAAACCACAAAGTGGGTGGTTGATAGCCGGAGCAGAGCCAGGTAATGTTGGCAAGCTAGCAGAATGTGTTGGTGATTAGCACCTCTCCACCACAGTTTTACTATCAGCTCTGATTCTCATTTTACGGTAGATGGGAAAATGAGCAACGGAGAGAATGTGACATAACTCACATGCTCTGGAGGATAATGAGTACAGTGTTGTGATTTTTTAAATGTAAAAAGACACTAAAAGTTAAAAAAAAAGACACTAAAAGGAAATTGTACAATGCATTCAGGGCTTATAAATATGGAGGTGGGTGTTTCTGCTCTGTTTCAAAGCTGCGTATGATTAGAACCTGGGGTTTTATCAGCCTTTCACAAGCCACTTTGGGGGGTTTATGCTGTACTTGTGTCATTTGGAATGAGATTCCCATATGTATGACTTTCAAGTGATCTGAAAGCTCAGCTCAAGGTAGCGGTTGTGTTTCTGTTTTTCAGTCTTATACTACTTCCGAACATGGAGTGAGGGAGTGAACACCGGTGGCTGGAGTTTGGAAATTTGCCCAGATATAAAAGGAGCGCTGTGGCACCGCTTGTGATTTTCCCCTCAGCAAATGAGTGAGTGTCCAAGTTATTTATTCATAACTAATGGAATATTCCTCAGTTTTAGTCCCTGATGTATCCTATATAAAGGGTATCCTTATGAAAATGGTTCTGTGGATCATATAAGATGTGTTGCTTCTCAACCTCATAAATTAGACTTTCATCATGTTGACTGGAGGGGAACAGAAACGACAAGGATGTCAGTGTTGATTTAAATGAAAACAGGTTGGAGGTAGAGTAAGTGTACAAAACTTAAAGGTCATGTAAAACAACAGAAAATATGTGATCTGAGTTTGTCACTCAGAAAAATATGTGTTATGAATCACCCAGCAAACATGATTAAAAAAAACTGCTAGGTACACATATATGTATATATATATATTTTTTCTTTTTTTTCCCTAAATTTATCTCTACATAGGATTTCTCTCTTAATTTCTATATTTCTACATGCTTATGTATATACATCTATTTCTATTCTATTCTATTCTTGGAAAGGCGCAACTGTAATGTTAACAATTTTCCTCTGGGAATCAATGAAGTATTTCTCTCATTTCCCTTACAAAGACTTTAAAGGGTGTTTTGATCCAATAAAAGTCCCAACCTATCATCAATAAACACTAAAAAAACAATAGAAAGAGGAAACTTAATCTGACTCACTGGTTGAACACTACTGGTATAAGTCTGCCATTAGTCGCTTTTTTCAAGAGATAGCAGCGTCCGTTTTTACAATTTCAGAGTCCCCTGGAAATGATACCAACCTCTGAGCTGCAATCTACACACTGAAAATGGCAAATTAGCGTCTGGGACGCTAATGGAATATACAGTTTCTTTTGTATTTTAATGCCACCTCTCGATAGGCAAATTTTCCAACAAAACAAGTCCCTCCCTTGACACTATTTTAGAGCAGCACTGTTGCCGCATCGTGAGCTTAGTGGCACCCAAGACATTTGTGACTGGTTTAAATAAATGCAAACAAGGCAGGGTGCTTTTTTCCCTCACAGCAGAATGTATATGAATGGAGCCAGACCTTCCTCTAGTGCTGAGCGCTGTGGAGAGAGATCTGGCTAAGCAAGACTAGAAGAAATTGAGCAGAAGCTACAAGTCTTAAAATGTTACTAAAATGATAATGCTAATGTTAAAATGTAATATTAAAAGTGGTCATGCATGACTGTTTTCTAATTTTCCTCTTTATATTTGTTCTTAAACAAAGCAGTACGAGGAAAATAAGAAAATCTTATGTGGGATTCATGAAATGTGCTCCGAAAGCCAAATCTCTTCTTACCCTCTGTCTCAGTGTGTTGATGAGTCATGTTTAATCTTAAATTGGATGTTTGTCCCAGGAAATATGCAGTTAGCATAGAAACGCCCCAATATATTCATAAAAGAACAGCAAACTTAAGTGCTGTGAACAAACCACAAAGCAACAAGCTCCTGACATTTAAAAGGTGATGTTAATTCATAAAAAAAAGAAAAATAATCTTTAAAAAACGAATCTTTGGAGCAGACATGGATGAGTGCATCTGAGATCTGCTCTGTCGGGGATGTGCAGCAGATTCTGCAACCAGGAAGTATGAAAGTATTGGGTGCCATAAAAGCTCTTAAATTGTTCAGATCTGTGCGCACGAATGATTAATGCACATGACCCAGTGTTAGTTATAAACTGTCGAGCAACACTTGAATGTGTTGGTTGAGTGAGGGCTGAAAAATACCATCCATGGTCAATATAGCGCTGCATTTGTAAAATTAACATTTGATAACTTTTAGTAATGAACTTGACCTGACAGGTGGCATGTTTGTTTGCTCATTCAGACATGTTTTTATCACCAAGTTGGATATATCCAGTTAAGTCTCCCAGGCATGATCATGGCTTAGACGCTGTTGTTCACAGTATTCGCATGTTGGAAGCTGGTCATGAACACAACACAACAATCTCATTCATGTTATTCATCAAACGGGGAAGATTTAGAGTTTTTATACCAGTTACTTAAGTTTAAATCTTTGGAGTTGTATTGACTGAAGATATTTACAGATCAAATATGAAAAGTCCCCTTTTTCAGGCCTCACTGTGAGGTGCAGCTGGCTGACCTCAGATCAGGATTACTGCCAGTTCCTGCTGTATTCTGACCTCCATAACTCCACATCCTCTTCTGTGACTTTTGTGACAGTTGGTTTAAAGTTCTTCCCAATGTTAAAAGACAACATTGCATAACCATTTGAGTAAAAACACAGTTCATCAGCCAAAGTGAATGTACCTTTGCTAAATATGAAGGCCTAAAAGAAAGCAAACATTCTCTCTAAAAATACTGGGAATGTTGAGTAATAAAAACAAGTACTTTTTTTTTTACTTTAACACAAACCTTGTTTAAGTCAGGAAATACTGTACAACCTCAATAAGCATTATGTCCACTCCATCAGATTGCTTTGTTGGTGACCGTTGGTGGCTAATGTGATGAAGCCACTAGGACACTCTCTGGAGGGAGGTTGTGAGGTCCATCAGGAAGTGAAAGCCTGTCACATCACAGCGGTTAAAAAGATTAACCTGCCGTGTCACTCCAGGATCTAAAGGGGAAAAAAAAGAACATTTTAGACTAAGTTTAATCTTGAGCCACCTGCAGTTTGAGTACAAAACACTCAAACCAACTAATAGTTACTAGATTTTGTAGAAAAACATCAACCTCAATTTCCCACAATAATTTGATGTAAGATCAGTAAGAGCTGGAGGTGTGGATTCAAGTCACGTGACTTGAACTCAAGTTAGACTAAAGTCAAAAATTTGGTTATTTTAGACTTGACTTTGCAATGTCAACAATGACTTGCAACTCGAATTGGACTTAAACATCAATGACCTGTGACTTCACTTGAGCTTGAACCTTTCGATTTGAAAATACTTACTACCTTCCCAAACCCAAAGATGAAAAGAATATTATTTCAAGTACATCAAATAAGTTCCCTTCATTTCCTCAGTCAACTTACATTACCGCTATTCAGTCTCATGAACACAGATGCACATGATACCCATTTGGGGTTGTATGAGACGCTGCCAGAAAGCCTTTTTAAGATGCAGTTTGGGTAGGTTTAGGTAACAACACTATTTGGGTAGGTTTAGAATAAGACCATGTTTGGGGGTACAATAAGAATGTTAAGACGTCACTGAAGCAACTTGTAAGATGAAAGTCACGTGATGAAACTCTGGTGCATTTCATACAGCAGTGGATAGATTTACATTAAAGTCGCTTGAAGGCCCAGTCCATTTCTTCCAGCTCTCCAATGTCGGTATTTGACGAGGTCAGAATAGACTGGACTGCAAGTTGACGTTTAATTCCCACTTTGGTTCCGCTTCGGTTGAACCAATCTGACAGCATCCAGTCAACTTGCTGGAGAGAAGAGCTAACATCATGTTACTAAACTCCAGCTGAAAAAAAATGATGCCAGATATAATTTTGTTCATGTACAAAGACTATGCGGTGGTCAACAAAAAATGAAGTGCAGGATGCAAAATGTGTCGTTCGAAATTTACAGACAGAGATGCAACAACTTCCATTCCATCCTAATTTCACTCAACATTTAGTGTCATCCTGTGACCCCCAGTGAAAATCAGGATTTTAACCTTTTTAAAATATCCATGTGGTGTTTTTCATGTCTTAAAAGACAAATAAGGAGGGAAGTAAGCAGTAAACGCCATGTCTGAGCATTTCTTTTCTTGCTTTGAAACTGCAATCTCATAAAAACGGATTCAGTCAGGCTGGACATATGATGTCATAAACCTAAGGAACCAATCCCATTAATCGAGGGAGTGGCACTGTATATATCATTAGCGGTGATGCTCAGCCCACATGAGAAGCTGCTGTAGGTAGTTAATGTGATTAGATTGCAAAATTTCGAAGAAGCCAGGTGTAGCTACTTAGGGGTAGTGGTGGGGGTTGGGGGGGCTGTTTGAATATGCATGAATCCTTGCATACTAAATGAGGGCAAGGTGTAGAGCTATATGTAAGCCATCAGACACAATTTGTCACTTCTTGTAGAGCATTTTATATTTATAAACATGACTGAAGGTGGACTTTTATGTTGCGCAAAGAAACATAAGTTAAGGTTAGTATTAACATTGATAATGAGCTAATGCTTAGCAAATGTTAACATTAGTCTACCAGCTAAGTAACTAAGTAAATCAATGAAGTTGGAAACTCACTGTTACATTATGACTTGTTTAGGACTTGGGATTTTAGTGCAAAGACCAGTGACTTGCAAAACAATGACTTGGTTGGTTGGTTGGTTGTGTCAGTGGTGCCTTGTTAGAAAACATCACCAGAGGAGTACAGGATGCAGCACAACAGTTGATCTGCCTATAGCCAAATCAGACTTTTAGCCACAGTATTCCTGTGACAGTGTTTTGAATTTATCTTCATCCCTGAAGCTGTTATAAAACCAAACTAACCTTGCATTTTTATAACATTGCCAGCTTTTGATTTCTCAAAGGTTAGCCTCTGTAGCAGAGTTCAGCTCAAAAGCTCTCCGCTCAGAACTCAGACTCCCATGAGCTCTCAGCACATTGCCACTTTTTCTCCTCAGCCTATTTCTTCTTGCAAGAACAGAGAAGTGAACTCACTCATGTGTGCAGAGCTTGAAGGCAGGGGCGTGGATTTGTCTTTTCATGTGTTAGTCAAACGTCAAATGAGAGGAGAAGAAAATCAAACTAAGAAAAAAAAAAAGTGTGAATCTGATGCAGTAGCTAAGCAAAATCCACAATAATTATCAATCCACAGCTTAGAGTAAACTAATGGTAGCCATGCGCACTAATTAAACCAGTTCCAAACCCCAATAGTGGGCTTTTTCTGTAAAAAACCTGTCAGTCAGTGGATTCCCTCAGTGCCCTGACCATCTTATTGCAAAAGTATCAGACGAATGTAATATCTTAGAAAGCTTCTCCAGTTTCCCCTTCACAATTATGAGACTAGAAAAGAGCTGTTTAATTCCCTTCAGATTTGTGAAGTCCAAATATGAGATCCTGTTATGTACAAGTTCAAAAATGTTTTTTTTTTTTTAACTTGTGTAAATAATGACTTCTGTGCATGTTATTCTCACAGAGGAACAATAAGATGTAATTTAAATTAATTTAATTCTTTTCCATTCAGCTTGTGCCCATCCATTGCATTTGCCCTTAAATCAGCATTTTTGTTAGAACACATCCACAGAATAGAACTTTTTCCACAGCAGATATTTTAGCATATCATAATTGCAAAAAAAACCACAGGTGTACCTGATGAAGTTAACAAATGGTGGACCAGTTCCATCACCCTGCTATGGTACATGGTGGATCACTGGAATAGCTTAGAGCAGAAGCGTCAAACATACGGCCTGCTTAAGGGTCCAACCTGGCAAAGTGCAAAAATTGCACAGAAGTCATTATTTCCTAATTTTCAATAAAATGCACTGCTATTCTTCACTTCTGTTCTGTTGAAATTGCTCTTAATTTTCTTAAGACTTCTCAGGCTGTTCATCATCTGTTCTGTAAACCCTAACTCTGTGGATGTTTTCAGACTGTTTTACTTCTTTATACTTAAAAAAGGGGGAAACTTTGGAGGTATTATTAGATTCTGATGCATTGGTTTTACTCCGGCCCGGCCCACTTGAGATCAAATAGGGCTGTTTGTGGCCCATGAAGTAAATTGAGTTTGACATCTCTGGCTTAGAGGCATCATTAATGTTATTAGTTCCACCAAAATGTCAATAAGGCGTATTGTCCTCATCAGCAATCATATGCTATAAGTCTGTTCCATTCAGAGGGTCAGTAAAGTGTAAGGGATATAAAATTTTTATAGTATGACTGCTGGTTATATTTTGTTTATGACATGACACAGATGGAAAAAGGTTAATTAGTTAATTAATTAGTTAATTACTTTTTTGGCAATGAAGAGATCAGTCTCCATGTGGACTAGCCTTGACTACCTAAATGGCAACAAACAGCCCTGCACAGATTCACTGCATATTGTGTCGCTGGTCATCCACAACCAATTACATGGTTTGGGGAGCATGTATAATAGTAGATAGATGTTTATGAAGTGCTATGACAATGGCCTCCAGGTAAAAGTAAGAATCATTAACTGAGCTTGATCCTGAGCGCTGAGTCAGCACACGGCAAAGGAGACTTTAGAGAATACAGCTCTTCTCAAAAGAATGGACCTTTTTCACTATAGCAATTTTAACATGAAATATTAGTGGAAACACAGGTGTTACCAGTGATATTAATTAGGGCTTTTTTCAGTTTAGGTCAAACATAGTCAGGGTGGTGCTATTGTGTATGTTGGCTCACTGGAAAAGGCTCTGCTACACTAAATGGAACAGGACCTTAATCAGTGTCATTGTTGTTTACTATTTCTTATCAATATGGCTGCTGTGAAAAAGGTCTATAGCTCACCGTTTTGGGAAATAAGATTACGTTCTTTCTTACAATGGTCTGATAAGAAGATTGATAAATAAAAAAAGGAAAAGGGCTTAGTTCAGAAGTGTTCAGAGTGGTAGGCAGATCCACCCCAGGGGGACTCCAGACTGGTTCAGGGGAGGTCCAGTGAATAGAAGTGAAAAAACATTACAATACTTATTCAAAGTCACAAAGAATAGCCTAATGTGTCTGTGATTTGGTTAAAGAGATACTTCAGAGAAACTTTATTAGGGAATTCTACTGCTTTTCCCAGATTTTCGACAGACCATTTTATGCATTAGGTATAGTCTAAAATTATGTCAGCTATTTTTGTTCAATTGATGAATGTCTATGGGAACAAATATCATTATCATGATCCTATAGGCATCCAGGAATTGAGATAAACTAAGCAAATAAAGTAAGGGGTGCTTTTTCCAAACTTTTATAGGGGAGGCGCACAGTCTCAGACCTTGATAAGCCCTGAGTTATTTTATAGATTTTAGATAGCTTGAGCAGGGAGAAACACCTAGCCTGGCTCTGTCCAACAATCAAGAAATCTGTTTGCCAACATCTACAGTGATAACTAATTAACATTTCATTTTGCATTCATTATATCTATACAAAAATCGTAATGTAAAGAATCTAGGAGGTCACTGTACCTGGCCAAAAACCAGTCTGGTACATGAACTTTCATAACAACACAACTTGTACAAAAGCAAGGATAATGTGAGCCTTAGACAGATCAGGCTAGCTGTGTCCCTCTGTTTCCAGTTAATGCTAAGCAAAGCTAAGCTAAGCTAACGTCACACCGGAAAAACAAACCGAAAACAGGGTCACATCTATCAAATAACATACTGCATATTAGTAATGAGCATATTAGTAAGACCAAGGGATATAATTTAAGATCAATTCCAGACATGTCCTGCATTTCAAACAGGACAGTTTCTGAGGATTGTTTTTAAATTTACACAGGACAATAAACAGTATGTAAGGCCATATTTCTTTTGCATTCAGTGCACAATAGAGAGATGACAGACTTAAAATTGGTAATAATTGCATTTTGTAGTATTTTTAGTTGTAATGCCTGAGAGTGTTGTATTTTTTTTGGTATTGTTCCAGAAGTCTTCCCACATATCTTCTGTACACCCAGTTCCCTCTCCCAGGTCCGTTGCAGCTCCTGAATGCCAACAACAGAATAGTCCCTCACAACGTTGTATAAGACACTGATTGATGTGTCTCCCACACTACAAAAGATCTGCTTTTCAATACCAGAGACATTCAAATCATTTAAAGAAGACGTTTTTTTTCTTGATATAATCTCTTCTCTGAGAGAAACTAAAAAGGTAGTTTCTGCATACATCATATTTTTCTAGCCTCATAGCTTCATTTTAACGGAGAGTGGTATTAATCTTGTCATCTAACTCTGGCCAAGGAAGCAATTTTCCTAAAATGTCAAACTGCTCCTTTAATCAGAACACTTTATACGTGTCGTATTTGAATCGTATGCAAGGTAAAACCTTTGGATTTGTATTTTAATAAATGTATTGACAACATCTTCTCTATACTGTACCAATCAATCAGTCTAGCACTGTGATATTTTCTTTCTTGAGATTATGAGAAGAGGAGGAACAAAAATTAAACCTGGACTAAAACCTGTAATGACCCAACTACATGTTAAATAGTTTGCATTAAAAGAACAGTTCACCCCAAAAATGAAAATTCATATTTTTCCTCCAACCCAATCATTAGCTAGCTAGCTATATTTAATAGCTAATGTTAGCAAAATGATAGCTAACTAGCTTGCTAATCTACATCAGTCATTAGCTACCTAGTAACATCTGATAGCTAACATTGGAAAAACATTAGCCAACTAGCTGGCTAATCTACATTGATCATTAGCTACCTAGTAACATCTGATAGCTGACATTGAAAAAAATATTAGCTGACTACCTAGCTAATCTACATCAATCATTCGCTAGCTACTTACATCTTATAGTTATCTCATGTTAGCTAAGCCTTAACTAACAAGGTAGATAATCTACAAGATTTGATTTTGGGGGTGAACTGTCCCTTTAAATCAGGAGTCGAAAAGTGAACTTCTGTTGCGGATTATCACCACAGATTTATCTGTATCTCTCTGCATATGATGTAACACTTGTAAGTGTAACCACGCTTGTTCTAGTTTCTTGTGGTAATCACCTCCTCCCCTCTCCCTTTGTGACGGCTGCCAAACACCACTGTTGCATCTTTCAAAGAGAGAGAAGTCAGAGAACAGTCAAAACAAGCAATGGAAAGACTCTTTGAAAACCAAATTTTCCGCTCCATAGTGTTTAATTCCTTTTCAGTTAGCGAACAGTTAGTGTTCAGTGAGAGGGCAGACTGAGGGGCGATATCACTAAAATATTACAAGTAGCCATTTATGATCTACTTAACCAGAGGGTAATTAGCACGCACATTACTTTAATACACAAGCAATTAGTGGGTCTAAATAGGCCTTGATGTAGGTATTTAGCATGTTTAGCTAAGAGGTTACACAAGGTCTCATGTCTCTCTTTTATGTCATGCTCTCGCTCATGTTCTCTGCCTCTCACTGTGTCCCTCCCTTAGTGTTTATTTCTGTCGATCACTGTCTCCACGTCTCTCTCTTATAGGTACATCTTGTCTTATGTCATTATTTTCTCCTCTTTCTTTACCTTACCTTTTCCATGTTGTGTATATCTGACCTTACCAGCAGAAACAATGTTGATGCTAGTTTCATGCTGTCGTGTACAGAAAGTACTTTGCTTTTAAATGATTGCATTTGCTGTTGGGGACAGTTAAGTTGTTGGGCGCATGAAGGTAACAGCCCGTGTGGGGAGCAAGAGATGTGGAACTCACTGGCCAAAATGCAGTCTCAGAACCCAAAGGCTATTATCTGATGGTGATTTTACTTTTCATTGGCTTTATCTTTATGTATGAAAATATCTCTTTATAGAGATTGGCCTCCAACTCCATTCTAGTGTCTCAAGTTGCTATTCACACTGCAAACAATGACTGGCGCATGGAAGGACATCTGCTTTATTCAGATATCTGGCTACACTGGAAGCTCTGAAACACCTGCCGTTGATCGCATGGTAAAACAGCTGCTGTCACCATCTTTGTCCAGTAATACAACTTGCCATCATTAGATGATACTTGTAGCGTAATGACTTGGCGAAAGAAAGTGATTCTGACAGTCACCAAAAACAAGGCTTGTTTCGATATTGATACCAGTACCAGAACATGCCTCTGATTCCACCTTAACTATACTGCTATTATCAGTATCAGTGAGTATGTGAATCCTTGCACCAATTCAGTACCATGTAGTTTTATTAACCCTGCAACGGGACCCTACCACCTCCCAGCAGCATCCCATACGCTTTTTTTTTTCACCTAGAATGGTGAAGTCATGTGGAGTGAAGTCATAGGAAGTCATAGCAGGGGTCTTCAATGTTGTTCAGGCCAGGGGCCCCTTAGCTGGTAGAGAGACAGAGCAGGGACCCCCTACTACATATACACTGAATATAATTGGGTCTTCTCTCGTTTGTGCGTACCCACAGCTGTTCAGTCAGCATGGCCAATGATAGCTGTGTTAACCTCACCCTCCTCACTTTCGTCAGGGGTTTCTGAGATGGAGGATATGTCAGAGTCTCCACCTCATGAAGCCACAATGTGACTCACAGAGTATCTGTACACTTGGGATGATTGATTGGGATGATTGGCCAAGATGTTTCAATAATATGTCTTTAACTAGTTCGCCATATATGGATTGGTGCTGCATAGTGATTTAGTAGATCAGCTGGCTCACATGATTTATTTATTTTTTTATTTATTTTTGACCCACTGGTATTGGGTCGGTACTCAGTATCAGCTTAGCAAAGTTACTCAAACCAATCTCAGGAAGTAAAAATATGTATCTGAGCATCTCTACTGATAACATGGATGAGAGGGCCTCATAATCTGTAATCACAACCACAAACCTGATGTGCATGAAAATCTGTGCACTCATGGGTATTAATTTTGTAACCTGTAGCACAGTCCTGGCACAATTTTTCTCAACTCTTTTTATCATTTGTGAGCAAGCAAGTTTTATTTATTTTTAGTTTTGTTTAATTTTATTTTGTTGCAGGCTCCTCAGGTCAGGTATCTCCTGTATCCTGCTTTTACATACAACATCATCATAGCCCACTTTTTGCACACAAACCTGGCAGCTCTGCAGAGAACTTATCAGTAACACTGTATGCAATTAAAAGATCACTTGAAATCATTTGAAATATTTGCAGGGACTCTCCAGTCGCATGTCCCTACTGCCCATAGCCAAGCTCAAAAAGCGAGACCAATTGGATCAATGTCCAGGTCGCTGGGAGCAGCAACAGTCATGGTCCAGGCTGGAGGGTGGGACTGGAATGTCGCCTGGAGGGATAGAGGTGCAGCTGGCCAATAGTGTCTTCACACCATGTTAGTTTAGAGCAGTTATTTCAAACCCTGCAGCAATTACACCTTTGCCCCAAAGTTTCACCACAGCCAGCAGGCATCAGGCATCATGGGAATGTCTCCTCTACAACAATCAAAGCTGGTCCCCGCATACAACGTGTTCACATTGCACCATGTGTAATGGAGGCAGTCAGCAAAGTTTGCTTTGATGGGTGATGCATTTGTTCATCCTCATATATTCTGCATGAAATTTATCAAGGGGTATATTTGATATTATTTGTTTTCCACAATAATGACTCAGACCAAGAGCTTGTTGAGAGGGTGGATTCTCATTAGGGACCCCAGCCAACTGTGCACCTTTGTTTACAGTCAGAATGTGAAGCACTGTGAATTATACTAATGCTGCACGCCTTTTTTTTTCCTCCCTGGGCTTAGGTCTGCACAAATTGCTGAGTAATAAAGGTAGTGGCTGCTCCTGAATGAAATGTTACTCATTTACTGATTTACACTGAGGCAAAACACACAACTGGCATTGTGGGTTGGATTTTTTTTTCTCTCTCTCATGTGGGTTTTTCTTCATACAGTGCATGTCCTACATTCAAACGTCATAACTAATTTGATTCAAAAGTTGTGATCAAATGCCAAATTAGACCTTCTCCTGTTTTTGTAGCCATGTTTGTAGCTTTAGCAATGGCAGTGTCAGTCAGCTGGTTGTCAGTCTACCACTTTGGTCCATATTGAAATATCTCAACAATTGATTTTGTATTGGATGGACTGTCACGAAGTCCGTCTGAAGTTCGTAGGGATGATTAGCTATTTTCTAGTGCCTAAAAACACTAGATATATTATATATATTGTTGTGTAGTGTACTTACGTTATCAAACAATGGTCAAAACCAGAGAAAAATGTAATTTATTCAATGTAATGGTGCATTTCCTACTACCGTCTAGTTGCTAGCTACTTTAGGGAAAACACTACGTCAGAGAGTGAGGAGGCAAGTTGGTGAACATGACATGTGAATACAACTTTACCTCATCCATTATTTCTGACCGAATCATGTCAGATAAATAGAGAACAATAACTACCATGATTCCAAATTATTTCACAACACGACTAAGCTACATGTGGTATTGCCTTAATATGAGAGAGACCCCTGGTGGCAGAACTGATATTGTGTATACAATACACTAAGATGGAGACCATTTTAAAAGTTATATCAGCTGATCATCAGCATGTTGATGTCAGCATTTCAGTCAAAGCAGCATTCTGCTAAAGAACATCCTCGCAGACTTGCTAGCATGGCTCCTTCCTCCTCTTCTGAACTTGTTTCCCTTTTACCTCTTCTCTACTTATTTCTCACCTTTCCTCCTCTCACCTCATTTTATCACTCCTGTCTTATTTTTACTTTCTTTCCCTGCATCTGTCCTTTCTCCTCAGCTCACCCTGGCTTATTATACAAACGTGTGGAAAGCATGTGGGAGAACATGCCTCGCTCAATGAATAAACCATAAGGCACGTGTCCTAGAAGCCTTCCGCACTCTCTTTCTCTGTCTTTGTTTGTCTGTATATCTGTCTCTCTTTTTCTGTCATGATCACCCTCCTGTCTCCCACCACTTTGTTCTCTCTCTCTCTTTGTGTCTTCCTCTCACTTGCTCTTTCCATTTTTTCCTGCTCCTCTTGTCTCCTTATCTCCCTCCCCCATCTCCCCTTTACTATCTCTCCCTCCTGACTTCAGATGAGTTCATTGCCTCCCCAAGAGACTCACCACCCACCCACAGTTCTCTCTGATTGAACTCTGAAGCCTCAGAACTTCAGCGTTATAAGATTCAATTTGTTCTGACCTGAGCAAGGGGCGTGTACGCCATCATTATATCATTATAATACGGGACGACGCCATCGCCGCAGAAGAGACCGGATACTGAACGCAATCATCCTAATGCCCCCCAGCAGAGAGCATCAAACAGGATACGGGGTTATGGTAATGGAGTGGAAGCCTGATTGAGATTTCAATAAATTAATTAGGCCCCGGGAGAGGGCTGGGCTAAGGAGGTGCGCTGGATTGCGAGCACAGAGAGACAGGCGGGTGGGTTTGGAAACGGAGGGTGAGGATTGGGTCGGTGCATGAACAGAAAATACAGAGACAGTTAAAGAGGAGACAGACCAGCTGAGATGAGCAGAACTGTGGGTACAGATGAAGGGCAGAGACAGGAAGGTGGGGCAGGGTGAGGGTGGACGTGGGTACAAAGCAGAGATGGACAGATCTTTGTACAGAACCAAGCAAGAAATGGAAGGGCATACTAGGTTGAGGGAAGTTTTTGCCAACAAAGTGAAGGCGGGCAGAAAGTTGAGATATATACACGAAGAATTTGAATTTGAAATGACCTTAATTATAAAACACTCCTTTAAAAATAAGTCCCAGTGTGATTTCCTTGTCCATGGTCCAAAGCACAGCACTTTCCAGACTCTGAGAAAGATGTAAAAATGAGTGTGTCAGGGGTGTGAAGAAATACACAGAGAGAGGAAATAGAAAGAGACGCAGACAGACACAGACAGACAGGGGAGCATTAAGTTCAAACCACAGAGTGTTTCTGGGGGGAGACAGAGTAGCTTCTGGTCTCTGTGTAAATGTCAAGCTCTCACTTCCCCATAATGACCCCTGAATCACCAACAAGTCAGTCCAGAGCATGAGGAACAGCCTGCTGACTCCATTATCCTCGGGCAGGTTAGCCTGGGGCGCTGGCACCGGAAAGACTCAAGACCCAAAGGTGGTGTAGTCAGAGGATTAAAATCCCATCATAAAGTTGTCCCAGAGAATACAGGATATGGTTCATCACTTAATCCTCTACGTCTCCCATGTCCCTGCAATGAAAAGTCGGGATAATACAATACAGCCCTACCACCTGACGGTATAGTACTGAATGATTTTACGAAACCCCATGTGAAATCATAAGATGCTTTTAGGGTTGCTGTTAACAAAACATTTGTTTTTACATTCTCTGTCTCTATATTATTTTTAAAGTGAAGGATGGATTGTGGTTATAGCAAATAAACGATGGTTCAAGCATGGTCAAGGTAATTACGACTTTAGTGAAGGTTAGGAAAACGTCATGCTTATACCATACCATGGAATGAATAGTATTAATGTTACAGGCTTCAGGGAAGGTATCAAGTACTTTCAAGTCAAAAGGAGTCCAAGTGAGTCGCTGGTGTTGAGGTTCAAGTTTAGTTGCAAGTCTTTATTATTTTGTTTAGTCGAGTCTAAAGTCATCAAATTTGTGACTCGGTCAAGTCGAAGTCATGTGACTCGAGACCACACTAGTTTCCAGTAATAATTGGCCATACATCGCTCCACTTAGATAACTCCATATAGAATGAGAATTTAAGAACTGTTATCATCACTGTCTAAGGCAGATGAGGCTGTCCTAATCAAAAATGGCTCCGGGCCATTTCTTCGAATGCGTAAAATGTATGCACAGGACATCTTTTGGATGTGCAAATTCTGACTGTGTCTCTGTAAAGCAAAGTAGTTTGAAATGGCTATAGTTATGCAAAACTGCTTGTATAATTTTGACATGGAAGTTTGTGTCCCATTTTTTTTTTTTACCAACGGTCAGCAGTGGTTACTTTTAACTATAACCAGACTGTCTCCTGCAAGCACAACTGTCAATAGTTTTTGTCAATATTTTATGTGGTTTCTGATCCATTCATTTCAGCCAAAATACAGCACGAAGAATGAAAGAACGAAAGACTGAAGAGGTACAAAACTTTTCATGGTTATGTTTCGGCAAATCAAACACTTGGTTAAGGAAAAATCTTACTCACGGGTGTGGGTGGGTAATATTACAAAAAAATCAACACAGTCTTTCATAAACCTTACTTGTTAATAGCTTAAACCTATTAATAACCAGGATAAAGGATGCCACCACTCAGTCCTCTGCTTTATGCACCCAAACATCGACCCTAACTACTTCCCTATATATATGTGGAGATAGAAAAGTCAGCCTTGCTCGATTGGAATAAACAGTGAATGTAACCCAGCAATTACATGTCCTTCAAAACATATTTTTCAAAACAAATTAGCTGTAGGCCTACATGAACACATTTTTTAGGAAACAGAGTTGTCATTGCAAATTAGCGAATTCTGTAGCCTTGGTTAACTGGACTGACAGTGTTGTGGGTGATATAAGAGTCTGTAGCAATAATTCTCCATATCTCTGCTGTATAAATTTGAATGGTAGCCTGGCTTTAGCCTAAAATTCTGCATTGTCATCTTTAGATATGCTTCACAGAATCTTTAACATACAGACATCGGAGCACTTCCTTCCTGGGGCAGTACAAAAATTAAGTGATTCTATCTTTTTTGACTCTTACTTCGAGGTGTGCCAAAAACAATAAATCCCCATCTGACATCCTGTACAACTCTCATGATGTCATCTTTCACTTGTACTTCACATATTTGTACAATCCCCCCAAACCATCCCTGTCCTTGGATTTTCAATGTTTTGACTTCTTTTTGTTCCTGCACACTAAAGAGTATTTTAACAGCAGTTCAGCATCAGAAAATGAATTCACACCAAGCAAATTGGTGGGTACAAATGGCATTAATACTGTGAATATTTAAAGATATTACACCTGTATTTGCCTGCTTCAATAAGTTGTACCTGAAATGAATTGAAACACATTATCTAGTTCTCAAAGCAAGCAGGCACTCCACTTTAACTGGATGTTTTAACGTCTTGACAAAACACAGCCCCAGTAAATCTGACACAATCAAGTGTCCAGGGAACACGTCGACTAACAGAGCAGCCATTTGCACTGTAGCGTTTGCCCTGTTTGGGGATCTGTTTGCTGCCAGCAGGACTTCCTGACCCGTCCCACGGCAGTTTTTCTTTTATCTTTCAAACACTGTCTCAACTTTTGGGAAATGTTTCAAGGGTTGGACATGATAAATGTGGACCGCAGCTCCTGTAAATCAAACAGCAGCATCAAACAGCAGTCATCAAACAACAGTCAGTATAGAGGGAGAGATATTTACTCCTTTACTCGGTGCTGAAAATCTAATTCTTCACTTTTAATAGACTCTCGGGAGTTTTCTTAAAGTGACACAGGACAAGAATGCTGTCACATTAAACAACTCTTCAAATGACACAATCTGCATAGTGATAAGTCAAATTATCTCACCCAACTGATTGTTTCCGCCTCTTTAAAAATGTTTAATCTTGAAATGTTTAATCCTTTGTTAAGAGTCATTACACTTTGTATCTGCTCCTGGGATTCTTTGCAACCTACTGCGATCTGTTTAAAATGTGATTTATCTTTTCTTGCAAGTACTACTCCCACTTGAGGGAAATATAAAACTTGAGGGCAGTATAAATCAAGTGCACCTCCAGTAAATCAAATACAGTGCAGTGCAGGACTATATTTCTCCTGCTCCAGCACTTAACCCTTGCCTGATTAAGGGGCAGCAGCTCAATAATGGTGACCAGCTGAGGACACACTTTCAAAGAGTGGGTTCATTTTTTTTTTCTTTCAAAAACAATATGTCAATCACACTAAAAAATAAGTTTGGAAATAACAAGAAGAGCAACCTTATGGCTTTTAACTTTGAAGTTGTTGAAGCTGTCTGCACTCAGCAATCTCTTTTTCAAGAGGTCAGATAACACGCATCAACTAAATCAAACATAGCACACCTACCCAAAAAACTATTATATTTAGGGAACATTGGCTTCTAGCAAGGTGTATAACCCTGGCATGAACCTGGTACTGCTGACTGGACATTAGACACCTTTGCAATTTGATCTAACTGCTGTTAAATTTTCCCTTTTCAAGTGCGAGGTGTGTGTGTCGGGGGTATGTTCGTGCTCAGCCAACTCAAGTCCAGAATTCCTTTTGTGAAAGCCTGAAGGTGTATTTGACTAAGTTACTCAACACGGTACTGATAGATTTCTAATTCAGTCAGAGACACTCACCCCACGAAATTGACCATTTGTAGTAAATGGCTGCACAAATAGATTTGGCTCTTTGAGGGTGCTGTCAACTAGCACTCACCGTGAGACTCAGTAGGCCAACCTCCTAGCCTGACAGCTATGCAGGACGGCCGATGGTTTGACGATGATTATGACCAAAGTAGTATAAAGTGTTGAAGTCAAAGTATAGAGGAGGTGGGGTGGGTGGATGAGTCAAACAAAAGCATGACTTTCACCCAGGACACCAGAGTTCATACATTACATTTTGAAACCAAAAGTCAATTTTGATTTGTTTTTTTGTTTTTTTTTAGGGTTACATAATGTTACATACATGAATAACATCATGTAGCCTGCATTGCATCACAACGACACGACTTAATGTTTCACAATGTTAACCATGTGGTAATAGTCATTACACTTACAAAACGTCACTTACATTTCCTACTTACATACTTATTTTAAACAAAAGACGTTTTGGTTCCTAAACCGACCCAAACTGGGACCATTTTACAATCCTACATCTTTATCCTACATCTGAATATCACAACTGATGCTAATCACTGTCCATTATATTTAGGTGGTTTGTGCACAAGGCAATGGCCTTGAAGGTCAAGTCAAATATCATAAAGGAGTCACCCAGCTGCAAGCACAAGACCCATTTTTAGTTCCAGACATTGGCCCATGTGTCCCCGTTCTGGGTAACATCTCTCTAATCTTCTTGAGCCTATTTACTTGTTAATTATATGCAGTTATCAGCAGTACTAGCCTCTAGAATAATTTTGACGGTACTCTGACTTGTAAAAAGGAGAATACGCCCACTTTTATTCCCACTTTGCACTCCAAACACCTGTTCTTGCACCATTTAACTATTATTGGTGATAAGATCTCCAGCAAAGTGTGCAAAAAGCCTTACTGCACTGTTATACACTGCCAACTATGTCACTGGTTTTAGTGAAAGTGGGCTATATTTTATAGAGAAAATTCTTTCTAGTTTTCTCCCAATGTCCTCCAGGTGCTCTGCTTCAACTCTCTGTGATTTACAGAGTTTTTTGATGGACAGATACCTTTACTTGTTGCTAAAGTAATCACTAACTGCTGCCATTATGTACCTAGCTAATTTAGCCTGAGAGCTGGCTGACTCCTTGGACTGGACTGAGATTTTGGAACATCTAACCCAAACTCATTTCCAACACTTTAAATGCCAATGTTTTTCCACACGCCCTGGCGACTCATACAGACACACACTGTACCCATCTGTGGTTGCATCAGATGCATTGGGCATTCGATGTAGTGTAAAGATGGAGAAAGTCTGTGTCTGGAAGGTGCAGGGTGGAAAGATGGAACAAACACAGGACTCTCACCACCATACAATGATTGATCGAGAGGTGTCACTGGTCCAGATTTGAAAGGTTTCGCTGCTCTGATTGGGTGTAGGTCTGTCCAGTTCCATCCAGTTGGCACGTCTGTCCAGTGAAACTTAGATCAAGCTGTCAAACCAGGCACAGCTGATCAAATATGGATCAAGATTCTGTTATTGCATTGTCTATTTCTCACCTACAATGTTATAATGTACTCTTTGGCTGTAACATAAGGAGGGTTGTGATGTGTCCTAATTGAAAACAGACCAAGAACTGCATCATCATGTTTCGGTGCTCTGATTTGTTGTAGGTTACATTTTGTTGCTCTGGTTGCTGGTCTATTAGATGTCATCCAGAGGCATCTTGGTCTCTGTGCATTGATAACACACCTTGAAAATCTAAAATGAACTAAGAGGTTCTAGGCCAGCAGTTTTGTAACAAGGTTTTGATTCAAAAACCAAAGTTTCAAGTTGAAGCTGAGGTAACCCCTGATGAGTTATTTTCTCAGACTTCACTGAGCTCTTCCAAAACCACAGTAGATGTTATAAAAGTTTTCACATGCTCATTAGTAGTTCTTGTGACAAGTAATCTGACCTTCCTGTGTAGAATCAGAGGTTCTCCTTTTTATCATAGTGTAGGAGTGCAGACTGCATTAAATAAGAATTTCTACCTCTAAAAAATGGTTTGTTTGATTCAAAACAGAAACAGCTACTTGTTTTTCAGCCACTCTTAATGTCATGTTCATTGTACGCCGCACAAAAACTTGTGTTACTTGTTTTTCATACTCCTCGTAAACACAAAATCCATTATTTTAAGCCATTGATCACTTCATACCTCCTACATAACACAGTCCCAGCGAGTGGTGCTCAGTGGATGACTCAGTGAGAAACTCTACATGGATGAAGTGGAGTATAATGTCTTCCTCTGTAGAGGAGGCAGATGGAACATAATTTAACAGTTTTTTCTTTAATGGCAGGGCATGTACATGAAGCAATGAAAATAGGCTTCTTCATCTTACCATATATTAAAGACTAATTTCTGTGGATTTTCTAGCTTTGGTTAAGGGTTGCATATGTTCATGAATATTAATTAACTAAGATCAGAGACACGACATGCTTGTATTCTGTTTTAGGGTGGATTTTCTCCTTTAGATCACAAAGCATTGGCATGCCTCTCACAGAAGAAATATTCCATACAGACACAGATTACCATAATTAATATATAGCTGTGAGTCAGATGAGACTCTTAGCCAATGAAGGATGACTTATTGATGCCTTCCACTGATGATAAGCCAGCTTCAAATACAGAATTCTCTTTACGTTTCAGCCATACGCTTATGAGAAAACCGACAATTAATACAGCACAACTGAGTATATTTAAGTGCCATATATAAGCTACAGAGCAAAGAGAGTATTTATACAGCCACTGACTTGTGGTTCCAGTATAGTGCTGTGGTTAAAAAGGATCCTCAACCAATATTCAGTAGGATGAATGGCTTTATAATTCAAGGCCCAGTGCTGACAACTACAATCGTTACCATAGTACCCATATACTAGAGCAGTGATTTCCAACCTTAACCTATAAGGCTAACATTTTTTTCTTTTAACAACCTAACGGAGTAGTTTATACACTCTCATCCTGACCAAGAGAACAATAATGGTTCATTATCACAGGCTCACTAAATAGCCAGCTATTTTGAATCGAAGAAAAAGAAATCTATATATGAATAGTTTTGTATAGAGATGTTTCTATGATTTGTGATTTTAGTTAATATATGCATATCTAACTTTGACTACCTCAGAGCGGACAACGTCTTTGCAACCCCCTATTATTTCTGGCAATTCCTTTAGGGAGGCGTGAGCCCAGGTTGGGAACCAATGCACCGCTGCACTTCTTCAAGTCTGTTGTCATACGGTAAATTAGCAGAACTGAAATCTATAGACTGTTTGAACTATTTAATCAGGGTACATTGTAAATGCTACTACTGCAGTGCAGTCGATCAACAGTATTCAGATTCCTAAAGGATCAATGTGTAGGATTTTTTGTCTCTTCATCCTCTTCCAAGCAGGTAGGACAACCTATTGTTCTTGCCTGAAGTGCCGTATCTAGTTTGTCCATTCTGGGCTACTGGAACATGGCAGTTCGCCATGGCGACCTCTGACATCAACAGCTCATTCTGAGGTTAAAAAAATAAATAAATACACAACAAATCTTATTTTATTATATTCTGTTTGTACCAGATTGTAGATGTAAATGTGGTCTTAAAAAATGTTTAAAGATTTTTATAGGATAGCTAAAAATAATGTTGTAATATTGCAACAGGGCTTTACAGGGTGAAAATGTCAAAGGTCTGCTACTATGACTACTCCTACCTTTTTCAAGGAATACTACTTTTGTTCTACTGAAAAGTGAACCGTTATATATCACATTATCAGGTTGTTACTAATTATATCAATGTTTAAGCATTACTTTGCAGTTTGCTTTTGTATTTGTCACAGGTTTAGCAGACACCACAGTGTCCTATACACTTGAATGAAAGGGACAGACACAATCTGTAAGCTCACCACTAGATACCAATATATCCTCCATACTGAGCCTCATGCAAGACTGTAAATTAGTATAATTAATCCTGAATAATACCATATAAGGCCACACTTCGTAACGCATAGGTCAGGAAGTTTTCGTTCATGGCATCAAGTGTAAAATGAAGAACTTTGGAGTTTGAAGTTCTGCTTTCAGAAAAATAAAGAAACATGTAACACTTAGAAACACTTAGAAATGCACCAAAACAGAAGTGATAATTTCAACTATCTATCCATTTTTGTCAGAGAAAATTAAACAAAGTCTCAAATACAGCCAAATTTTTAAACATAAAGAATAAAAATCTGTCAAGCTTGTATCAGCTGATTAGCATCAGCTGCATCATTCATGCTTCACGATCAGTGCATCCCTTATAAGCTGTTTGACCACCAGCTAACTAGCAACATAACAGGTTTACAGTGTGATTTTTTTAAAAACATGACACCCCTTACTATTATCATACTAATACCCTCACAATTTTGATACTGTTAATTAAGATCTAACATTTGAGTATATGTTAGCTATGAGATAAGTTTTGCCAGTAGAATCCTTGTCACTGCTTTGATTACTAAAAGCTCATACAAAGAACAGAGCATTTTTCTCCAAATTTGCATCACAGTTTGCTATAATGGTCAGTTCCTCGAAATAAGTGTCTGACTGAAATTACATTTTTGCAGACCTTGCAAGTTCCTGCAAAACTGGCTTTGCTACTCTGGAAAAACCTTCATTTGGCTTCCAACCCACACAGTTAAGATGCTGTATAAGGACACATTTAGGGAATGAAAGGGCTTTAAAGCTGGCCAGTATTACTCAATATATCACTGACAGCAGTGCCTGGATAAATCAACCAAAGAAAATTAAAGTTTTAAATGATACTAACTGAGTCTTGTCACAGCTTTATCCATTTCCTGCTTAAAATTTATAGTGCATTACATAAAGCATCACATACAATTCAGAAAACACAATAAGAGGTTACAAAGCACAATAAAAGTTACCAGTCTGTAAAGCAGTTGATACACTGGTCAGTGTGAGTAGTTGACAGTTGCAGACGGACATGCCTAAGTGACACATTTTGCACCTTTTGGAATAAGGTGTTCTGCAATACAGTCAGTTATACACTTAAATGAGAAAGCACCAGTTTGGTGAAGCAATGCTGTTTTACTGAACCGGAGTCCTGTACAGGTCCAATTTTGCAGACAGGCCCTGCCCACTCTTGCAAAGCTGAGAACCAGAGCTGACCCATTACCCACAATTATCTCTAAATAACATCTGCACCTGCCTGTGAATATAACCCCCACGACCTGACTCACACCTGTGTTCAACACACATTCACACAGTCATTCACTTGTGTCCTCAGCTAGCAAAGCTCCTGTACTTCTGCAGCTGTTGATATGTTTCCATGGTGAGGACGAGCCTAGCTTGTGGCTATCAAGAGCTAATACTTTTTAGAAGCAGCAAAGCCACTGACTGCATGCAAATATCCGACTTGTCCTTCAGTGTATCTATCGTTCACAATTCGGTGCAATCCACTGGCTATTTTTTACTTTTACGTCATCAGTTTTACGGTGACATCCCATTGTTGGGCAGGATGTGGGGTCATAGGTTATGTCGAAGGCTTTCACAATAAAATTCTCTTGGCTAATTATGCTTGATATTACTGTATTAGCAAATATAAATGTTAAAAATACAGCACAATCATTTTCATTTTCTGATTTCTCCAGGAGAAAAAAATCTGTTTATGTACATATATATATTTTTCTTTTTTACGTGTTATGCAACAGGTGTCATCTCCTCGCTACCCCCCAGTTGCCCGACCTGGTGCAGGGCTGTAAACAGAACAAATTGAGAATATCCCATCTGATCTTTCCTGTGTTGTTTTATTATCATCCACAACAATAGTTTATACACAATGTAGCACGAAGAAAACATAATACACTGGTGAGCTCAAGCTTGTCACAACTGTAAATACTTGGACTGAACAAACAAGTGAGTTGAATATGAGTCATAACTCTGGACCATAAATCCATCCACTTGAGGATCTATTTTTTCACAAAATAACACTTTGGCTCATCTCGTCTTTACTTTATATTGCCTCTTCAAAGACATTTTAGATTGGTCTTCAGTGTGCCATTGCAGACAGTCTGGAAACTATTCAATTGCAGCTATAAGAGCAAAAATCTCAGAGCAATAAATGTAATTGTCATCTTTTGCTCTAAAGCTTATCCAGCCTTGTCGATATGTATTTTTGGACTGTTACGATTCGAGTGTCCATTTTCACCAGATGACATACCAGTGAAGAGAAGTAATTTCTACACGTTGAGGCGCAGTACTAGTTCCTTTTGGCACCTTTACAGTGGGAGCCATTAATCGCCCATTGTCCAGTGGCTAAGAGGCTCAGCAGAGCAGTATCACTAAATTAATTAGGATGTACAGTGCCTGCTTCGAATGTAAAGTGAGTCAATTAGTTCACATATTCACTTCAGTCGAGCGCCTCGAGTACAAATGCCCTTTAGAATCAAAAGAGTGGACACATTTGATTTCTGCTCTGCTGCTTTCACACAGCTTTCAGTGCTACTCTGTCATGCCCAACCTTTCTCTCTTTTCTCTCCCACAAAGCAGGTCTGGAGTATGTCAGACAAAAAAGCTTCAATTTCTAGGTTTTTATGACCTTTCAACTGCATCTCAGGGTCTTGATCAGTAAAAGGAAGTGTCTCAGTTGTCAACACTGACATCCCGAAACTGTTGACACCAGTGTCATGGGTTAAAGGATGGCCTTTGGCATCAGAAGTGAATGTCATTGTTCCATTTGCTGATCAAGACTGTGAGGCCACGACACTACAAGCTATGGAATATCGTTGACGCATGTATGGAACCAGCTTCCAAGCAGATAAACAGAAATACTTTGTGTCCATAGTGTCCACAGTTGGTTGTGTTAGGAGTATATTCAGGCCATGAGGCCCAATTTACAGTTACATCTGTTGGCCAGATCACAAATCTGATTGTATCTTAGTTTTCCAAGGCTACATAGAAATGGAGATTGGAACTTTTAACCATATCACGGGGCTGTCATAAAGCAGATGAAGTTTTCCTAATTGTCATGTTGACTTTGAAGTCACCACAAAAGAGAAGTCTTAAAAATACTCAGAACAATGGAAGGTTTGAAGATCTACAGTTTTAAGACAACTGAGCAAAAAAACTCATCTACTAGTAGTACAGTCAAAAGTCCCAGAACAAGCAAGTTAGCTGACCTAGAGTGGAGTTTTATTAAGTGCCATTTGAAGGGTCAAGAATGAACTGAAACTGCGCAGCATTGACATGTGTCTTGGGTGATCTGATTCTTAGTTGACAGCTCTAAGTACATCAGTTCACACCTGGCATGCACTTCTATGTATCTCAAGTGACCACTTGTGATCAGACTAAATTTCCCTTCTCTATGTGCAAATAAACACATTATTTCTGTTTGTAAAGACCAAATCCGTTGCTGTTTTAACCAGTGACCCAACTGTAATTACAGTGCCAGCATTGTGGTACAAATGGACACAATGTTTATTTTCACAAAGAAATAAGGACATTAATGTATAATATTTGTTGAAATTGCAAGAAGTCGTAAACCATTAAGAATTTAGCAATTCAGCAAATCATTAAGATAATAAAGTTACTCAAAGATGATCTCAGGACTTCCTCAATGAGTACCAAGAAGCAGCCTATATTGGTTACCGTTTACTGTATTTAAAAAATGTGATGTTTACCATCAATAAAATGTTTCCTTCTGTCATAAATTTTGTTCAGATTGTGAAACCACTTGAAATGGTGTGTTTTAACAGCTGCTAAATGTTGGCAAGTGAGATGCACCTTCGACGTGGACTAGCAGATAGGCCGGTACAGGTTCATTGGTGAAATCAGTTCGAAAACAAAATGAAGAACTGCTTATCTTAACAGGTAAAAGAGCCCAAACACAGTGGACCAAATGATGTACTTACAGGACATCAGCTGAGTGAGTGGTCCTTCAGTGTGGCCCAGAAGACATTTGTGTACACACTGTTGAAAGAATGAGGTCACAAATGTGGTCTGAGCAGCTGGATCTCCCCCATGCATCTTGGGTCCATCCATGCATCACACCTGTACTTAGAACTATCAGCTTGTGATTGGATCACCCAAGACACATCGATGCCAGGTGTAAACAGGGCCACAGTCTGGAATCAGATTGGCTTGGACTCCATTCACAAACAAAATCTACAACCTGGCAAGATGACAGGTGACCAACACGCTTTCTGTTCTCTCTTTCTTTGTCTTGACAAAGCCACCCCTCCCTTTTCATCTCCTGTCCTCCCTTGGTAATAGCACATTAGTTTGTAGGACATTAGTCAGTAAAAATGAAAGCATATGGCGCATAATATTTACTTGTAATGAGCCTGAGTGCCACCATGCGCGGAAACCAAATTATGAGTGCCTCGTTTTGTGGCAGCCCAATAAATATTTTAGCCTGTAAAAGTATGGATGACGTGGGGGAATGAGAGAGCCACCTGTTCTTGTCTGCTAAATGATTTACCAGATGTCTCGTCTTCATTCTTTTTTGTCTTCGGTCGTCCCCCCATTCATTTCCCTATTTCCCCAAGGTCCAGAAGGGAAGTAGAGAGGGTGTATAACAGAAATAGGAGATTAAGGAGAGGAAGCAGAAAAAAAGGTGTCGAGCTAATTTAGGCACCGTAAGAGTGAGCATGAATGAGATGCACAAATCTTCCTGTTTACTCTTCACGCTCCTGAGCTATTCAAGCTCTGCAGCACTGCTAAATGTTCTTCACATCATACATCATTGATGCTAACAATGTTTTGCCATGGACTCATCTTGTTTTCTCACACATTCACTCATCCTTATGATGAGTTTTATATCATGAACATATTTTTTCTGCAAATGTTGCTTTTATTTGAAAGTGGGCAGGTCAGTTGTACTGTTGCACTCCATGTTAAGTGGTACTCATAAGTTGTTAATGCATCATAAGTACATCTATCGTAGCAATATTGAGCATGTGCAGTTTCTCTAAGTTTGTCATATCCTCCTCATATTTGTAGGATTTAGCTACAACCCAAGGAGAAAGTAGCTTTTAATGAGAGGATGAAACATTAAGAGTTTGTTTAGGTCTGGCGATCCCAGTGGTCTTGTCTTGTTGGATTTGAACAGTTTTGATTAGTCATCAAGACTTATAATTTGCGGGTTAAGCAGAGCTGACTTCACAGTGGAAGTCAAGAGAAACTAGCTTGTTGAGGTGACTTTACAGTGGAAGTCAATAGGAACTAGTTTGATAATATAGCTGTGCAACTGGCCGTTAACATACGTGTCAGTAGTTGCCTCATGGCTTGATTCCACTGGGCATGGTTGTGTTGCAGAGCTGACCGCTGCAACACCAGAAAACATCAGAGAAAAATCTGGTCAGTTTTCAAAATGAAAGACCCTGTGCAGACTCATGATCATAAAAACTGACAAAAAAGAACACGTAGCCTCTTATCAATGGAAGAAGCACAAAAAGCAAGGAAAGAGGACCAAATCAACAAAATCTGAGCAGGTCAGCATAATCACCCATTGTGTGACTAACCACACAGAGAAATGTTAGACTGAGTTCATGAACAGTGTCATTATGTTGAGAAGATTTTGCAGTAGTCAGTACACATGAGCGGTCTCTCTGTCTCTCATTGTCTCTGCTACAACTGCAAGTCTGCATCACACTTTTAGCTTACTGCCTTTAGGAAACGACTGGGAAAAGAAAAGACGGGAAAAACAGAACTGTTCTCATGCGAAGATATGCTTTAATGATAATTTCATCTTCAGATGCTTTAAGAAAACTAAACAAACAACAAAAACAACAGATTATGCAAACTATAAATATTATATTTCACCAAATGGAGAAAAAAAGTGGTGGAGCGCCACTGCGGTGCACATATGAACTCAACTGATGTAATTGCATATTTAAACCATGATATTTCCTCTAAACGTAACCAAGTAGATTTGCTGCCATAACCTGACAGAAGTGCGGCCATTTCACAATGTTAACTATGTAACGTACTTAACAGTTACTGATGCAGTTGTGATGCAAGGTTAACAGTCTCATACATAAGTTCCATTCTAACTGTTACCTCACTTATTTCTTTGTTTTTTTTTATTCAACATTTAGAGAAACTTTTGACATGTATACAGATACTGCGCACTCTGTGTTTTGTGGCCTTGTGCTGATAATTGATCATCAATTTTCCACCTGGGCTGCTTGTATATACAGTATATAGTAATTCTTTTTATTCTTACAAGTCTTTGTTCTTTGTTCTTACCTATTTTTGTTATATTGCCCTTGACTTTAGCTGTATTGATCTCTATTTCTGTTGGAAATGCATGTAAGTATATTGAGGGCAGTGAAAAACTGAGGCAGATTATTTGTATGCGGATGACACTTGACCAATAAAGCTGAGTCTGATTGATATGAAGCAATTTCAAATACATCTTATACTATACACATACTCCAGTCCACATGGATATACTCTCTGAAAGAAAAAATAATTCACAGCCAGGAGCTCTCACATACTCACACACATGCAGATCATGCTTCCAAACAGAGGAAGATGGCATTTTGACATTAAGTGGAAGAGAAATACACAAATCCCTCCCACTATACCTGGGATTTGGGCCAACACACACACTCACACACCCTCTGTCTCTCTAACTCATGGGAGAACAGGAGCTTAGTACAGGAGGGCTCAGATGGTGTGTGTGTTTTTCAGTGTGTGTGTGTGTGTGTGTGTGTGTCCTCCCACCTCATCATGTCTTGAATAGCTCCTTTCTTTTTTTTTCCTGTTCCTTCCTCTCCTTGTGTCTTCCTTCCCATCGTTGTCTCCTTATCTTCCTTTAAATCTGTTCTTTACTTTCTTCACCCTGACTCTGCTCCTCATCTTCTGCTCTTAGTCTGCCAACAGAAGTCATCTTCCTCTCCTGAAAGAAGAAGATGAAAAAGTAATAAATGCCAAAGTAATAGCTGTTCTTAGTGTCGCTGACAGAGCAGTAAAAGTTACCTTTTATCTGAGTTTCAAATGTAATGTAATGCATTTTATGGGATGAAATGCAACACCTTAATATGTGTTTTTCAACTTAATTAAACCTACATTAATCAGATTTTCATATAAAATTGAATGAAGTGAGTGTATAATTTGAGAAATTCCTCAAAATGTCCATATTGCAGAAAATTAAACTAAAATTTACGGCTCTACAGAGCTTTTTACAGAGCTAGTTTTGCAGCCTTGTGCTGGTGGTTGATCAGTCCCTTAGATAGGGCAGCTGGAGTAAAGAACATATCTCTGTACTAGATTAGTACTAGTTTTTAAAGCTGTGGTAGGCAACACATTTTTGGCATCAATGAGGAATAATTCCATAATAACCTGTAAGTATGTTGTAAATCAAGTGGTCTGAGAGAAAACTAAACTTCTCCACCTCCTCTTGGCTCTGTTTTTGGGCTTTAGGAAATCTGGCCTGTGACGCGAGACATCTGCACGCATGCACATCCCTTCAGCTGAAAGCCTGAATCAATGGCGGAAAGTCCTGCAGAAAAAGTCACTATAAAATGCGACTGAGTGTGAGTGTTGGGTGGAGAGGACCAGAGCCAACAGACAGCTGCTGAGAGCCAGGGAGCTTTTGGAGAGAGAGACTGGTAAGAATGGAGCTTCTGGCTAAAGAAACACCAGAGTCACACTGATTTTGCTCTGATGTGGACTCCTTTATTGGCAGGAGGGGAGCACAGAATTTATGTATCAAACTTTTGGGATTAAAAAGCAGATTTATCCTGACTCTTGCTTCATCAGCCTGTCCGCAGCAGTGACCCAGGATTCAGCCTTGCTCAACTTGCTAATTAGTTTCTCTGTACATCTAGACTGCTGACCGGAGGAAAAAATGTATTTTAAACTCATTTCATAGATGTACATAGAGGAGGGGGAAAAGAAGAGAGACAGGAAAGACAAAACAGAAAGAACAAAAACAGTGCACATATGCACAGTTGGTGCTTGCGTTTGCTTTGGTAAACTGTTGCCTGTATGCCTGTGTGCATCGGCCATGTCCTGGAGATGAGACTCAACAATTAACTGCTTTTTTAGGTTTTCTGCCCACTATTGTTTTAACACAACAAATCAATAAATAAGAGTTCTGCAGTTTTTTTTTTTACTCAATTGACGACTGGATTTGAAGGTTGTTACATTTTGGTTTTACTAAAGTTAAAAAAAGTTATTAAATGACCAATTACTGCCTTTTTTTACATTCCAATTTATCTTTTTGCCTTTCCTTCATTTAGCATCTGTTTTTAAGTCATCATCTCTGTCCCTAACTAACTTTCCTGCCCTCACCTCCTTCTCCTACCATTGTCTTGTCCTCTGCCCTTCCTTTTCTTTTTCACCTGCTCTAAAATGTATTCTCAGTGTCTTTTGCCTCACTTTCTGTCTCCTCTTCTCTCCTCCCTCCTCCCATCTCCTTGCTCCTTTCTATCTCGGTCTCCCTCTCTCCTCCTCTGAAAAGGTATCACCTCTTCTCAAGGATGTCCTGGATTCACAGCTACGCTATCACCATAGGGACTGTTACCGAGGAGATAATGAGCAAGAGAGATGGAGAGACAGACGGATGAAGTGGTGGCGGCGTAGGGGAAACTCCGGCTTCGTGTGGCCTTCTTTGGTTTGGTAGGACAACAATGTGGAGACATTACAGAGAGGTAGGTAAATAAGGTTGATGGATGCATAGGCAGATAAAGAGCGAGAGATGGATGAAAGGGAATGATGGAGGGAGAACAAGGGGAAGAATGGTAGGGGTTGTTTTTATTTAAAAAAAGGAGAGGTAATTGAAAGAGAGAGGCAGGCAGGTACTGAAGCATGATCTATGTTTCAAAGGCTTGATGGTACAAGAGGACTGGGAAGTGGCTCAAAGACATTGAGGGAGTGATGAGAGAAAGATGAGAGGGACTGAGGGAGGGAGGGTGGAGATGCAGGAGAGATGAATTAAAGGAAGAGGACACAGTAAGGATGCTATGATAAGAGAAGGAGAGATGGAAAATGATGAAAAGGAAATTAGAGACAAGAAAACTGAGGGTAAAATAAGAGAAGTGAAAGAGGGTGATGGCTGAAGTAAAGATGGGAAAAGACACTGTAGGGGGTGTTAACAGCAGGCAATCTGCCTCTACATCTACCTAGTTAATGACTAGGTTTCTGAGGATACCACACTTGTTGCAGACACACATGTGTAGGAGAATGGCTCTGTTGACTTCTTGAAGCTACAGTTGGTGGATGAATTTGTATTTTTCTCTCTTCAACTTGACACTTCTCCCTGAAAGAATCTTTGAATGGCGCAAAAGAACCCTGCCTCCGCAAACGACGGTGTTAGTTCCAAGTCTATGACTGGCTCGTGGTTGCTATGGTAGTTGGTTACCAGAGAAGTATTCTGTTTGCAAACTGACAAACTGACAGCTGATGACTGGCATAAACAAATTGACCGAGCTGCTGCTGCATTTACCATAAAATGCTTAATTTCTGCGGAGAGACCGGTCGTACCATGAACTCTGCACATACCAAAATAACCATAAATTAACCTTAAGGCCAGAAAATTGGCCGCATACTGTGGGCATAGATGTTTTGTGCCCCACAGACTAACCTATCTCAGAAAACTTGACCTACTTAGCCTACTAAACATAGCTGCACTGGAAATATCAGTGCAAAGTCAGGTCCAATACTTTTAAAAAATATTTTATGTTTAACCAGGTGAGTGCCACTGAGATTACAAAATCTAATTTTCAAGGCAGTCATAGAAGTAGACAGCAACAGTGCAGTGTTTCAAACAGCAAACATGCACATTAACATATATACATACAGTATCTACTCACAATTAAGTACAACAAATGACAGACAGGAAGAGCAAGTTTGGAGAAAATTATAAATTCCACACATTTGAACATAAAAGCCTGTTTCAGTGTGAATATGAATGAATAGACAGTAAGAGGACATCAATGAGCTTTGACAAAACTAGTTTTTGTGAGATATACCCACAAAGATAAGAGGGAAGCAGATCAAGGATAGACTTATAAATAAATTTGTACCAGTGAGTGCGTCTGTGCAAGGTCAATGAAAGCCACTGAAAGTACACTGTACAATGATGAGTGAGGACTTTGCAGCCTGTGACGAACCTCGAAGTGCTGCAGTATGCCATATCTAGCTGATAAGTTGCCACTTATCCACAGAAAACAAAAAATGCATCAATCACAAGAAGCTAACCTGAGACCATCATGCAATAGGATCACACCAGCCCTAAAGACCAACAACAGGTTGATGTTCCAACAAGTTTTTTGCCTGTATGTTGAAGAGTTGTGACACAACAACGCTGACAAAATCTGTCCACATACAAACATATAAAAAACCCCTGAAGTCGGATTTCCGACTCAGGAAACCAGCAACCCTGACCTCAGATTGCAAGATGTCTGCTCCATGTATCAACAGTAAGTGAAAGCTGTAGTAAATGCAGTTTACTTGCACTTCTGTCTTTATTTGTGTCTCCTTAAATCAGTCAAATACAGTACAGCCCAAGTTCCATCTGTGGAAATGTTGTAACAATAGCTTTTCTGGTGGTGGCCATCTTTGTTTTCCAGTTTGTTTATTTATTTTTAATTATTACTTTCTGACTTTACTGGAACAACACAAACTCAGTATTAAACAAATGTGGGCCAGCGGTATGTAGTTTACACACCTGTAAAGTGTCATGACTGTATCTTGCACAGCTGCGATGTTATCATGTCAACATTTATCTATAGATAGACCTATAAACACCTGACAAAGAACTCAGAACTGTCTCCATGACCACAGTTTGCCATGAAGACACACACAGGCTCACATGTGAAAACAATACCAGTTATGGTGTACACTCAAGTTACAACTACTTCTTTCATGGCTAATAAATGTGTCATCATTGCTCACAACATTCACTATTTAGCATAATCCAGGTTTTAAAACTTTGCTAATCACATAGAAGGTGGATCTGGTTAACCTGCCAGGAGAAATATGTAAGTAGGGCCTGTATTTCCCTGTTGGCAATAGGTGACACTATGATTATGATTCATACACCTCTACTTGCGGCGTCCCTGCCCAAACCACACCCATCCTCAAACTCAGACTTCACTTTGATCACAACTAACTAAAAGTTTATTGGTTGCATCTTGCATGGTTGTGATGCAAAGCCTATCACGTTGACCAAAACTGTTCAAAGACAGACAGACATAAACTGCATTCAAAAAAAATGATGACACACACACACACACACACACACACAAACTGAAGAAGCCCTTACAGCTGGTAAAAATAAGAGCATCATTAAAAGCATGTCACTGTATCCGCCCAAGAACAATATTTAATCAAATTAAATCTGCAACACTATAATTTGTACTTGTGAAATATGTTTAAAAAGTCGGATATGTGGAAATAAATAATAGTAGGAATCAGAAAGAAATGATTGTAGAAAAGTGGGACATCAGGCTACCATAAGATCAGGATTTAAAAAAGAAAGATGTGGATCTGTGTGAGAGAGAAGATCTAAGAGGGGAGGCAGAGAAAGAATGAATGAGTGTTACGGTGAGCATATTATTTTTGAATCATTTAACAGCATATATTCTCAGCATGACTCCCATTTGACTTGACGGACGGTAATGTCAGCGGGCGCAGATAAGGAGGGCGATGATAACATGAATGAGACTGATTACTTGTTGAAGAGGGACATGAGCAGAGAATAACTGTGATGGTAGTGTAGCGGAAAATGAAAGCATCGTTATGAGAAAGAGGGAACCAAGAAATGTGAGGGGGGGCAGAGAGGAGAGGCATGACAGAATTAAGAAAAGGAGAAGAAAAAATGAGGCCTTGAATGGAGATTGTTCAGCAATGGGCGTCTATTGTGACAACCCAAACTGCTAAATAAGCAGATAGTGATAGCAGAAAAATGCATACTTAAATTACCAAAACATGGCTGCTCATTAGGTTATTGCTAATAGATTATTGCTTTCAATTACCCGCCTGTTAAAGCTCTTTCCCATTCAGCTATTGTCCGATGCTAGCTTAGCAACTAACCAAAAGCCTTGTCACAGTGATGCTTCACTATGAGAGATACTCACTATGGAAAGACACCAGAGGGTGGTGTCTTTTCTTCCACCCTTTCCAAAACCAAAAACACAAGAACAAAAGTATAACAGATTGTCTTCAAAGAAGGTGTTTCAGCTGTGTTTTTCAGTCATCTGTCACAGCCTCCGTACAAAGTCTATGTAGAGAACTTAAAAGCCTGTTTACCAGTTTCAGTGCCTTATGAATTGACAGCAAGAGGATATCATTCAAGCTTAGACTAAATTAGTTTTTAGTGAGATATACCCAAAAATGTAAGAGGGGAGCAGACCAAGGCTGGATTTTAAAATAATTATGCACCAGTGAGCGCGTCTGTGCAAGGTCAATGAAGGCCACTGAAAATACATTGTACAATGACAAGTGAGAGTTTTGCAACCTGTGACAAACCTCAGGGTGCTGTAGTAGTAGTAACAGTAGTAGTGCTGTAGTTCAATGAATGAGCCCAAAAATACATCAGTGACAAAAAGTTAACCAGAGACCATCTTGCAATGGGATCACACCAGCCCAATAACCATCAGCATGTTGATGTCCTGACCCATCAGTACTCAGCAAAGATTACTACATTTTTACATGAGCACTCAATAATCATTGTTTGAACCACACCCATCTTCCACCTGGACTATTAGTTTGATCTCAAATAGACAACTGTTTAGTTTTGTGACTGCATGTTGCAAGGTTATGATGCTACCACATTAAATGTGTGTGTTTAATTTGTTCTCTATATAAACATGGAGCATATTCTAGTGTAATTTCTTACATTTTCCACATGTAACTACAATGATTGTGTGTTGAGCTCTTTCAAAATGTCAGTGACCCACACTCAGTACTGTGCCTGAACGCATCCTGTTTAGAAAGAGAACTAAAGCTGATGGTTCTCTGCTAACATGCTGCTTTTGCTATGTGGGCTGTGTAAACATTGTCTAGAAACAGGTCCAGGCCCAGCTAACTTACTAGCCACCTAGTGTTACTTTAAAAACCAATTAGTACATTAGTTTGTTGGGTTGTAAGGCTTGTTGGGTTGCCATTGTGAACTGAGATGGGCAGCAGTCATCTGGCTCTTTGTATGCTGAATGTGCACTAGCATGAGGCAATATCAGTAACTTATCATGGCTGTCACCAGGGTGGCACGAACAATCACTTTGACATCCATTATAAAGGGCAGTGATTATGCACATGAAAAACCACTGTGAGTGTCTGTGAAGTAATAACAAAATAGTAAAGACTGAATGATCAGAGGACAACACATCAAGAGAGTGTAACAAAAAGTGCAACAAACGCAAATAATGACATGTGGTGAATGATTAAATTATCTGTTGGCAACGCAGGAACACACTGATAATTACTGTTTACTTGCATGCATATTTATATTCTTTTATTAATTTGGTTTAGTTCAATCAATTCATAAATGATTGTTTACTTAAATGAGACATTAGACCATATTGATAAACATAGGGAATATAGGATGATAAATGTCTTTCCAGTACATTGTCTGATTAGTCAGTTTTGCATTTCTATTTGCATAGCTGTAATTGATGGCAGATTTCAGAGTTATGCTGTATATTACTTACATTACTTACATTTAGGACTCTTTTTTTTTCCCCATGGCACAAACTGATGTACTTCAGGTCACTCGCTCACTCTGTCACCCAGGGACATGGAGGACAGGGACAGGCTGAGCAGCAATAAGTCACTGTAAAATATAAATAAGAAGCCCAACAAAATAGGTCAAAGTTAGTCTTTTTGCATGTTGATCATTTTTTATTGCCCACCTGTGTGTGTCTTTATTTCACATGTTCTCTTAACTACTTAACTATGTGCTCTATGTGTACGTCTGTGTGAGGAAGAATTGAATATCAGTTGTGTTGGTCTGTGTTACAGTCGATCTCTGTTTGTCTGTGTGCCATCAGGAACCCCAGCAATCTGCCATCTGCCCCCATTCTGTCACCCCAGCAGTGAAACACACACACACACACACACATACACACACACACACTAATGCAAAACAGCCCCTTAAATTCTGCCATCATGCAATTGTCTTTTTTGATATAAAGGGTCAGTCTCTGACATTTTTGTGTTGACTGTTTTAATGAAAATGATTAACCACATAAGGCTGAATGCAAATTAAAACTCAAAATCACAGAAAAAGCAAGCTGCCTTCTAGAGATGACACATTTATGTGACATACCCAATCTGTATTTCAGATGTTGCTAAATTCCCACCCTCATGAACATTGCTATTAAGTTTTACACTGTACTTGCTAATGACAGAAAGAGGTTGATAGAACTGAAGGCAGGAATGCTGCCAGTTGCAGAGAGTCTATTTAATGTATTTTTTGTGTAGCTGCATATCAAAAATCCAAAAGGAAATGACAAATTTCAAGAAAATGTCCTTAATAATAATCTTTCGTAAATGTTCCTGTCATGATCCTGTGTCTCTGTCCTCCTGCCACTCTGAGAGGCAGGGTGTGTGTGAGTGTGTGTGTGTGTGTGTGTGTGTGTGCATAGACAGGTGTGCTGGAGTCAGAGCAGGGCCACACCAGCTGCACCGCATCACAGTTATCAAACCTCTACAAATACACAGATCTGCCACCAGGACCCTGCCAGTAGCCTCGGCACCGTTCAGTCGATGCTTCAAGCCATTTCTCATGCCCTACCAGTTTTCTTGTCTCACTTACGACACCAGTCTCCTGAGCAATCTCATCTAAGACTCCACCTATCTGTCCCAGCATCTGGTTGACGTCCTTAGTGGCTCCACCCATCTGCCCCGCCTCCTGGTAGGCTTCAGTAGCGACACCGACCATCTGTCCTGCCTTACATTCACACTCCTTAGCAGCTCTACCAGTTTTTACTTCCTCCTAGTCACCCTCCAGCATGACACCGACCACCTGTCCTGCCTTACGGTTGCCCTCCTTAGTGACTCCTCCCATCTTTGCTCCCTCCAAGTTGCCCTTGAGTGCGACTCCATCAATCTGTCCTGCTTTCTAGTCGTCCTCTGGAAAGACACCCTCAGTTTCCTCTCCCAAGGCACGCCACTTGTCTTTCCATCCTCCAGGTACCACTCTGGAGTGACTCCACCCATCTGTCCTGTCGACTAGTCACCCTCTAGAACAACACCAGCTGTCATTCCTATCTTCCGGCCAGCCTCCTGATTGACTCCCCCCGTCTGCCCTGATTACTAGTCATCCCTCAGAACAGCCCCGTCTGTCATGGCTATAAACATGGTTGTCCTCCAAAAAGACACCTTCAGTTCACCCTCCAGAGGAACTTCACCTGTCTTTCCTGCCTCCTGGTTTGCTTCAGAGTGACATTGGCCATCTTTTTTTCCTCCAGATCACTCTCTAGAGCGACTCCAACCATCTGTCCTGCCTCCAAAACACCCTCCAGAAAGACGTTCAGTTCACTCTCCAGAGGTACTCACCTTGTCTTTCATTCGTCCTGTTCGCCCTCCAGAGTGAATCTACCTATCTGCCCTGCCTACTAGTTGACCCCCCCAGAATAACACTTGCCATTTGTCCTGCCTACTAGTTGCCTGCCGGACTGGCTGTCCTTACTAAATTCCGGCCGCCCTCCTGAGTGATTCAACCCATCTGCCCTACCTACTATTCACCACCTGGAACACCAGCCTTCTTCACCTGTCTTTCCTGCCTCCTTGTCAGCTTCCATAGTGACACTGGCCATCTTTCCCTCCTCCAGGTCACACTCACCCTCCAGAACAAAACTGGCTGTCTTTCCTGTTTGCCTACTGCCCTCCCAAGTGACTCCGCCCATGTACCCTGCCTACCAGTCATCCCTCCAAATAACACCAGCTGTCTGTCCTGCCTACTTTAGTTGTGTTCTGGAAAGACACCTTCTGTTCACCCTTCAGAAGGACTCCTCCCATCTTTCCTGCCTCCTGGTCAGCCTCTTGAGCAACACTGGCCATCTTTCCTTCCTCTAGATCACCCTCTAGAGCAACTCCACCCATCTGTCTTGCCTACTAGTGGCCCTCCAGAAAGACACCTTCGGTTCACTCTCCAGAGGAACTCCCTCCGTCTTTCCTTCCTCCAGGTCACCCTCCAGAGCAGATCCACCTATCTATTCTGCCTACTGGTCACCCTCCGGAACAACACCAGCTGTCTTTCCTTTCTTCTTACCAACTCTCTGGAGTGACTCCGCCCATGTACCCTGCCTACTTCTCATCCCCCCAAAAAGACACCTTCTGTTCGCCCTCCAGAGGGACTCCACCCATCTTCCCTACCTCCTAATCGGCTTCTGGAGTGGCATTGGCCATCTTTCCTTCCCCCAGGTCACCCTGCGGAGCGATTCCACCCATCTCTCCTTTGTACTTGTTGCTCTCCAGAAAGACACCTTTGGTTCACTCTCCAGGGGAACTGTCGGTTGCCCTCCAGAAAAAGTCCACCAAACTGCCCTACCTAATAGTCACCCTCCACAACAACACTAGTTTTCCTATATTCTGGCCACCCTGCCAAGCGTCTCCGCCCGTCTGCCCTGCCTACTAGATGAGCCACAGTATCTCCTGGTTGGCTTCCGGAGTAACACTGGCCATCTGTCCTGTCTCATGGTTGCCCCTGGTGTCCCTCTGAAGCAACTCCACCCATGTGTCCTGACTACTAGTCACCTCATGAAAGACCCCTAAGTTTGTCACCCACACATTACACATTCAGTAACAGACATAAAAAAAAAGTCAAAAAGTGTTGTAGTGTTGTTTTGACATTGCATTATCCATAATTCTACAGGCCAGGAAGGTGGGACACTAAGTTTGTTGTGCTAGACTTGTGTTCAGTCAAGCTGACCACTTACAAGGGTTAATAGAGTCTGACATTTCTTTATAAATACTCAGAAATGGAAGTTCAGAATTTTGCTTTGTCACTTTGAAGAATTTTGAATTGGAATGACATTTACAGACATGTGCATATCCATCTAGACAATCTGACAGAATGCTAGTCTTGGTGCATTACAACACTGATAGTTTGGTAAACAGTAATCAGTTGAAATTCTCACATAAATATTTTTGTTTGTCTCTTCAATCCTACTGACCGCAACAAGGAGAAATTGTATTATTTTTGTATTTGGTGACATTTTAAAAGTTTGAGAAAGAAAAATTCAACACAGAAAAATAGAAAAACTCACCTAGTCAAACCCCGCCTGTCTAAACACACACGCGCACGCACACACACACACACACACACACACACACACACACACACACACGCACACACACACACACACACACACACACAAAGACAGATGAAAAGGAAAATCCTGTTATGACCCACTCACATCATTCCTCCAAAATGATTCATTATTAAAGAGTTGACAATTATGTCAAAATGAAGATGTTGTGTAGGAAATGTGTGCATCAGTGATTAACCAGAAAAATAGAATTAATCTCCCCTTTCATGAGGCTACATAGCCTGTCATGTGACGTTTCACACCAAATGTGAGTGGTGCATGAAGAATTTGACAAGTTCATCCAGCAGCCTGCACGCACGTTACTGCGGAGGCTGGAGCCAACATGAAGCCGTGTTTCCTCCACAAACGTGTCCTTTTGTTTGTCTAAAACTCTGCCTGCCCAATTCACAGTGTAGTGCTGCTTCACACCCACACAAACACCTTCCACCTTAACAAACACCCACATCCACCTTAACATGCACATGCAGGCAAAAAGACACTCTTCTTTCAGGTGTTTTTTATTTCTTCTAAATGCAAAGTGAGGCTGTACATTCTCAGAGAATTGCCTATTAATCATAAAGATTATTAGTCAGACTGCTGTCGTGTACTTAAACACAGTAGTTACTAAAATGACCTAAATTAGTTTCTAGTGTTCTCTTTATTTTTTTCATACAAATATTTTGTGTTTTGTTTCTTTCTTGGAAGGTGAGAGAAAAAATCATGAGCAAAAATTAAGGTTTATAGAAATAGCATGCTGTGAAATCCTGGGGAGATGGTTCAGTTTCAGTCAGACTGCCTTGCTACAGTCTCTTTCAAAGGTCTCCTCTTGCTGTCCAGCTGGTGTCCTCCAAATGTGACAAGTTCTAACTTGATCAATATGTTTATCAATTTCAGTTATTCTGCTAAGAGCAATACATTATTTGATCCATACAGTCTTCCCTACTTTGTTGGAGGAGGCTGTTGTCTATAAATAATACCAAACATCCTCTGTATTTTTGGGTGGCTGAAATCTGTATTTTGTTTTCAGTTCATATTCTCTTTAAAAGATGCTTAAAATCGACCATCACTCAAAGGTAATGCAACAATGTTGACATACAAATTTATTTTTACTGATCATACAGCCTCTTCAGACATTGAATACATGTTTATTCATGTTTGAAAGGTGGTTAGCATTCTCTTAAACAGTTTGGGACATTTTACAATGCTGTTTTTTTTTGGTGAAACTCCAGCATTGTTTTATGGACTAAGAAACTAAACCTGACCTTCAGATAAACACAGTGTTAACTTACATTCTTCACAATAAAAGCCCCCCGTTGTTATGTTATTTAAACACTTTTATTATGAAGCAGCACAAACAGGAAATGTTTCCATTCAGGGATTTAATCAGCAGTAAATTAACACGACTCCAATACAGCTGAAAGCCAGTATGAAACTGTAAAATAATAAGACACCTGTTGAAACAGCGACATAGGAGAGAAATTAAATTTCAATAGATAAAGATTCTGTTAGAAGCTACAAAAGTACTGAGAGCTGAACATAAAGAGATTTTAAGAAACATCTTCCACTCTGCTCTCATTCACACATATGAACTGAGTATCACAACACATGCTTGTTTGAGGGGGAGAAAGGAGGCTCATCACAGGTTCCCCGTGTCCCGTGAAATGTCACCACAGCCCGCTTGGAGGCGGGTCAGGCTCACTTTGGCTCCACTCCAGTGTAGGTCCATCTCGGGCGAGGCTTGGTGCAGCTCGGCATGCTGAAAGCGATAATGGAAATGCAAGTCGGTGCGGAATGGTTTGACTCAGCACAGCCAAAAGTAAAAGGAAAAGGCCCAAGAAGTGGAAAGAGGCTAAATGAACAGAGGAATTGTTTAGTGGTCAGTGGACAAAAAAGTTAATTTCCCACCCTAAGTCCAGGACTAAACCTATTTTGACACGCTTTAAGCATAGGGCAGGTCAAAATTGCATATAAATTATGTTTTTTTTTAAGGTTAGTTAGTAGAGCTTGGTATCGGTACTCAGTACCTTTAAGGAAGAAGACAACCTTTATGGTATATCACAATATAACCATGTCCATGATCTGAGACGATAACAATAACGATAACAGTGCTCTAGCAACGTGTGTGTATATAGGAGAGAGTGACAGAGAGAGAAGGGAAGAGAAGGTGGATTATTGCATGATGTGTTTCTTTAAGTCATTAATAACTTACTGAGAACACTGCTTTGTCACTTGAGCAACCCACCCAAAGCTGAAAACATTTGATTGATTAAAGTGATGCCATTTTGTCATTTAGGCAAAACTGACTTTCACATTAATGTTGCGATACAATTTAAAATCAGACATGACAACATCTTCACAGGAAGATCTGCAGGCTTACATGGTGTTTTGCAATCACACTTCTCACCTAGTGTGTGAGAGAGACCAAGTTAGAGTTAGAAAGTGTTCTCTGCTCTCTCTCAGGCTGCATCGCTTGTGGATTTCCAAACTTTTTTTTGCAGGCAAAGCTTTAATGACCACTGTGAGCACAAAGTACGCACACCCCCGCTTCTAACAGTGAATCCACTGACACATTTTCCCATTAGATTCTACATTTCATGTTATCAGATACTGAATTCTGCTGCCTGTTTTATAATATCTAACAGCGCACAAACACACTCAAACAAGATCTTAAGTTGAGATGCATTTAATATCTATTTGCTCACATACTTTATGTAAAGTGATTTGTGGTACAGTCATTTATTTCATCCATGCATTTAATATCTGAATGTACATTGTATCATTTTTTTTAACCCATTTTGCCCCAAAATATTTTTATCTGACATGAGAAGAATTTCCTCAGAGATATTAAATTGGGTCTTTCATTGTGTTTCATAGTTTATAAGACTGATATTGTAACTGAAGAGATGATGACAGATTAAGGGGTGAAACGAGAAGCACATTTCCCTCTGTGTTTCTCTCTCGCTCTCTCTGCAAGTTTATCTTTGTGCTGCTGCAGCCTTTACATCGGTGGTTCCCAAACTGGAGGGCAGGCAACAAAGTTGAATAAATATGATTTATGAAGGGAAAATAAACAAACAATTGTTTGCTGATGCTATTGTTCTGACCTTTACTTAGCTAAAATTCAACTTTTGAATCCATTTTTAGCAGTTTCATCTGCAACTATTTTTAATGATCAATAAAAATTGTTGGGTGGGGGTTGTGAACTTTTTTTGGCTTTTGAAAGGGCATGCCAGAAAAAGTGTGGGAACCATTGCTTTACATTAACCTGACAGTGTTCACTTCAGACCGGCAAGATTGACACCACGACCTTTACATAGAGGATTCATTGAAAACAGATGCTATTATCACCCAGTAGCCAACAATAGCTGCGGGATGGAATAGCAAACATAGTTTTTAATAGAGCACCTAACATTTTTTTTTTTCCATTATCGATTAATTTGCCAATTGTTTTCACAATTAATCAATTAACCATTTTGTCAGTAAATTATCAAAAATGTGAAACTGCTTATCACATTATTGTGGGAAGCACAATAGCCTCTGAACCCATACTTTTTTATTTGCTACATGAATGAATGCAGAGTGTAACACTGACCTGAGCTGCTGGGCCCCTATTAAAGCCAGATTTATTGCTGGCAGAGGGGGGTCTAACAGGAGTCCTACTGTAGATACATACTGGGTAAACTGATTTATAGTTTGGCATCAGATTTCAACTGTTGATAGCACAAACACTGTCATGACCACATGTATCGTACGTGATGAGGATGTACCATTGTTTAGTCATGTTCCCCACAGTACAGCTGCACATAGCCCTCTAATGCAGAAGCATAAATGAGGATTAGCCTCCCGTTCGTCCCACTGTCTCTGCAGTGTGTGTGCGGGTTCTCTATCCTGGAATATTACTGACCACAGATTTTATGTGTGGTCATTTGATTGAACACATTTACATTAATTTGACACACTGACCTTCTTCAAGACAGGGTATCAAGGTATCAGGTTCATTACTATCCAATAATTTGACCCCTTTCATTTTCACACATCTATTCTTCACATTTATCCTTCAAAAATATAATTTCCCCCTTAATGGGTGATAGCCAAGGAGTGCAATGTCTTTTGCTCTATACATAATACATTATACATATTATTACATTGTAGAGTTTTAAAGTCTATAAAGTCCATACATTTTAAGGCTTTTCAATTCCTAAATAATGGGTTTGCTGGGTCATTCTAATGAGCCTTATTGTAATTTTTATGACACGTGTTTGCTGTGTGATTTATTTTTTAAATTGATATTAGTTTTGTCAGTAATTCCACATGCTTGCACACAGTATATAATGTATAGACTATGAGCGGGCAAAGAATAATAAATAGTGAGTTGTGATCCAGGCTGTCCTTAGTTTTGTGGTCTGTTATAATTCCTAAATATTCCTGAATCACTTTCAATTAAATAAGCACAAACCATTTGACACAAATTAAACCTGGAGCTTTTTGGGTGCTGGACTTGTCAGGGCCCGAGGGCAGCTGCCCACTTTGCCCGGGCAGTAATTCAGCCTCGCTCATAAATCCTCGTGTTGCACTAAAATAGACCATTGCTCCAGACGTCGCTCTCCCCGCGTTGACTCCCATGTAGTCCTAGGACTCCACTGATCTGTGTCATCATATCGCGGAGTTATAATGTGTTTGGTAATAAAGTGGAGCAGCAGGGAAGGTTAAAGTTAAGACCTTAAAGTGAACAGGGAAATTAAGGCAGATCCCCGATGGCCTGGCTTTATTTCAGAATTTCATTACCTCGACGAGGCACGCCCAGAGGTCAAATACGTTTCATCAGCTGAAATTCGCCACAATGGCTTTCGATTGGTATCCTGCTGTGATGTTCCCAGTGTGCTGTAGTGTGTTACATCAGGCCTGTGTTTGGAGCCGTAGGTGCCTTTGTTGAAAAAAGTTCAATAAAATTTTCTCTTATCTGCTGCTGTTTGTCATTGAGGGAGGATTTAGCTAACAAACACTCAAGGTTTCAATGCTTCTGCTGTCGGCTTTCAAACAGTTCAGTTCAGATGTGCTCATTAGGACTGCAGCATTTCTGTTTTATTCTTTATAGTGTGTCACTTTTCAGGTGAGCGAGCTGAATTTACTCTGGGGGAAACCGCAGCAAAGCGACTTAGAGAGACAACCGGCATTAATCGAAATGTGTTCCCTGAGGCGTTTATTTGAAAAAGTTCCCTTTGTGCGGGTGGACATATCAAATTCAATAATGCTCAGCAAAACGCAGAGCTGTAATCATCTGACTGTGATTGTGACTTCTCTCTCCTTCTCCCTTGACAATGTTTTTCCAAAGAAAAGGAGCTTTAAAATTTCTTCCTTTAAAAAAAAAAAAAAAAAGACAGAAAATGCTGGAACCAGTAACACCGGGATTGCGCCTCAGCTATTCTGACATTGAGTGGAGTCATTTAATTTCCATATCAAAGGAACTCCAGGAAAATCAGAAAACCTGCACGAGCCGAGGAGCGCCGCTCTATCGCTCTCACCGAGGCATCTGAAGAAAGGGAGAGGTGGAAGGGAGAGAGTGGCAAAGAATGATTAGAGGAGCTGGTGAGGCAAAGAGGGAGACAGATAGACAAGAAGAAAAATGAAGCGTTTTGTATCTCGGATCCAAAAGGTGTCTCTTCTTCACAAAGGGTGTTTTCTCTCTTATTGAAGAGGGCCCAGGAGTAAATTAACCAGAGAGGAATCAGTGTTGGGATGTTGAGGTGTGTGGAAAGGAGCAGGGGGGTGAGGAGGAGGAAGAGGAGGAGGAGGGGTCTTTAGGGGGGATTCTTGCTCGTTTTTGTGTTCCCGTTGAGAGAACGACAGGGGAATATTGCTCGTGTCACTTCCCTGTGGTCCAGGATGCGTAGTGAAGAAAAGTGGGCTAATCCCTACGCCGTGAGAGGTGTCAAGTGGTACACATCAGCCAGAGCTCTGTGATGTTAGAAGTATTAAAACATAAATACTCTGGATATTTACAGATGAGTACTAGGGCAAGGCAAATGGAAAAATGATCAGGAAGATTTTTTTTTATTTTGTCTCTCCAGAATAAAGTAAAAATTTCCAAAAGGAAGCCAAATTGTCCCGTATAAAGTGTAACTTTCAGTATTAGTGCCGGACAAGAAAAAAATATAATAATGTAAGGTAGAAAAAATTGATTTCAAAGTGGAAATGTCAACAATGAAGTCAAAATGAATAGAATAGTGGAAATGTCTGGAATAAAGTGGAAATGTCTAATAGAAAGTTTAAATTTTGAAAATAAAGATGAAATATATAGAATACTTTAAATGTCTGGAATAAAATCAAAATGCCTAGAATGAAGTCAGAATGTCAAGAATAAAATGGAAATGTCTGGAACAAAGTCAAAATGTCTGGAATTAAGAGGAAATGTTGAGATACTCTTTATAAATGTCAAGAATAAAGGTCGAAATGTCTAGAATGAAGTTGAAATGTTGAGAATAAGTTCAAAATGCCTGGAGTAAAGATGAAATGTTGACAATAAACCTGAAATGTCTAAAATAAAGTGTTGACAGTAAAGTTGAAATGTTTCAAATAAAGTTTAATATTAAAAATAAAGGTAAATTGTCTAGAATAAAGTTCAAATGTCCAGAATAAAGTTTTACACTGAAAGTTTGACTTGTTGACATTCTCAGTATTTTGATTTTATTCTTGACATTTTGACTCCCCATATCCCAAAATCTGATTTGTTTTCCATATTTATCTGGGACTAATACTAAAAGTTCAACTTCATTCTCAAAGGTCTTATCTAATTATCAACATTCTGACTTTATTGTCAACTTTTCAACTTTATTCTTGAACTGCAAAGTAAACAAGTCTTATTCCTTTCTTTTTCCCCTGATGTCCTGCCGTAATACTCTTCTGTAGATATTAAAACTGCGTTTTGCCTTCTGACCACAGCTGCAAAAGATCTATAAACCCTCTTCTTATTGCAGTCTCATAGTTCTAGTGTGTAGTGTGTAGTGTGTTTCACTGTGTCCTCATAGGAGCAGTTGCCACTTCCAATTTAGCCATTTATAGTCAGTACTTGCAGTGGAAATCCAAACCTGTAATTGTCAAATTGTACTTTAGATGATCAAAGGGTAATGAAGCTCAAATGAAAGACAAATGATGTACCAGTCAAGGCAATCCAACAAATTTGTTTTATAAATGTTGAGGTGACTGGTTAAGACAAATCACACAAAGCAGAAGATCATCTGTGACACCCATCCATTCAGTCAGTTACACTTCTTAAAGTCACTCATTTATTTTTAATTTGACAGGGACTGTTGGCGATTTGGTTAGAACCAATACAACCAGGCTGATCAGAGCTGTTTTAGAGATCCTCTTTATTCTTACAGACACACTCAGGAACATTGACACAGATTAGCTTTTTGTTGAACTGCTTAGAATGGTTTATGGTTATGATCTCCTGACAAGTGATCTCTTGCAATAATGCAGACAATGACTGTTCTGCCTTTTTAGTAAAAGCAGCAAATTATGACAATCTAGTTTTACCCAGATGTCCTGCAGCCATTTGTGGCTGAAACCCACCAAGAGAATGCAAGAGGGAAGGCCTGCTTTATTAATCCCTCAAGGTGACAAACAAGATTAATATATGGAGAGATGTCTGTTAGAGAGCAATCAGGGGTTCAGTGCCTCGCTCAAGGGCATCTCGGCAGTGTCCAGGAGGGAAATTGGCACTTCTCCAGCTACCAGTCCCCACTTTGTACTGACTGCACCAGGTTGAACTTGAAATAGCGATCCTTCAGTTCCTGAGCCAAGTCCCCAATGCCTGAGCTACTACTGACCCTAAATAAAGACATCTAGTGGTCATGTGTGTTCAGTCAATTAAGAAAAGAAACAAGAGTTAATGGATAATGGTTCAAGGGTTATGTCTTTAGTCTGGATAATGGTGTGGCTCTAGTGAATGCAAAATCAGTTAATAGGGTAGTAAAGATAGGCAAGGTCCTCAGCAAATGAATGCTAGTGATTTTGGTGATCCTAACCCCAACCCCAACCCTGACCTGCTGCATGAAATGCAGATAGGCTTCAAGTTATGTACGTCTGGCAGAACCACAGTGGTTTTTACCAATCATCATCCTATGAGGAACTACTGGCAGATATGGGTTTGGTTCAGTTGTGACAGAGAGAAATGAGTGTTCACTCAACAACAGCAGCAGCTCCTAAAAAGGTTAACGTAGATCCTGTTCTGACGTTGGTTACATCAGTACCAGAAAGCATTTCTTCATTGAAAGACGAAATGGTACTGAAGGCTTTTCTCGATGTTTTTCGCTCTTCTCCAGGCTGGCTTCGGTTGATTAGTGGACAGATGGTTCATCCAATAACCAAGCAAATATTACTTGAACAAGTTTTTCCTTTTCTAACAGTTTCCGAGGATAGTTCTATGTAATAAACCTATCTGGCAAGTCAGGTTAATCCCTTCAAGACAACAAATTCTATCTTCACTTTTCATCAAGGTACCATCATCAAGTCAAAATGACTCTCCATCTTAATACTGTGGTATAAGAACATATATCTCTAAATCTAATAACATCCTAATCAGCCTTACTCGCAATTATTGTGTGCTTGTTAGCAAACGACACTCATATGAGTAATTTTTTGGGAAGTCATGAAGATCATTTGTGAAGGCACTTACAATCTAATCTTGAAACCCATTACAGATATCGGAACCAAGAGCTCCTCTTCCATGCGCCTGATATTCTTTACAGACCAATTAACTTGAGGCTAATCTCTATAGACAATCTCCATATGAATGCAGAAAAAAATATAAATCCACATCAGACAATAACCAATGGGTTCTGAGATTGTACTTCAGTTAATGTGTTCTGCTTCGTTTGCTCTACACACAGACTGTTAACCTGCATGCAACTTTAGCCTGCTAAACTGTGATTGGTTAATAATACTTGGACTACAACAGCAACCAGAATATATCCGATACCAAAATCATGTCCCTTGCCTACAGAGTCCGCATTGATATGCAGATATCTATTGGTAGAGATTGGGCATCTTACAAACTTAGTTTGATGTGTCTTTGTCGTTAAGATATGAGCACTTGTGGGTAGCATTTCCCTTCCCATGTTAAGATACAACAAGAAAAAGAGTCAAGTTGTTTCAGCTTGTGTAAATGTTGAAACTGAACAAAGGAGGCTCACAGTTATTCAAAAGGGCCTTGGGAAATATCAAAATGCACACAACTCAATGCCAGTTTCCCTTTGGTTCCTAAAAAGCAGACGTTTTAAAGTAAAGAGGTCATTCCAGTTCACATTCCAGCAGAGAGTCTGGCGGGTATAACTGTCAAATCCCTGTGACTTCACTGCATGATGGAAAGTGGGTTAATCCCAACACAGTGAGGAGTCAAATGGCACTTTGACTCCAGTTTTGCAGAAGCTGAAAACTTTGGTGTTTTTCATACTTTCAGAAAAAAGAGGGATTTTGGAGCTATGGGGTTGTCCAGCAGCTATAAGTGCAACTGTTTTACTCAAGTGTTTGGTTAATATGACTCACGTTACACGGGTGAGTGTCAAGAGTATCAAGTGGCACTTTGACTTCAGAAGCAGGCTCGTATGAAGTGGCTGTTCCACATGTCCCTGATGTCAATTTCTTTTTTCTAGTTAATATCAGAACTCGAGAAACAGTTGGACCCATTCACAATGCCTTTGGAAATGTCAAAATACAGTGGTATTAATGTCTAACTGTTCACACTCCACTGGAGAGACTCTGTGGGGTATTCCTGCTGTCAGGTTCCAATGAGTTCAATGCAGTATGATGGCAAGTGGGCTATTTGCACAAAAGTAGAAACTCTTGGTGACAATGCGATTTCAGAGTTGTAGAATGTAAATGTATGTGTCATCGCTATGGGAGGGTGCCGTGATTTCAGCTCTATCACTTTTGACATTGACACATTCAGCGCGTTCTGTCAGTTCCCTCCCCAAGAGCAGGCCGGGGCTACGTGATGGAGCCGAATCGGTAATCACTTTAAGTCATAAAATTCAACACTATAAATGACCACAGGCAATGTTCTCCCAGTGACACCCATTCCAAAGGTCATGTAAAATGTCAACAGGGGCAACTGTAGCCTCAGGCAGTGATCGCATGGGAGGGATTTTTGAAAGCTTTTTGGCTTTTGTAATTTTATTGGTTTGCAATGTTTGCCTCCTCAAAATGATGGACTTCTTCTCTCAAAAACAAAAGTTAATTACAACTTTATTTTCATACTCTTCTTCCATATTCCTATTGGTAGAACTAGCCTTACACTGACCATGTTAATTAGAGATATAAACATGGTGACGTTGCAAAAAGTCCTTGTTTAGTTGAGGAATAAACATAAACAGTCACAATAATATTTCTGTGGAAGAGAAAAGTAAGGTAAATGGTAGAAGTACTTGAAGGTGAAATTTGTAATATAAAATGTAATATAAATTGTAATATAAAATGACCTTGATGTGCCATCAGAGATAAAGAAAACATGTTAAGTTGAAATACTGACATGAACATTACGGCTGCAGGGTCCACCTCTGAAATTATTCTGGACTGTTTTTCTTTGTCCAGTTCACACAACTTAGAGTTTAATCAGTGCTGAATGTTTGCCAAATGATTAAATGTTTGTTTATGAGTCATAAGAAATCAATAATAATGTTGTAGAAGCATTGATGTTCATAAGAGTTAAATTGAGCAAAATGTTAATGGAGTTTGGCAGGTATTGAAACAGACAGCCACTAAATTCATTCAAGCAGTGGATGTTTGTTTTTAGGATAACATTCTTAACTTTATATTGACAGACAATTGACACGCATCCTGTGCTCTTGCGGAGCTCCTGCAGAGCTCCTGCAGTCTGCATGTCTGGGGAGGAGGGGGCAGGGGGAAACAACTTTCTTCAACTAAAGAAAGGATATTAAACAGGTCTATGGATCCAGCTTGCTATTTGGACTGCTGTACTCATTTTTGCAAGTGCAATGGCTACATATTGCTGTTTTTAAATTAACATTGTAAACATCCATCACAAATTACAGACCAACTTCAACTTTGACCTAAGGCACTTGCAGTAGAAGTTAAGGAATTACGAGCAATCCCCACTCCAATCCATTGGATGAGCATCAAAACTAATGATGACATTAAGTAAATCAGGTTGTGGCCAGATGTGACTGAGCTACAAATACTAAATTGTCACTTGTACTTCAAAACTGTGGCAGACTCTGGTTGCCTGAGGGACAGAGGTGAAAAAATGACAACAGGGCACCAGCTGTATGCAGAGGGGCACCCGTGAGCACAAAGTCGCGATGCTTTTTATCACATTTAGTCTACTGGTGGGGCACTTTATCATGTTGTCTTGGACACTGGGCCACACTAAAGTGCACTTTATCACATCTTGTCCACTGGAAGGGCACCCTAGATGGCACTTTAGCATGTTGTCTTGGACAGTGGGCCACTCTACATTATCTACAATAGGAACACCCAAGAGGGTATTTTGTAGTGCTTTTTTAAACATGAGTGCAACAGGGGCCAAATCTAAATAACCATAAGTAAAAAACACAAATAGAACTATATATATTAAACTTGAATTCATAAAAAAGGATCAAATATACATATAATGCTGCCTATAAAACTAAAAAAAAAACAAGGGCTTCTAGGCATCAAGCCTGTGCATAAGTGTAGTGGGGAGGTGGAGTTAGATTGCAGTAAGTGAATGGGACAAAACATAATATTAATATTTTATTAAAGAAAAAAATATCTTACCCCCAGGGGATTATTTCAGTGCATCCTAACCGTGAAATTTCCCTGTGGTGCTGCTAAGTTGCGGACAGTAGAGGATGGCGGTTGTGACTGTTTGCCACTGTATGAATGTGAGGCACTGCTGGGTAAGAGCATGCACGCTCAGCAGATCTTCTCCAAATAAAATCAAAGTTTAAATAATGCATTAACCTTAATGAAAAAAAAAGAAAGAGATGAAATTCCCAATAATGAAAACTGGGCTAATCCCATCAGCGGCAACTTGCAGTTTCACTTCAAAGATGTAAGACATCAATACAATCATACTGCTTCAGTATTAAACTGCAGAGAAATATTGCCTTAATGGAAAACAAATGAACCAGCATTGGGAAGACGTGTTGGATTGGGCCGGTTTATACTTTCTTCTGGATCGTCTGGGGAGTTTCACGACAGCTGGGTGATGAGAACTGGGCTAATCTCATCAATAGGACGGTCTACCGCAGCTTCCATTAAACTCCGGAGAGCAGACTCGGAGAAAAATGTGCTTTTTGTTGATTAACCTCTATGATAAACTTCAAATCGACCAGTGTCAAATCAAAGCAATGCTTTGTACCCTCAAAAAGTATCATGTCTTATAGATTTTTTGCTCCTTTTGAAACTGAACATGTGGGCAAGAGTAACTAAAAACTGTTCACTGTTTTTTCCACAACATCTTTTCAAATGTAGCCGGTGAGTCTTGGGCTGCCATTGCGCTCGTAGCTAGAGGCTTTCAACTAAAGAGAGAGCAAATGTATCAGCAAAGCCCAACCATGGCATTTCCCACTACGCTAATGAGAAACAGGTTATTTCTACACAATATGGTGCGTGTATAACGAGACAGTGTGGCAGACTTGCTGGTGGAAAAATGATTACATTGCACAATGAGAGTTTCTTATTATGCATAGCCTCTGGTAAAACAACTCATATTTTCTGTTTAACCTGTGCAGTGAAGAGGTTTTCATAGAATGTGTCAGGATCTATATGGAAATGCCTCCTCCTCTTGGTTGCAAACATGGTTGACCTTTTGAGTTCTTTCTCTTTGTGGGAAGCATGAAATCAAATCATGTCCAATTTGACAAGGGGGAATGGGTTTGTGTTGTTCCCGGTCGTCAATTTCATTGCCTCCAACTTTCCTGCCATCTGTGACGTCCCACAGCCTGTGCTTGTTCTTGGATCTTGTTCTCAGTTTGTTAAAATGGCGACTGTGCAGACGAGAGCCGCATTTTCCTTCCAACTTCTCTGAAAGCGGTCGCATTTACAATTTCAGCCTCAGACATGCAGACATTCACAGCCCACACATACTGTCTGTCTGCCGTAGGGATGGACAACATTGATCATTCTGGACATGTGAAACTGTGGAGCACATTACAGGAGGAGGAGGAAAAGAACAGAGGAACTGTTCGATGTCCAAACATCAGACAACACATTCATTAAAGCCACTGGAAACCCAGATCTGCTAGATGTCTGTGTAATTTGGGGTCTTATTTGCATAATAGTGAGCATCTAAAATGTATTAGAAATTATATTGTTTTGTAGAGGCTGGAATCTCTTGGATTCTAATTTATAAGGCTACAATCCGATTATAAAACAATTATCTTGACGCGTCAGAATTTTTAATTTCAATTCATGATATCTCACCATGTGACTACTTATTACTTTTTTACATAGCGTGTTTGTAATGACGCACACACACACACACACACACACACAAAGGGAACATTTTATACTTCATGCTTTATAAACAGTCAAACCACACCGGGTCAATTTTGACCCGGGAGGACAAAAGGTGCATAGTAAAGGGGAAGACAGTAGGAGAGGCTACAGCAGGTGGTGCCGATTGGATTGCATCCATCTGCAGTTGTTCACACTGAACCATCCTCACCAAGACTCAAGAAGTTACCTAACAAAGACTGTAAGCACAATGCATATTTTACCATCCAGTGGGCCCAGCCATAATTTCCAATTATTGACTTTTCTGCATGGATTCGTTTTCAGAGAGAATCACAATGGTCCCAAAAATAGATTTTCCCTCCAACTCAATAGTCTATAGTAAATCCAAGTTTTAAATGTTTGGCTCATTAAATATTAATTATTGAATGTATCAATACTAAACAGGCTCCAGATTACATACTCATGCATACCTGACTCATTTTATGTTACTGAAGTTTTTGCACACTTTCCTGTTGCTTTGAATTGTGCATGCATATGCTAGAACATTTGATATGGAAATTACACAGTTCATTCCAGGAATAAATCACAAAAAATCCCATCAGCTGTTACATCAGTTGCAGCATCAAATGGGTGTAATAACCTTTTCTGCTCCTGCAGAGCACTAACACTAACAAACTAACTGACCAAAGTAGCAGTTGTCCAACAACTTACCTAGATGGCGTCTTCAGTTTCCATCAGAAAAGGCTGTCTGACGGCAAGGTAAAGTGTTGAAAATATTCTAAATATAGTGTACACTTAAATTTATATTGACTTTTTTTAGGTGGTCCTTTGCTTGGCTGCTCTCTTCATTAACAGTGGTCCAGAGCAGTACTTATATCTTGAGAATTGTCTCAACAGCAAAATGAGCCTTTTTTCCACCAAGTTTTCTAATACTTAAGAACATATATTTTCACTCAGATTTTTGTGGCTCTTTAATGAGATACTAAACTTTGATATCATATATACATTTTCACTATTTCAAGCCACATTCCCAGAGGCTTTAATGAGAGTCAGTGTGTAATTATACCTTCTGAGTGTCAGGTTGTTCAAAGTGGTTAAATGTAGCTCTAACAAATGTCGCTCAGCCCTACTCACAGTTTATGAGAAACATAATCTCCATCCATCCATTTCGGGAAGATTCTGAGGGCCAGAACACATTTTCATGAAATAATGCCAGACAACATGTACATGCCAACATACAGTATAAATAAATGATGCACAGGCTAAGCTCTCCATTTTGGACAGCAGATAACATTGCAACCAGCCTGAAACAGGCTCATCTGCTAATCTGGAGACGTACTTTATTGCTTTGTGGCACAGAAAGACTGCTGGTTTTTCAATGCAAATAGACCTAAATGCACTTTTACAAAAGACTCATGACTAATTTGGTGCTATTATATGGTAGCAGCTTTTTACTGCTTCATACAAACATGGTGTGGGTAATTGTGGTGTGTCCTGCTGCTGTAACTGGCTAAATGTATGACAGCATCATTGTGAATATTTAGACTACAAAGTCTGGAGTTGTTGCATTCATGTCGTCTTTTCTTCAACTCATTTGACAGTGAATTGCCATGAATTTGAAATTTGTAGCACACACTTTCCTTCAGACACAAGACAAAACACAGGGAAGAATATTTTGTCTTTTTTTTCCTTTAAGTTGCCAGTAATTTGTCTCTGACAAGGGTTCTTATACTATCCTGTATGCGACTATGTATGTAATGAAGCAAAGCCTGCGAGCTACTTCATGCATGCAACACTGTATTCACTGCTCTGTTCACTGCTACATATATCCCGAACAACCTTAAAATTGGGCAATTTATATAAGTCGTCAGTACTTTGCTGCACTTGTTCTGGCATCCTTGCTGCTGCTCGGCTCACCTGATAGCTCTCTTGTGAGTACTGCAATGACTTGCAGCCACTCCTGGTACTGTTCATAAAAAACACCATAAGCTTGACTTCCACCTCAGCAACCAGTGAGAGTGAGTTTGCTACTTGGACATGAGATTTGGGACTCCAGAACAGACCAATATTTTTTTGTGTGTGTGTTTGATTTTGTTTTTTTTTATTTTGTACGCATTACTGTTAAGATGTAGTCTGACAAGAATGAGTCATTCACTGCATACCTGAACCTGCTGTGCCTGCGAATCACTAAATTCAACGTCTGTGGTATCAAAATTCAGGATGCTGGATCGACCACATCGAACTTTCTCATATGGTTCTGTGATGTGCCTTTATTATTACATTTTAAAGTGACCGTATACCAAACAGCTAATCAATGCTAATGCTGTAAATTAGTAGATAAAGGAGTGATGATAATACAGTACATGCTTTGAATCCCTTAGTGTTCTTTGCAGACCACATGACATGCAGCAGATGACAGAACCATTACAGTCATTAGAGACTTGAGAGTTGACTTGGACTTGCACAGAATGACTTGTGAGCATCTCTGCCATGCGGTTCCCATGGGTTGAAGCTGTATTGTCTCTCTGCTGTGCTGTGCTGTCCTCGGGGGATGCTTGCTTGGAGCGACAAGGTCAAAAATCAGCTCTGCATTCACGTAATAGTCCATTTCATGTGAAATGGGTTGTTATGTGGAAGTGGTTCCCAACTAGCTCTGGGTCACTGTCCTAACCTCATCCCCTAAGCATTCTGGGTGAGCTGCTGGGTTGTAAAAAAGAAAACGAAAGGGAGAAAAAGCTATAGTTTGTTTTACACACACTGAAAAAAACACAACATAATGAAAAAAAAGTATGTTTAATGATTTTTAATGTTGTTTTGATTTTTAGTGTTGTTTGTTTAGCCCCAGTTGCACTTTACCAGTTTACCCAGTTGCCCCAGTTGCATTTTATGAATGTACTGTACTGTGAATGGCAATACATATCAAGTTAATGTCTAAGGGAAAGTCTGTAATGCAAAGTTAGACCAGTTTGGAACCATATTACCCCCAGCAGTACTAATGGCCATTGTTGAGTGCCAAAAAGAGAAAAAGCTTATGAATTTCCCATTTGTTCGAGAAATTCAATAGCTTTCAGAATCTTTTAAAGCCAAAAACACATACTGAATCTGTCTTTTTTTATGGTTAACACAGCACAATTAAAACAGTGTCACTACATTTGAGAGGAATAACTCTCCTCATATTTGGGTTGTTGTATACATTTATGTTGATAATGTTGAGGCCCAAGTTAATTGTAATTGTATTGATGGAGTGAAAAAAAAAAGTTTGGGCAGCAGTGAGGTGGAACCTTTTAGTTGCTCCAGGGACTGGTTAGAGAGCGCACGTCCCGCTGTTTCCTCAGAAGCAGTGTAATGGAATGAAACGAGATGCACCGTGTCCTCATTGCTCCTGCTTCGTCCACCTGATAAGCTCGGTAAACTGTAAATAAATCATAACTCTGTACTTAATAAGACCAGGGTTTATTAATGTGACTGTCTGCTGAGAGTTTCGAGTGTTTGTGGTGGTTTTGAGGTATATGAGACAGAAATAAAAGCATGTCTGGCCCGGTGTGTTACCTCCTGCAGACCTGGCCTGATCAGTCAGTTAACAGCGGTGTCGTGTTTCTAAACACTGTTTCCTGAACATTATGAATGTTTTAGATATTCATTGTTTTCTGGGGTGTGTATAATTAGCATGCGCTTTGTTCAAGTTAATGACTAAAGGTGGTAAATTAAATATTGATTGTTAGTGACAAGTCTATTTAGTGCTAAAATATGTGGTTAAAACAAGTAACAAGCATTTTCTAAGTAATACATTTCAGTAGCCTGTAATTATTGCAGGAGTGTAATGTCAAGTTTGACAGATTTAAAGGGACAATTTGTAATATTTTGAGTAACTCTGAATGTGGATAATAATGTTCCAACCAGTCATTTACTGTGGGGAAAACAATGCACCGCAATTAGTAAAGGTGTTAATTGGACAGTCGTTCTTCACAGAATTAATGAAAGACTGAAGTGACTGTGTGCTTTATTGAAATTCTGAGAATGTTGAATTAAGTGATGGATGGTCTGAGTATAAAGTATAACTCATCTGCAGCTGTTTCCATTGAATAAAACCAGTCACTTCGGTTCAATCGTTTTTCTTTCTTAAACAGTAAACACAAAAGTGACTGCAATGTTTTTTTCCTCCCCTTTTTATCCTCACAAATACAAATGAACATTGTGCCCATCATTTGTCTTTCTTAAATCAGTGAACAGAAAAGCAACTGCAATCAGCTTGGTCCATTAGCAAACTTGTGAAAAGAAAACTGAAGGTGTGCAGAACTGTGTACAGAAGTAGCTGGCCTTGACAGTAAAAGATGCAGTGAATTTAAAAAAAAAAAAATCAGTAAACAAATTGTCTAAATAATGAACAGAATTCATAAGATACAGTCATATTTCTGCCACTTTTCCACAACAGATCATGAATATAATGTTACTTGTGCCAAATTACAGACAGTAAATTTACATTATATGATAAATGCCTATGAACTGTTATTGTTTTTTGTCCATTTTTTAAAATTTCATCTTCAGGCTACGTAAAAAATCAAGGATATATTGTCTATCTATCATTTAATAAAATCTTCTATTATAAGACAGAAATTACAGCGTTCATGTCCTGCAATACTTCACAGCCATCAGCTGTTGCTGTAGGCATGCACCATCCCATAATATGAGCCCTATAAGCCTAACAAATGATTGTCATGACAACAGAGCCTGTAATAAAGTCAGAGTTCAAGGTAAATCAACTCATCACAGGTCACAAGACTATAGATAGCACAATGTTCCCCCAAAGTAAAAGATTAAGCTGCCGAACCTTAATCAATAAATGATTATTAACACAGCATTCTTTGCTCCAATCAACATTTTATTCACGTATGTTACCAATTATGTTCATTATTTAGAGTTTTAAAAATTTTTACCTAGTTTAGCTCTTCTTAAATTGCCTGCTGCCTCCATTTTCAGCTCTCAACTTACTTTTTCAGTTTTCATTTTCAAGTACGATATTGGGACAAGCTGATTGCAGTCGCTTTTCTGTTTACTGATTTAAGAAAGAAAACAACTGATAAAAGGTTAATTTGTTTTTGTGAAGATATCAAGGAAAAAGAAAGCATTGCAGTCACTTTTCTGTTTACTCTTCTGTTAAAGAAAGAAAAACGATTAAAGTGACTGGCATCTTCCACTATAGTGTGAACAACTTCACACTCGGCTGATGGACTCCTGAACTGAGGGAAATGGAAAGTATATGGTTAAATGTGTTAATGTTTTTGAGGGTTACTTTAAAGGTTAAGGTTACTAATTACATGTTGAAAAATGAAGATATCATAATCCAGGTATCACAATATTAAAGTATTGTAACTTGATTACTTTCTGTTACTTTTGGAGTACCTCAGTATAAAATATTGTCAAATTGTTGAGCCTAATATAGTGTTTTTAGGCACACAACTGACAATTATTTTCATTGTCGCTTAAGCAGTCGATTATTTTATCAATTAACCAATTAGTTATTTGGTTGACGAAATGCCAGAAAATGTGAAAAATGTTGATCAAAGTAAAAGATGATGTCTTCGACACAGATTTAGGTTAATTTAATACTCAACTAAGTGTTTTATATCGATTGTTAGGTTTGATAGTTTCCAGCTGTTCCTTTGTTCCTTCATGATTCATTGATTTAAAGACAAAGAATGGCAAAATTTTCACCCAGTGAAGGCCGTGATAATGAATTACTAAATATATCGGTTACCCTTTTTTGTATCCTGATTATGTAATCCTGTTACACGTAATCCGTTACTCCCCAAGACCGAATAAAACACACAAAGATAGCAATCTGGAATGAAACAAGATGCACCGTGTCCTCATGTCCTCATCCCCCTGACAGGTTACATTGTCACACTCATTCTTGGCCCCTTTAACATTAACATCAGGATTCTGCTCTTCACATTTCAAAACTGCGATTCCTCCCGCAGCATTCCTCCTCTCCCCTGTAAGCTTCTGTTCTCTCTTCATCTGCCTGGCTCAGCTCCCTCTCCCTTTTTGTCTGGACATATCAAATTGCCTTGACTCGACTCCCGGTTACACTTATGTGCACATAAAAAAAAAAAAAATCTCTGTCTCCTGCTCTCGTCTCTGCCTCCGCTTCCATCCGTCACCTCCTCCTCCCCTGTGATTTCCTTAAAATAGTATTGGGGTGTAGAGCGTTGTCAGATCCAAGATGAAGTGGATTTACTTACCGCCATTCTCTGTCTCCTCCTCTTCTCTCTTTATCACTCATTCTTAAACTCCTTCTGTCTTCATTCTGTAATTCCCTTTTCTTTCATTATTTTCCTCACTCTCACTACTCACTTCAATTTGTCTCGCCATTTTCTTCATCTTCTTTTTCTTTAAGTCCTCCTCAATCTTTCCCTTTTTTTCCTCCACATTCTCCATCTATACCCCCCCCCCCCCCCCTTTGTCTCTTTCCCTGTGGATAAATCGAGCGGTACAAAAGGAAGAGAGCTAGTCTTTAAACGGACTATAACAATCCTCACAGTGTTTTCTTTTTGTTACAGATGAGCATTGCTCTTCCGCTGATTTTAGTCTGCTTCATCCCATTCTCTCCCAATTGGTCTTTCTGTAAAAGATGAAAAGACGGCAAAGAGTAAAGGAGGAAGCAATGCTGTAGTTAAAAAGAATCCCTGTGATCAATTTACCATTGTACAATGACAAAGAAAGGCGTTGTTCTAGCCTGTGTGTTCAGTATTTAATGGGCCAGTTTTTACCATAACAGATGGAATTTATTCCATTTTTTTGGGATTTGATCATTCTTAAAGACGGCAACAATTATTACCACAAATGAAAAGCCAGAAATGTTCAAACAAATGCTCTTTCACACCATGCCATCCTTACATAACAGACTCCCTGTCTCTTTGATGCAACCTGGCATATCCAGTCATGCCACGTCTTTAAACACCTGTCACCTGACTTATCTGTCAGACTAAATTGGCCACATGTGGTTACAGTCTACAGGAGACGTCTGTCCCCGCAGGAATTGAAAGAGAAAAAAAAAAAAATGCAGGTCTAAGGTGTGTGTCTGGATATTGATATTAGATGGCTGTTGCAGGCCCTAACACCCAGGAGTTATAAGCTTTACAGTACTATAAGGATGTTTTTAACTGGTTATGATTTAAAAATGATGCCTCTCCACATTTGACCTACATAAGCAGTTAAGACCATCAGGGAGAGCTTTTTCTATATAATTATTTTTTAAAAAGGAAGTCTCTATTTTACTACTCAACTATTTATAACCGACCCCCTTAGTTTAGCCCTAAAGAGCGACAAATCCTCTGTAACAAACTAGTTGTGGTGGGCGAATGGGTTAATGATAGAACTCTCCTGTGGGAGAGGCAAGGTTTGAGTCTCCTTGAAATACTGCGAGTTTCATTTTTAGACTTGTGTAACTCATTATTAGGTAAATAATTACTTAAACAAAAGAAGACATTCGGGACAGAGGTAAAATTTAATATTTTTTAATATTTTTTATAAGCAACAATAACTAGAGAGGCAACTGTAACATTTACAGCAGCAAAAAGTCATGAATACCACACTGGAAACAAGTCTAAAATGTCAGTAAAGTAAATCATATACCTGATATCAAATTACTGAGTGACGTTTAGAAACAATGAAGAACACAGACATCAGTCCTCCTCAGTCAGATGCTGAAGTGATTTACTGCCTGCAGAGACAGGAGGGGCTCTTTGTGTCATCCAGCAGTAAGTTTACAACAGTTTGACAAATTTGAACACACATGGCGAACTAAGTTTGACAGTCAGACAACAGGTTTGGTTTTAGCTTGTTTTAACTCGCTATTAGCCAAGCTAACTTGTTGTGCTCGTATAAAACAGCTGGTAATAGATGACAGATTGCAGCCAGAGCAGATTAAAATAGTGCTGGCTTCATTTTTACATGTTTGTGTTTGTTGCGTCTCCAGCTTCTTCATATTATCTTTGCAAAGTCTATTTGTGAACTACAAACATCACGATGAGATCAAAAGAGTAGCCTGCAATATCTTAACTGTGACATCATCTGTGAGGTCACAGACCAGAATAATTCCTCAGAAGCAGTGACATCATCAGAGCCCCTGATGATATCTTGAGTGTGACATCATCTGTGAGGTCAGAACCAGTGAGATCAGAGCCACTCTGCTACACAAAGCCTATAGAAACACTTATAAAAACTTCAGCATAGAAATGCAATCAAAAACAAAAGGGACAGCTGTTGTCATTTTCTGACGTAACTGTATTAAAATCGCAGCATAAAATTAGATTGAAGCCGACTGAACGGAGTTCTCCAAGTCTGTTAAATAACTGAGATTTCTTTCTGGCTTCAGGAGCAGTACATGCATTAATTATGTGGTATTTTTCACCCTGATAAACAATCCAACTTTAAAAGCCTACCTGGAATTATTTCTCTTTTCATAATAACATCTTGAGATTTAATTTTGTCTTTCTCCTGCCGTTGCCATTACCGAGTTTTGTTTGAATGAAAGAGGGATTAGATTTAATAAAACTGTTTTTTCACTGCTCATAAAAATGAAGGGAACACATGACAACAAGTCAGTTACACTTCTGGGATATCGATCTGTCCTATCATGAAGTGTAAGTGATTGTGAAGCGACAACAGGTGGACAGGAGAATCAAAGGCAAAACAACCCCAGAAAAGGGAATGTTTTTGCAGATGGTGCCCCAGACCATTTCTCTCTTCTTATCCTTCTTGGATGATTTTTCTCAGTTTTGCATTTTGCTAGCGCCCTTGGCTCTACTGGTAGAATGACGCGGTACCAGCAGTGGTCAGAGTGTGTAGGCAGTTCCTGGATGATGAAAGCATTGATGTCATTGGCTGGCCTTCACGTTCTCCAGACCTCAGTCAATATGTGACATCAACTATGAGATCTAACATAAGTGAAGGTGTTTTGTGATTGAGGAGGGTGCTATCTCTCCTCAATATAGGATATAAGATATCTTGAGCATACAGACTGATTGCGCCACAGACTTTGTGCTTCAACCAGTTTTTAGCTGGTCTAAAGCACAGGTGATTTTTACTCCAATGTGTCCAATGGCCGCACAGACCAGGTGCAAGTTCATTTGATTAAAAATCTCAACTGTGCTGGTGTAAGATAACAAAGCCACCTGTGCTGCAAACACTTTGCTCTAAGTGAAAGATAGGGCAAAAGTGTGAAAAAGGGCCCTTGAACAGGAGCATGCAATCTGCACTGAATGTGGAGGCTTACATGAATTTGTTTTGATATGTGTCCTGATCTAGTGTCTGCTTTTTTAATAACTGTAATACTGTATGCTACGTTATTGTTTTTTAAAAAAGGCAATGGACTATATTCTCATTTTCTTAAAAAGGCATTATGAACCCACCTTTTACCCACCTAATAATGTTTACATGCTCATACTTTTTTCTTGCTTTTCGAGTCTCTACCATGAATGAGTAGGTTATTTAGTTTAATAGTTTCTTTTTTGTCTGGTTTTATGATCGTGTTTCTGCACATGGTCTTTTATTTTGCCTCTGCTTTTTCTGTGTCCGACTTCTTGCCCACTCGATCTGCTCTGTGCTGATTGACGTGGCATCCATCGAATATAGACCCAGTGCGTATTTAAAGTGGAGCAGAGTGGCGAGCTGCTTCTGGGATGTGCTGTGGCGCTGCTGGTGGAATTTATAGCATTGTGTAGATTAGCAGCGATCGGCTCCGGCTGACGTGGCCCAGTTGTAACATGCCGCAGCTGTGCCTGTTGGAATTTAGTCGTTGAGGTTAGAGTTAGTCACACTCATACCCATGGTTTACTCTGGTACTTTAAATCCTGTGGCCAACTGGTCTTATACTTTGAGGCCTTCAAATTTGGATATTTTTAGGTGCTTATAAACTTTCAGTCAGTTACTAGGATAGGTTTGCCTATTCAGTCATTTCACAATTCGTCTCTCCGCCATGTTTCAACGTGTTTGAAAATGATTGGTCTGCAAGGAGCACAATACCTGTCTGCAAATTTAAAAAAAAAAGGTGCCATCTCTGTAGCTTAGTGGCCCAGAGGGGCGGACAGTCACTGCTGTCATGTTTTCAGTCTCTCTTTGTCTTCATCAGAGCACATTTTGTCTCTTTATTCTCTTTCCTCTCTCCATGAATCCCTCTTTCCTCTTTCAACCTCACACTGCGCCTCCTCACTTTTTCTCCCTGCAAATGTATGCCAGTCTCACATTAAAATTACTTTCTGCAGGCTATCTGAGTATGCTGTGGGCCTCATAGGAAACTACTATGCTGCCTCTGTGAGCTACTGATATGCAATTCTCATGCAGATAGGAAGCATGGGGGTAATGAGAGAATGAGAGAGCGGCATAGGCAGAGAGGAGAAAAAAGAGAGAATTTGCCCTCTAAACACAATGAATCGCCACTTTAAATTTCTGCATACTGTATAGGCTTTTCTATCTAGGTTTTTATGTGCCTTGCTTAGAGGCTCATGAATAATGTGATGGAGTCAATATTCTGCCTGCGTTATGAAATGCAAAGAAAAGCTGCAGAATACAACTGAAGGTTTTAAAGTCGCAGACACATGACTTTCCAAACCTTGTGCACATGATGCTTTTGGAATTAGCAGTTGGTGATATGGAAAAAAAAAGTTAAATATATAATGTTAAAGCCACGAAGAAGTGTTTCCTAAATCGATGCAGAGCTGGAGATACATATACAAAATACTACATTTGATGTAGACAGAGTAGATTTGAAAAGAATCGATTCCATTTTTGCATCTTTTAGGCTGCATTCAGACCAACAGTTGCCCTGTGTGGAAAATAGCAGCCCTCTGGTTTATTAGAATGAGAAGAGTTTGGCAGCACAGTTGGGGGCTCTGATGTTTTTTAATCATTAAAACTACTAAAAGTAGTTTTTAACTGGTTGAGAAACAGTCCTAATTTATTTGTGATACATCTATATGACCTATATAAGCAAATAAAACCATCAAAGAGAAGATTTGCTATTTCTATATAGTTATATATAGTTCTTAATGCCTGCCACCAGGTTTTTATTTATACGATTTTAGTTTTGATGTTATATTTTGAGGTTATGGCAGTGGAAACACTACCACTTTTTCCACAGGGACCTCCAACTAATATTAATCAATCAATATTTGGTCTATTGTAGCCATTTTAATCAATGCAGCTGGTTACCTTTTATGTCTGTCGATGGGCTTTACAAATCACTTAAAAGTATTACAAAGGAGCTTTTGAATAACCTTTATAACTCCATTGGATCCTCCACCTGTTGGCAAAACCTCATAGCTCCACCCTACCATTATCCTGAATGAAGTGCCACACACTTTGGTAAAATTAGGGCTTTCTGCCAGAAAGCATTTATTGCAAAGTGCTTTCTGTTTTAATCATTTCTAAAAATATTTTTTTAAACTCTGTGTAAAGAAAAAAAGGATTATTTCTTCTAAACATAAAAAGACTGAGAACTATGTTGTACTGAATTGTGGAGTTGTTAAATTGTTGTTCACGATTTCTGTGTGAAGGATTTTTTGGGCAGACCTGAAACATGGCTCTGTGACATGCCGGAGCCGAACTGTCAATTATGAATGTACCTTCAGCGACCCTCTCAGTCCAACTCAGCACAGCAGTTCACCTCACCTCACTTCAGTTCCCACAACCCAACACAGATGAAAGAAATATATGTCATCCTTTCATGGTCCTCTGGCTCTGGTGTCTGAAACATGTCTAGACATCTTCAATAAACCTGCAAGATGGACCATCAATGAAAACTGCTCATTTTTCATTATTTCAAGACAATTTTACATACTTTACAGTTTTTTAAATCATTTAAATTTGTCTGGGTGGTTAATGACACGTTTCTGTGGTGTGACAAACTCAGAACACACACAGTTCAGTTTACTTTGTAACACCAGTGCCACATTGCTACTGTCTATCTTGTGATGATTTTAACAAAAGATAAAATAAGGTTTGTCGTGAGAACTTTGCAGATCTCAGTGTATTCCCTCAATGATAAACCTTTAGAATCTAATCTTTGTCTCACCGGTACCTTGTTTGAAATCAGGGTCGATCTTGTTCTGAAAGGCCGACTCGTGTTGAGAGTAGGCTAATACCTCAGATTGGTTCTGACAGTGCTGACTTATTGCACCATGAGGCTGAGAGAGAATGGGTGTACCAAGAGAGAAACCACAACAATTAATCAATATTTGTTGTTGCCTTGACCCACCAGGTTCATATTAGTCACATTTGCAAACTAACCCTCCAGACTTTGTGAGAAGCTATTCTTCTGCCAAGACTTCCTACCATCCACCAACAAACTTGCCAAGTGATTCACCCAGGTTCGAATCCCAACTGGTACATTGAGAACTATCTAATCTGGTCTCATGTATCTTTTGATAGCTGGATTCAGTATCCTGTGAATTTTATGTAACTCTTTTTTTTTTTCTCTGATTACATCAGAGATTACAGTTTAATATGTGCTTTGGGTTTGTGGAAGTCGTTTCCAACCCCTTAACACACGTAAACTGTTCTAAGATCAAGAATACCTGGAAAATTCATCTTTATAATAGGAATAACATCATGTAGAAATGTCTAAACAGCATGTCACTTTAACTGCACTGTTTCTGACTTCTTAAACTTCTACCACACTCACCATTGGCCTACTCCTGCTATTGGGCTCATCTGGGACTTCTTGTACCCTTACTCGACAAGTCAAGCTAAAAATATCTAGGAGAAAGGACAAAAAGGTTGAGGAGAGTTTCTTACATTTATTTACTGTCTTTACTTAGCTGCAGCTGATAGCATAACAATGAGAGATGTTACTTTTATTTACCTGGAATTGTTTGTGGATTTGTTCAAAGAGTGAAATCCTCACATGGAGAGCAGACAGTTTTTGGTCTATTGATATCAGCTGGTGACTAACCTTTGGGCAGCAGCTGGAAGTCTGAGCAGGTGAGTTGGTCGATGGAGTAGACTTAATAGCATTCAATTTTTACTGTCTTGTTCAACCTACACAGTTACTGTCAAAGCAGCAAATGATCCAGGTCTCCCAGAATGTCAGTCATAACCTGGAAAGCAAGATCCAGCAAGATTCAAGATTCATTTCAGCACCTAGTATCTCCAAAACTCGCAACTCACACGTTAAAAATCTAGATGGATAAATAACACCACAGGCCAAAAGTATGTGCTTTTGATTTGGGGATGAATTGTCCTTTTACCTCTTTTTCATCTTCATTTTTATTAATGAGGCTGCTGAACTCCTCTCATAGCACTAGATATGACTTGCCTTAAATGAGTGTCATGTACAGGCCCGGTTTTCGGTCACAGAGTACTTGCTAGGAAGTACTGTTTGTGCTTTTGGATGGGACAAATGTGGACTTGATGTTCTGGCAGATGGGAGCTTGAGCAGCCTGCTCAAACACAATAATGCACCAAGAAAAAAAAATGAAACTGAAAATGATGATAAATGACTGACAGACCAGACTCACAAACACGTATCTCAACATTTGATGACATTGGCCATTAAAAACATACATGCTAATACATTTACTTTGCTACAAACACATTTTATCAGTTACTTGTTACATGTTGTTAAATTATTTTACTGCAAAGTGCAAAGAATCCTGAGGGTGTTTTTTATTCCCGCCTGGCGTAAGTCAGGAGGTGATCATGTGAGCACCTCTGTGTGTGTCTAACTGATTGTGTGCATGCATGACGACTGGAACTCAAGCTTATCTGCAATACTACTGGGCCGATATTTTTTTTTGTACACATTCATGACTGGATGTTGGAGGAAAAAACATTTGATTTATTACTTTTATGCTTTTCTGTTATTAACGGCTAGAGGGGTTATATTTTCAGATCATCTCACTCTTGTGAACGTGATATCTCAAGAACACCATGAGGGAATTTCTTCAAACTTGTCACAAATGTTCACTTTGACTCAAAGATGAACTGATTAAATTTTGGTGGTCAAAGGTCAAAGGTCAATATGACCTCATTAACATATTTAGGCATATTTTTGGCCATAACTCAAGATTTTATATGCTAATTTTGACAAAATTACACACAATTACACACATCTAATGAAGCTCAGCATAAGTTCAATCAGGAAGACCTCCTTCATTCACAACCTTCATTTACACTCTCTCACTCCTCTACTCCCTCTAATCTGCTGATTGTGGGTGTTCACTTTCCTCTTTACAGTCCAATCAGATTTTGCCACGGTCTCATTAGCCAGTCAATTTGCGGCTGCCAAACTTAAAAAATCAGCTCTGTCTTTGCTCCATCAGTGTCATACAGACCTCTTCCACCCCTCTCTCCATGAGAGGACAAATCTTGACAAATCTCAGCTGATTTTATCTGGCAATTGTGGTGACATTGCAGTAGGTGCTTCACCATTTGTTGCCTGGCGAGGATCTGAACTCTACTGAGTGACGTGAGTGACCTGTTTCCAGTTTGTGTTTGTTTGATGTTTTTACTATCCGCTACACAGCTACTGTCTTGCTCATGTAAGCATTTCATCAGGATGGAAATTCGTGAGGTGATCGAACAGACAGAGTATTTTCCACCAAGCAAAACACAGAAGAGGTGATTTCGAGTCAAACAAGCTTGTATTGATTAAATGCTGAAAAGGACAGAATCATCTCTTCCCCGAATAGTCCTGAGTTTAACAAAGAAAAGAGTATCATTGAGGACCAGGGAGTCCTTTTTTTCTCTCTGTGTCTGTGCTACACTCTATTGATGGACACAATAGTCTAATCGCTAAGTGAAAAAAAAAGATTGGACTGAGGGGAAAAAAGCATTGTTGAGAGAGATGAGGAAAGCCCTTCTTTGTCTCCAATTGGATCACAACCCTTGAGGAAATCTTTTTAATTTCTTATCTCATTTTGTTCGTTTTCTCACACTGATAATATCTTCTGTACTCGCTTCTTCCTTTACTCTAATTCAATTCAGATCACTTTTTTTTCACATGAAAAAGAAAGTTGGTTATTTGCCAGGGCAAATTTAATGCGAACAATACAGATAAAACATCTAGTTAAAACCACTCTTGTACTATATCGATGACTGGAGTAGGAGGGAATAGAAGGAAAAGGGCGTTATGCAACTAGAAATATATTTGCCAGAAAGACTAAAACTGTAATAACAGAGATGAGAATTATGTGACATTTGATCAGTGACTGGATAACACAAACCTCCTAGAATTAAAGGTCCAGCTTCTTTTAATCTCTTAACTAGACTTATAACTCATAGCTCACACATACAGACTCTTAAGACTTATGAATACTTCAAACACAGTGCTTTTCTGATCATCTAACAGTGTCTGGAAGCCTGATTTCAACTTAGAAATCAAAGGGTCTGTGTCTGTTGGATTTTGGAACTTTAAAAAACAGGCAATTTGAAAATATAGCCTATTTTACTTAGGGATTAGCCAGGTGCATGGAGGTGAGAAAGTGGACATGGTTTGAACATTTCCCCAGACCTCTATTTTCATTGTCTATTCAAACTGCCAGCAATCACTTACATGGAGAGACCAGGGAGGCAAAAGGGTGGAGCCAAGACAAAGCTATTATGACAAGCACCTTTGAGTGTGGCCATTCAGAAAATGTATAAAAACTTGAATGTAACGTGCCCTTTTTAACACTTTTTTAAATCACATTGTCATCATATTGTGCACAATATATGCCAAAGAAATGCTGAAAAAACAATTTGTTTGGTATTCCTAGATCAAAATCCAATCAGGTTTTCTATAAAATGAAATATGGCGTGCTTGCGTAGGCTTGAATCCATTAGCTAGCTAGCAACAGCGTGCTATGTCAGGTTATGACACACCCACATCAACGTTGAAATCAAATTCCTCCCAAAATTATGTTCCACCTGCTTATCCTACCTAAATATGTCATGCTAGATATTCTCACGATACAACCTTTAGCCTTTAGTTCATTTTCAAAGACTTGTTCAGCCCTGTATGAAGTGTCTCATCCTCTGAACAGAAGACAGTACTGGAGCTCCCTGTTAAAAAGCTGGGATTTCACCTTCGTCAAAGGCCAAAAAGCTAACAAGACCACTTAACATTTGGCAAACCCACCACTTATCCCTAATTTTTGAAACCTTTTCTGTTGTAAAACTGAAACATACTGTTTAGGACCACTTCAGATAAAACACAAATCTCACCTTCGGGTGGCTAATTGTCCAAATTTGTTTGCAAGTGTGACCGAAATTATCTGATTGCTGCCACTTGTGGTCGCAGGAGGAGAAAAAGCATCCTGTACAACTTAGTGTGAGTCACTGGCTGCACACTGCGGGTATAAGTCCTGCCATTGATCACTTGCTTCAAGCAGCAGCAGCACCGTCATTGCATCCTGGGCTGAGCGACGATCGTGACTGGTTTAAGGAAATGCAGGCAAGGCTTTACTAATACAAAATGGCTGTGCGGTTTGTGCTATCCAACACTTATGGTATTGTTAGCTGTAATGAACACTGTAGCCTGTAAGGGCCGCTAGCAGTCCTTTGGACTTACTGTCTCATTGTTACATTATCTTAGAGCCATTCAATCATGTTGCCAATCAATTGCATCACCAGCCTCCCTCTCTTCCTCTTTGCCTTCCTCTTCTTCTGTTTCGCTCCCACACACACACACATACACACACGCATAAACACACACTCTGTCCTTTGCTTCAGTCTACATTGATGACCTGGGCGTAATAACAGAAGTGACATGGCTGACTTGTTTCAAGCAATTATCCTCCGGCTCATTATTGGCAGGTAGAAATTGCATGTACAGTGTGTGTGTGTGTGTGTGTGTGTGTGTGTGTGTGTTAAATGCATCTACTAATGAAATGGCATGTGTGCCAAATTCAACTTGTGTGCAGGCTAGCATGCAAACATGTCTACTAAGCTTATGTGAGTGTTTGTGTGTGTGTGTGTGCAGATATACCTGAAAAGGTTAATGGTAATTAGCAGCATTAATGGTGTTGGCCAATTAGCCAGTGTGCCCTGAAGATCACCAGGCATTGAAGTAAAGGGCAGGGGAGCTATTTGTCTTCCCAAGGCCAAGCTAGCTAGGAAAGTGTATAATCCAGAGGGCACACACACTCACACACCAGCACATGAGTAGGTAGAAATCAGACACGAGGTAGCTGATACACATACTAATGATACCAGCAAGTGCATGCATACTCAGAAAAAGGAATATCAACATACACACAGGTACATAAACCTCAATAGTCATATTTGAAGCTAAATCCAAAGCTGATGAGCAGTGTACCTTGCCTTGCTAATTTAGTTGTCATGGTGAAAGAGAGAAAGCAAAACAACTCTGCTTTGTCTGCATCTGGGAAAGAAAAGGCTGTAAAAATAACCAGAGAGACGGGAGAGGAGGATGAGGAGGTTATATACTGCTGTTAGGCTGCAAAATGAGAAAGAGAGAAAGACAAAGTGAAATGGAAATCAGAAATAGACAATGAGTGAACAATCAAAAACAAATTTAGTGCAATGATTTTAGTTTTCAAAGCCTTATTTTATACATCCATCTCCCACAATTCAAATGACAGCAGTTTGAAATGCCAGGGACACTTTTTTTTATAACTTTCATCTGTCGAACAAAGCTGCATTGACACACCTGCAAATGTATTAGATTGGTGTGTATTCTGTGTGTGTGTGTGTGTGTGTGTGTGTGTGTGTGTGTGTGTGTGTGTGTGTGTGTGTGTGTGTGTGTGTGTGTACACATGCCTGTCTCTGTGTGAGTGTGCGTAAAGGCCAGTTCGGCAATGAGTTGTTCCTGAGAGAGGTAACCTTTGCCTGGATAGAAGACAGAAACTCACTCCGACAGCCCGAGGTAGAACTCCCTGGAAATCTACGCACACACACACATACGTGCGCACAGAAAAACACACATATGGAAGCTTACACTGTACACAAAGAGGCACATGCAACTACACACACACACAATTCGCTTGAGCTGGCAAAGGGGGTAAAGAAAGCTATTTTCCTGCTCTGACTGACGAAAAACAGCAGCTCGGCATCAGAGCCATGCACACAGTCACACACACACACACACACACACACACACACACACACACACACACACACACACACACACACACAAAACTTGTATTACCTGTACAAAAGCCGGCACACCAGCCTGTTCCTAAGCCTCAATCACACTTAAGCTCCAGATGTGTTGCTTGTATTTCATCTTTAGAAATCTGCTGTGTTATTTCATGACAGATGCATTATATCACATGCAGTTCATTTACTCTAATTAAAAGCATTTAGTATATTGTTAAAAATAACATATTACTGCCAGCCTTTTTCAAACCATACCAGCAGTTTTATATTTATTTGCTTTTTGATTTGTTTTTTTTGCATTCTTATAGCTCTGTTTAATCATTAAATTAAAGGGAAAGTTTGGATTATTTGAATAACTCCAGTTAGGAGACGCAGAGAGGACTGCCATCACAGAAAGCTAAGCAATGTACTGCAGTGGGCAGGGTCAGCTGAAAACATATTTCAGCCAACTGAAAAAAGGTGCATCTGAAAAAATAAATATCACTTCATGTGTGCACTACAGAATATTTTCACCGCTTTACTTTACCGTCAAACAGCCTTTACTGATGGCAAACTGCCATTATATAAGCTAAATATCACTCTTTCTCTCGCTCAACCAGACTGTACTGGCAAAATCAGTTATTTTCTCCTCGAGAGCACAGGAGTTGCTCGTCTACTGCTGCATTGATCTGTTATTTTGTTTGTATTATTGTGTCACTTTGCTGAATCCAAACTAATCATTTAAAACACTGAAGTCACACAGCAGCAATAGAGCAGCAACTGCTGTGTTCTCCAAGTAAAACGACTCAGTTTGTCAGTGGAGTTCGGTTGGTTTTGAGGGAGCGATATTTGACTTATACAATAGTGGTTTCTCACCAAAACAGACTGTCTGGTAAGAAAGCAAAGTGGTGAAAATATTCTAAGCTGTGTTAAGTGGCTAATGGCTATTTTCCTGTTAACTCTGTCCATAGCAGTCCATTGCTTAGCTTCCCTGCTCCTCTCTGCTTCTCCAAACTGTGGATGTGCCACCCGCCGAAGACATGCTGACTACCAATAAGTATCTTGTACAGCCCCTCTTCAAATAATCAGAATTACTTCTTTAAAACAAGTAATCTCTCACTGTGATGGATCTAGATTTGATCTGGATAGTGCCACATTATGACATGGCTTTACATCTACACCTGATAATAGCAAACTCTCACTTTTTCCACTCAGTTTTTCCATTTCAATCTGCAAATTGAGTAGCTGAAGTTGATGATGTGAACATTGTGTGTGCCCGGTCCACAGAGGTGACGCTTCCTTTGCAGAGGAACGAGTCAGGTGTAGCTTTTCTCATTTACAACACACCTGGCTGAAATCAGATCACAATGCAGTCGCGTTCTGATGTCAAGTGTGTCCAGCAGTCCTTTTGTCCTGTTCATGTACTTTGTATTGTATTTACTGTCATAACACTGTTTGAGATTTTAATGAGATTTTTACCTGGGTAAACACAACAGAAGAGGCTAAAGAAACTTTGACAATAACCTGATTAATGAGGAGTTGATGAATTACCTCTCAAACAAGTATCGGGTCCTGTGAGCTGATTTTTATTGTACATTTAAATGAACTGAAACCATTGCAAAAGGAAATACAGATAAGAGTGGATGAACTGTTGGAAAGTTATTGTCAATAATTTGTGCTGTTATCAACTGTTATTCAATCTTAGTTTATTAATCTATGATGGTCATTACACTGACAGAACAAAAGTGATCTGACAGGCATTCCCTACTAACACAGTGGTTGAAGGAACTTAGTTGCAATGTAACTTTTGCAACATGTGACACTGAAGGAACCTACCAAGTGCAATTCAAGTGTGTCCCAAATGTCGTCCAATGTTTCGACCACTTTTTAGAGATGTTGTTATGTTTCATCAAAGTAGCAGAAACATCATTATATGCAGTTCAGGAAGCAACATGCAGAGGAACAGACGTGGCAAAAATAACATACAATACCTGTTACATTGCCATGTTTTCAGCCGCATATTTCAGTGTACTGTTTAGCTGTAATGTGAGATAGATTGCGACCAAGCAAATGCCATTCTGTGCCCCGGTTTGAATAAGAACAACACTACTTTCACACATATCATTGCTCTGATCAATTGAAGGTCATGTTTTGTTGCTCTGATTGGTTGTAGGCTCAGTTTTACTACAGTCTATGGTCAGCAGAGTGAACATCAACAGACTGGTTACTTCCTGAACTGAAGCTTCTGGGTGAAATGTCATCTCTGTGTTATCATAATGGTAGTTAGCAAATCTGACCAATAAATGTAAATTAGTATGATCAGTGGCATGGGCAGACATTTAGACGGGCAGTGGCTCAGATGTAAAAAGCCACCTTTGACCCTTCTCACACAGGTTCATTGTGGATAATAGTGTGGCATGAAAACAGTGTATTTGCCCCTTCTAATCAGCCCTGTGTATTCCCTACTTTTCCAACACCTGTTATTGGAAAAAGACTTGAACACACAAAAGTGTTAGAACTGGTCAGTCTTTCTTCATCATAGCGACAGAGTGAGTGGCGGAGGTAATTCACAACACATCGCCAGTAATGTAAAGAACACACAATTTGTGCAGTAAACAATTAGGTCTATCCACTCGGGTCCAGAGGCGTTTTGGTCTGTGCATGTTAATAACACCCCTTGGTAATAAAAAATGTACCGAGGGATGCAAGGCCATAAAGTTATCATAAGAAAAAAATGTAATTTATGAATAGCAACCAAAAATATAAAAAAATATTAGCTTACATATCACGGCTTTCTTATGGTGTTAAATAGAGTGTGATGGTGTTGCCATGGAAACAATCAACAAATCACACACCATATAAAATTACATGCATCACACACACACAAGCATGCATACACTAACATAAATAATGGCTTGTTCGCAAAAATACACGCTCTGTGTGGCTCACCCTCATGCATGACTGCACACACACACACACACACACACACACACACACACACACACACACATACACACACACACACACACACACACACTAATCCAGACGTGCACACACTGGCACTAATACTTGCAAGTAAGCAGCCACTCGGATATTGTACACACTCATGCAGGGCTATGCATAGAATCATACATTTTAAAATGCATACACACATGAGCCACACAATCGTACACACACACACACACACACACACACTCGAGGTTCCTGCCAGAGTGTGACTGATTGAATTTCAACCTTTTCCATGTCTGCAGGCCAAAGGCAGCAGCAACCGCTGAGCAACGCACATTTTACTGCTCTCTCTGCCTGCATCAGTGTGTGTGTGTGTGTGTGTATTATTTGTTTTTGTGCCTCAACTGGCTTTTTCTTTCCTTTTTTTTTAGCATGTTTGATTTATACATACCTTACACCTGATTTGGGCATTTCACCTGTCCATGTGTGTAAAGATCACATAAATATGGCTTTTCCTAAAACAATTAATGAGCCTCTTTCGAACAAATTCACTTTGTCTTTACAGTTTCATTTGTTTTTTGTTTCATGCAATTTGTGTAGATATTCATTATTTGTCATTTGTAATGCTTTTCAGATTGTTTTTTATGTATGTAAATGAAACTTGTGATTCAAGCAAGAAGATTGTCAGTACATGAGATAATGAGTAATCACGAGTCCCAGCTCAAAAGGCCAAAACAAGATGAAAAAGCCTTTAAAGCAGCATTTAAATAATCAGACACTATACTCTGCAATGACAATTAATCAAATCAAATCAGACAATGAAATTCATCTCCATGAATAAGCAGCAGTAAGCAAGCACCACCATGGCCAAATTCTGAAGCTAGTACAGAAGTGCAAAAAAAAAAAAAAAAAAAATCAGTGCATATATACGGTGTCTCCAAAATACAGAATTCCCCCCCATAAAGTCCCTCCTTATTTCCCAAAGTTGCTCACACAATAAAAGTTCATTTTAATTTGAATATCTTGATGGGAATAGTGACAATAATTGTTCCACCGAGAAGATATTAATACATAAAGCGAAGCCTCCTATGAGGCACTTTTGGTTAAATAACAGTGGCTTCTTATTGTGTATTCTTTTACAGCTCCTTTGAGGCTTCTTGCATTTCGTGTATCCTCAGGCTCCAGGGCCTCCCAAACTGGTAGTAACCCCAAACCCCTGTGTTGTGGGTAATAACATATATGCTAACCCAATGTTTTTCTATAGTCACACGGTGTGCTTCCTGAAGTGAAGCCTCTGGGTAAAATGTCATCCCTATGTTCACTGTGGTGGCAGTTAGCAACTCTGACCAATAAAGGTCATTATTAGCATGATCAGTGGCACGCACCGACACTTTGATGGGCAGTGGTTCAGATAAAAATAGGCCACCTCTGACCCGTCCACAACCTCTTACACAGATTCATGGTGGGTAATAGTGTGATGCAAAAACAGTGTATTCAACCACTTTTATCAAATTAATGATTAATATAATGATCATGATTAATACAATGTACTGGTACAAATATAAGGTGGGCCTGGTATTAGTACTCAATACCTTTAAGGTATCAATTGAAACCACACAGTCTTCAGGTATTGCATTTTTTTAAAACAATATACAGCCCGCTGCGACCGCTAATTTTCCAACACCTATTCATGGAAAAGATTTGAAAATATAAAATTGGTCATAATTTGATTATCATGGCATCAAGTCAGTCAGACAAGCCTTGGTTTTTTGACAGATTTTTTGACTTCCCAGATTTTATACTAAAGTCATTTGGAGACACTCACCTTGACTGGTAAAGAATTTTATTTATTTAATTTTTTTTTGATACATGAGAAACTTCCCATTGCTCCGACAGCCCATTATTTCAAAAGCTCAATAGTCCAGAAAATGTCCCATTCAATCTAACCTCTATTTGTCCAACAGCTCATTATCCCAATAACAAACACCCATTCCTCTGAAAATACACACACTCCCTGCAGTTGTGTTAGCAGGACCATTATTAAGATGAATCCTAACAAGCTGACTGACAGGGGTGCGCACCAACTGAGGCTAAATTTAGGATTTTATTCCAACACAGGAAATTTGTCTCTGGCAGTAAAACCTCTTGAAATGTTGTTTGGTGTAAGGCCAGAAAGATCGCCTGTGAAGGGCAAACCCCCTACAGCTTCAGCACCATGGACCAGTGATGGGAATTCCAGCTTTTTTTAGAGAGCCGGTTCTTTTGGCTCGGCTCACTAAAAAGAGCCAGCTCTTTCGGCTCCTAAGTGGCTCCTCGGGTTTTTTGTTGCTTTAATTAATTTATCACCAAAAATAATATAAAATTATGTGTAAAATGAATGACTAACGTAAAAACATACATTATATCAAATGTTTATTATTTAAATGGCTTTATTTATATACTCAACATACTCAACATGGAGCATGGAGCAACATGGAGCGCTACAAAAATAAATTCTAAAGCACAAAAACAAAGACCTGTCTCAATTAGACAAAAAGGTCCAGTCTCTGATTGTGTATATATCTGTGCAGGGTGTTTGTGGAGCCTGCTCGGTATAAGATTTTCACCTTGCACAGTCTACACTCTGCTTTTTAACAGTCTATGACATTGAAATGTGTACAAATTTTATTGCGTTTCCTGCTGTCACTCATTTTCTCACCATTCCAGTGCGTTGTCTCTGTCTGTAGCACATTCTCTCACTCTCTCTTGTCTCCCTCCCTCCTGTTCATGTGCTCACTGTGCTGTGTGTCTGTAACCCCTCCCCATCCTGCCACCACACACCTTGACCAATCACGTGCAGCTTTAACAGAAAAAAGAGGAGAAAAAAAAAACAAATCCCACTGTTCGCTTCAAAGAGCCAGTTCTAAGAGATGGATCGTCCGCGACCGACACATCACTGCCATGGACATACCTGGAAATCTGAACAACTTAGGAAAAATGTCTATTTTCGTAGCAATGGGCATATATAATATTAAAAAAAAACATTAAAAAAACAATCACGTAACTATTACTCATGCAGTGTTTCAAGACTAACAGTTACAACACACCAAACACAGATGCAAACACAAATATAACCTCTGTGTGTGAGCCTTAATTAACTGATAAATGAGAACCAATTAAGTACTAAGTGATCGTACCGCATAGGTTCAGTTTCAGGCAAACGTTGCTGATTAAATTGTAAAGAAGAAATCACAGTACATTTTCTCAATCACACACAATGAACGAAAAGGATCTCTCTCAAGGAAAGGTCAAACCGCAACTCAGTCAGTATTGGCAGTCCTGAATGGCAGCTTGGCACAATTTCCCACTCTGAGTTATAATTAATAATTAGGTAATAACTAGGACATTAATACTAAACACTTAAGCCAAATAGGGCAAAAGGACAGCTGCTGCTTGAGCCACTTTGTCCACCAGACTATACGGCTCTGAAACTAATACAATGGTCTATAACCCTTCTGTGCATCCTCGTTCCCAGGCGGACGGGTCATCAGCCATATTGCCTTCACTGCATCAGTCAGCTGGAGGCCTGATGGGGCACAGGGAGCCGTTCACGAGACAGCCACCAAATGAATGAATACCCCATCTTCCTCATCATGACCTCTAGCTTGTTTTCAGATTCAATCCATTACAGATTATGCTTGGTCTCATTTACCAATCGCCATTCCCGCTGAAAGCAATACTGACCAGTGACCACTTCGGCTGCAGATTGATATGCAGGACTCCGGGGAGACAGAAAAGATACAGGAAGACTGATGACTCAATCTCCATAATAACCGAGGGCCAGTTTAATTTGCTTTCAATTCAATCAGCTTCTTCACTTCTAAGTCGATCGGTTTTCCTAAAAAATTCAAAACACTTCTTGGCTTGGGCAGGTTGTCACATCTAAGCCAATTTAGATGTAACTCTGAATGAATGCTGTGTCAAAAGCAAATGGATTTTAGGGTCAGACCAAATGATTTGAATGGATAGAGTGGGTGTTTCTGTGGTTCATTTTGACAGAAATCTTGTCAGTCCAGTTTGTTTTTTTTCTGTAGGTCATTTTGGTGAAGCTGATTAGGGTTGAGAGGACTAGTCCATCATCAGCTTAGCCTCCAAACAGCTGATTTGTGTGGTGCCTAAGGGACAAAAAGGGCAGTAATTCACCACGGACCTAGAGCCTGGAGTTTTTAGTGTGTGGTAGCTTAAAGGATTTTGGAAATATAATTCTGAAACCTATTAAGCTAAAGATTGACAAGTACCGCCTAAAACCGTAACCTTCTCCGACCTCTTTGGAGGTTACTGTAGCAAAGCATTTATCATAGTTTGGTGCCTGCTGCTGCTCATGCTAACCAGTGTGTGTTTTCACACAATGTTGGAAGAATGGGGAAAAAAACAACCTTATTCTGACTTGGAGAGTTCAGACATTATTCCAAGATCGTTATTGCCATTATTAGCTGAGTAGCCCAACAGAGATGCAGCCTAAATTACCTGTTTCTGTTTTGTTACATATTTGGTCAAAGCCTTGACCAGTTCCCATTAAAAGAGTGTATAGCTCCTTTTAGATTAGCTAAATAAATGGTATTAGGATTAATGCTGTGTTTTATTTAGATGATCTTCCAGCCTCGTGACCTTCCAGCCATCTCACCACCATATGGCTTGTGATTCCTCAGCAAGTTGGAGTTACAGCAGCTGTAAGTAATTAACAATATCAGACTGCCAATTAGGCATTAAATTAAGAGTTTTAAATCATATAGGGAATCTTTGATGCAGGACCAAATGGCAACCTGCGAGGCTGAGAAATGAAGCCAACATCGAAGTGCAAACAGCTGCAGATCCTAAAGTGACCACTTGAGGCTGGCTCCCAACATGAGTCAATTCCCTGAGACCCCCTTATTAAAATGTCCAACAGAAATAAAGCTGAAATAAACACGTTGAATGTCTGGTAAGAAAAAAAAAACACAAAAAAAACAATTTTGGTTTCTGTAGCTAATTTCCTTGTTCATGACTGTAAGGGGCTTGAACATTTGTGTAACTCTCCTTTTTTAATTATAGTAAGGCTTAAAGTTATGCCGCTTCATTCGGCTGCCTCAGCTCCACTCACACTCAACCATTTTGCCCATTTTTGGCCATTAGCTGGAATGTAGCCAAGTCTGACGCTGCCAAGATGGCAACAGCCAGGGCCACCACACTGAGAGTTTCACAATGTCCTTTCACAAACCTATGGGTGACATCATGGAAATTCTAAACGCTTTTTATTATACTGTCTATGGGCTGAACTGCACAGCAGTGGCTTGAGCTAAATGCTACTATTATAATGGCACAATGCTTGCAATGACAATTATAACTACGAGTTCAGCACTAAGGTTGAGCTCTGAGTGTTTTCTTAATTCCACTTCAGACCGCTCCTGAAATCTGACCATTAAGGCTTGTTCTCACAATGTTTGTGTTCGAGACCAACCATTTCTACCCACAGCAAAGTTTAAACTGTCTGTTCCTGCAAGATTTTGCGAAACTTGCGGTAATAACATAACTCCTCCTCTGCATTTAAACACAACAGCTTGATTAGATTTGTGTACATATATTTGTATGTCATTTTGTTAAATGATTGTCCTGTTTTGAGCCACCATACCTTGTATCTGTATCCATGGCAACACCAATGACCATGCACAGGTTCAGTCTAGTTCACAGTCATGTAGCAGACTTGCTTAAGGTTAGATTGATTCACGTAGTGTTTTTTATTAATAAACCAGATTGAGAGACGTGATCATTGACTGACACAAAAAACTAATGTCTACAGTTTTTATCCTGTGAAAATCCTGCAGTTTATATTTTGACCATCCACTCCCACCTACAGAGAAGTTGCAGATACATACAATGGTGTGAAACAACAGAACTGGAGTTCCTGCTGCGTTTTAAATCAGTCAGTGTCCAAACTGAACACAAATACACAGAATCCATTACATGCTAGCTCACAGATATATCTGTACAGGTGCTTGAACACAGACTAATTGTGCCAGTGACTTGAGGTGAAAGTTAGCTTCACATTCAGTGGTTTGCACAGAATTTCACCGGTTGAATGTTTATCAAGTCTGCCATTTTGCTTGTTAGTTACATTTGCTAATTAGCATCAAACATTTTGGTCAAAAAAAGACTGCTCTCACCATTCAGGTCACACGTGCCCTACTCCTCCCATCCACTATGTACTAGATTGATCTGTATATTGCCGAAGGACAGAGTAGAGAGCAAATGAAGGCACAAACTAGATAAATTACCCGTCTCCATCACAATGACCTGAAGGGTCAAACCACTGACCCCAAAAGAGAAGAATGGGAACTCCCATTGCTCATTTGGATGGATTTAGCCAGAATAAGTCTTGGCTTTGGGTCTCAAGTCATTGTACAGAAGCTAAGTGGGGTGCAGCAGACTGGCTGATCACTAGCCTGGCCTTCAAACCTCTAAACTATTGATTTGTATGAAGCCTGGGGGACAGAGAAGACAGTAATTGAAGACTTGCTGGACAAAGGGCTTATTTCCATCAGCTGAAGCTGATGGGTCAAACCACAGCGGTGGAAGAAACACAGTGCAGCAGAAATTCCCATTAGGTTCTCTAACTGTATCTTAACTCTGAAAGAGTACAGACACATTTAAAGCCTTCTTTGTGCTTTTCAATACTAGATATAATAGTCAAAAAACCATGTTTGTCATGGACGCAATCACTTTCATAAGCACCCAAGAGCCACCTGACCATGAAAATCTATCTCACAAATGGATGGCAGGATAAATAATATATGTCTCAACAACCGTCTCTCTGCTGAGGGCTGTTGCATGATTGACAAGCAGTTAAGACTTCATTGCTTCAAACTTGACAAAAGACGGTGTCAGGACAAAAAAAGACACTTCTTATTCCCTCATTTGGAGCATACACTGTTGAGCACACTTTCCTGTAAATAGAAGAAACTGAATACATCAAAGCAAACATGTCAGAGAGCCAATTGTCATTTCTTTGTCCGGAGCAGTTGCCCAGCAACTGGTGGATACTCCAGAAAGTTACAGGTCCTAACATAACCCCTAGCAATGCTTGAATTTCGAAGATACATTTGAATGTATTTGTAAACCTAAGCACAAAGGGCCCTGACACCTCCCAAACCTCAACTAAACATTGTATAGATCTGCCCATTAAGCAAGTTGACTACATGATTCATTTCCTCTGGAGGTGGGTTCAAAATGAAGAAGAAAATAAATGTAAATGTACTGCACACAAAGGTCTGAGCTAACCTTGTGCTTATGTGCGGCCTGAATGAGAATAATTCCAGTTTCAAACATTAATTTGCCATGTTTGCATTTCAGCTTTTGTACGGTTACATACAAGATATATTGTGTTAATTAAAGAGCTTTAGAGACGCAAATACTTGCATTTTGTTGTTCCCCTGTTTCTAGTATCTACGCTAAAATAAGATCACCAACAGCTAGGCTAACCTTGACTGTAGCCTTAACAAACAGATGTACAGCTGGAGCTGCTTGTGATTCCACCAGAAGCACTGCATGTCCCAGGAGCGTCTCTCCACTCCGCTTTTCGACGAAAGTTACATCAAGCTGGACAGAGCAGATCAAGCCAGGTACAGGAATGGCATACAGAATCCAGTACTTTCTCAAAATAAAATGCCCTGTGCAGACTCCCAATCATAAAAAAAACTAACAAAAGAGAAACCATTTAACTATATAGTCTACTAACCAAAACTAGAAGCACAAACATAGGGGATAATGTCAACAAAATCGAGCAGGCAAAACGGCTCAGCTTCTGAAACACTCCTGGTGGGCCATGAGGCTGTGTGGAGGATGTATCAAAACTGCATCACGATTTGCCCAGTGGAATCAAGGTATTATCTAACTCTGTACCAGACAGCAAATAACTGTATTTCCCAAAATGTGAAATTATTGTTTTGGACACATCAGAGGACATATGGTAAAGCACACACTGAGGTGTCCTGATAAATGAAAATAACAGATGAGGCAAGAAAAGGCATGCTCTGAATGAAAGAGAAATTCTCGTGACTATTATAGTTCAGAGTGTATTGAATTGTATTGTTACATTTATGCATGTCATGGCCATTGCTTTTCCCAGAGCAAAAGAAGGTACACTGTGCTAAATTCATAATCCAGTGGTTGACAAAATGTGTTTTGTGTGTTCTTCTACACAATTTTAATGGACACCTGCAAGCTAAATAGAGATGACCACTTAAATGACCATGGTAATTACTTTTAATGTAGTGTCTCAGCAGTTTTTTTCTTTTTTTTTGCCTACAATATTAAAGTTTACTGTCGAGATGGAATGATTTTGAGAAAAGGTGTATTTGTAGCTTTCCATAATGTAAGATGCTCAACGCTTAATACTAATGTCACAAAGGTAAAACTGTTACCAGCCACATCATCACACTATAATAATTTGATCAAAGAAGCGGTTTGCCAAAAAGTCAGAGTATTCCTTTAATCAAGTAGACATTAAGCATGATGGCTACCATCCAAGGTCTCTAATGGACAGGCAGTTGGCACAATTTCAGCAATCTCTGACAACTGAGCTCATTTTTATTCAAGAAAAGGAACAGCATAGAAGGACTGTGAAAGCTTTCAATGTGAAGATACACTTCTAAAGTGTTTAGAAATGTAAATCTCTCTAACTTTGTTATGAAGACAGCATGGGTTGATATCAAACAGGAAGATAACACATCCAGAACAGCTAATGATAGGAGAAATCATTGGGTCTTTGGGTGACAACATCCTGAGAAAGGAGACCAGCCAACTAAATCTTTTGGTCACAGTGACCAGAAGAAGACTGTGTCAAAAAAAGCTTTATCTCTCTAATTTTATTACTCTATCCTCTCTTTGTTGACCAGTTAACTCCACATCAATCAAAAACAGAGGGCAAATTTTTATTTCACACCTCCCCAGAGGAAAGTTTTGTTTCTCTTGTCTTTGTCTTGTGAGAAATAAATTAGATTCTTATTTTGAGCTTACTGAAGTCTCATCTGCTTCTCCTAAATCCCATCCCACTTAGGAGAACAAAAAAAAGAAAAGCAGAACTTTTGCTGAGCTCTGAGCTCATATGTGTCTCAGAGGTTTCTCATTGCAAAAAGACCTTAATTTGACCACTGAGATAAATTTAAGATCTAATTTAAGACAACAAAATTTTCTTTTAGATCTCACTGATTTCACAAGAGCTGATTGTTTAAGACATATTTCAGTGCAGTGAGACAAAAAAAGAACATTTTAAGATCTTAAACTGGCTGTGTCTCAAAAGCCGAATTTAAGAACTATTAGAACACGGTCAAAGTCTCATATTGTCTTAAATTGAACTAATTTTTGTCTATAGACACAGCCTAGACAAATACAATATCTTATTTTGAACTTTTCCTTTCTTCTGGGTCTGGCTATAGGGGTAACAAGGGACAGCTAGGGGTTTTGGTCAGTTTAGGTCAGTTTACTGGTCAGTTGGTCCATCACTTTGGTCCAGACTGATGGATTGCCATGAAATTTTGTACAAACTGACATCCTCTCACTTCTCCTCTAGTAGCATCAGGAGGTTGACATTTGTTTATCAGATTATGAGATGAATTGCCATGAAATTTGCTACAGATGTTCAACTTCCCTCAAGGAGAAATCCTAATTACTTTTTCTCCTTCTGGTGCCAACTGCATGTCAAAAATTCCACTTATTCGGTAAAATACCTCCACGTCTACTCCATGGACTGGCACCAAATTTTCCACAGACATTTGTGGCTCCAAGATAATGTATGCTAATAACTTTGATGATCCTCTGACATTTTTTTCATTAAATTTGGTACACACACACACACACACACACATTTAGCAGATGACAAATGGCTCAAACTTTTCCTCAAGTACCACAATGAGGTTGACACCATTGGTTTTCACTGAAATACGCTAACTCATAAACTACTGGATGGATTGTCATGTCATCATCATGGCTGCAGACTCTTAGGAGTGAAGTCACAAAATTAATGTGCAGCTTTTGTGCCCATTAAACCTGCACGAATTACACATTAGAAACCATGTCAGCCCTAATTGTGCTGCCAAGCAAATGACATCTCAGTGCTCTGGTTCTAGTTGCACATATCTAAATTAAGATGCTATGAATACCAGGGCTGCCATCTAATATTTGAACAAACCATTAGTCAGTGACACAACTAAGCTACCATGTTTTTATTTATTCATTAGTGGCATTAAAAAAAAAGAAAAAAGAACGAAAGAAAAGAGGAGGAGCTATGCATCACTATTTGGCCAAGGGGATTGTTGCAACACATGCCTCCTGTTCCCACCTGAACCTGCCAACTACTACTAGCTGACAAGAAGAATCGTTAGTTGGAGCATTCCTATTGCATACATTTGGTGCATTATATTCAAATGTGCGTCATTGCAAAAAAAGTCCACTTCACAAATACCAGCAGAAACAGCCAAACGCACAAACGCAGTTAGAATTTGATTCCACTGGGTACAGCTGCGTAGTGTCACGTGAACAGCTCTCTGATATGCTCTGCGGAGAATGAAAAGTCGATTTTTGCCACATCAAGCTGATCAGATTGAGTAGACAGAAAGTCAAACACAGAAACAGCATTGAAAATCTGATCAGTTTTCAAAAGAAAAAACCCCTTGCAGACTCATGATCATAAAAACGCTCCTTGTGAGGCATGAACCGTTTGAATGACAGATCAATATCTTGCCGTAGCCGTGGCATGCCCGGTGGAATCAGGGTGTTGAAGTGAAAGCCGCACTCAGCTGTTGCAGTTGCAAATGATGCATAATTCATGGTGATATCGGCAACTGCAATCCATTCTTTATAAATTTGTCCATTAGTCCATATGTATTTTTATTTTATTTATTTATTTTAAAAATCAGAATAAATAAAAACATATTCACACATTTAATTCAATAACCAAGAACTGAGTATATGAGTATTACATGATTGCATGGACTTCATCATGCTTGGCTCTGTAAGACATTCTCGCCTTTGGCCATTTGAATACATGAATAAATTGTCTTAGAGTCTTTAGCCTTCCCTACCAACCGTAACTCCTCCTCCCTTTACATGCTCTTCTCTCTTCTTCTTCTCTTTCTTTATGGAGACGATTGTAGCCAAGGTTATATGACTCTCTGACGTCACTCTGCCTTAACAATTAAACTGATCTGAATTAGCACATCATGTGTGTCCTTTCTGTATGCTTATGTCCCTACAAGCACCTCTTCGATGACACCTTACACAGACAGCTTTTCTTTTCCCACATGCATTGCCACCTTTTCTGCTTTAACCCCATATCCAACCCAAGCCTGCTAGTCAGTGCACTCTGCATTGAGAAAAAGACAGAGGCCAACCAATAAGCTGGCTGTCTCTCCCTGCATTATAAAAGAACAGAACCCCGGCGCTAATTGGTTTTCATTTTGATCTCGGCAGCCTTTGAATAAGTCTCCCACCCCCCGGGTAATGGAATGGCCCTGACCACTTTAATTACCCGCCACTGTGGAGAGAGCACGAGAGAGAGAGGGCAAGAGATGGAATAAAAGAAGAGATGATGGCATGATGGGAGAAAAATCCAGTGGCTGGAGGCAGAGTGAGTGACAAAAAGGAGAGAAGGGAGGGATTTATGCAGTAGGTGTAAGAATCTGTCCAGTGCACATGACCAAGACCATGTCAGTGTGAGGCTTGTCCTGTACATTGATTGAGTGGTCACTATGTTTACTGTGTCTAAATCACTACATCTGTAGTTTTATTTTTCACTAATCTCTGAAGCTAACAAATTACTCTTTCAAAAATTTTTGCTTGGAGGTTCGTTGACCTTTGGGAACTGTATGTATAACAAACTAACATAAGCTTAAAAATAGACACACACTACAATGAGGTGTCATATTTTGTGCAACAGCGGTCAGTCTGATTTTCTCAAGCTTCAAACACTTCATTCATAATTCCATGTCTCTCCTTTTGGGTATGGACGTCTCCTAGCAATAAGAGGGGGACAAGTGATCATATTTTCAGGAGACAAAAGTTGCGAAGGGTTCGGCTCCAATCAGACAGAGCGCGTCTGACAGGTGTCAAAATGTGAGGAGCCTATTTTGTTGAAGCTGCGCAAAAGGCTCACTGCCTATAGCAAACAACTGGAAAAAGATGCCTCTCAGAGCCAAAGCTGAGCTCTGTGAGATTGGGGCCTTAAGCTACTCCATGTTGTCGTAACAAGACAAACTCTGCGTTCCAAATTACACTTTTTCTTTTTACTTGTACTAGTACATACTGCAGCTGTCATCACAAAGTACATATGTTGCATGCAGTATGCATACAGTTGGGACATACACAGATCAGGCATAACATTATGACTACCTGCCTAATATTGTGTTGGTCCCCCTTTTGCTGTCAAGACAGCCCTGACCCATTGAGGTATGGACTCAACTAGACCCCTGAAGGTGTGCTGTGGTATCTGGTACCAAGATGTTAGCAGCAGGTCCTTTAAGTGCTGTAAGTTGTGAGGCGGGGCCTCCATGGATCAGACTTCTTTGTCCAGCACATCCCACAGATGCTCGATTGGATTGAGATCTGGGGAATTTGGAGGCAAAGTCAACACCTCAAACTCATTGTTGTGCTCCTCAAACCATTCCTGAACTATTTTTGCTTTGTGGCACGGTGCATTATCCTGCTGGAAGACGCCACAGCCAGTAGGGAATACAGTTTCCATGAAAGAGTGTACATGTTCTGCAACAATGCTTAGGTAGGTGGTACGTGTCAAAGTAACATCCACGTGGATGGCAGGACCCAAGGTTTCCCAGCAGAACATTGCCCAAAGCATCACACTGCCTCCGCTAGCTTGCTTTCTTCCCATAGTGCATCCTGTGTAAGTGAATATAGTGTATATAGCTTTGAGCATATAGTTTTGTCAGATGTAGTGCTTTAAATATATATTATATTTCTTGATACATATTTTTTGTATTTGATCTTTATTCTATATGTATTTTACTGTCATTCACTCCCTTTTCTATCTGTACCATTTGAGCTGCTTTAACATGCGAATTTCACTGGCATGGGAGTTTATCTTATCTTATCTTATCTTATCTTATCTTATCTTGTCTTGTAGTCTGTTTGTAGTCCAAGTAGTATTGATGAATCAGGCCTTGGTCGTATGCAAGTAAAAGTCATATTTCAAGTTGCTATTCAGACTATTGACAGCTTGCACACAGACTAGGAAGTCTTAGCCGGTATATCAATTATCCAGATGTCCACTGGCTACGCTGGAAGCCCCAAACCATTGTCCCCAGATGCTAAACTGTCATCAGATCATAGCTGGTGGGTTCTGAGATTGGCCAATACTTGTCCAGACATTTCATTGTTAACCATAAATGCCTACCTGATAGTGCTGCTAGAGGAACAGTCAGGTGATTAGTGAATACCTGCATAACATTTGGTCCCAATCCATACAGGAGATGTTGAGATATTTCACAAAAGCTTGATCTGCTAGCGGTGCTACAGAAAAAGTCAAGGGAACACCGACTCATTAAACGTTACCGACTGGACACCATGGATATTTGCGCCAAATCTCATGGCAATCCATCCATTAGTTGCAAAGATCACTGAAAATCTAAAATGTCAACCTAATAGTGGTGCTAGAAAAAAAATCAAACTCATTAGGATTCACCCTTAGGGGTCATGAATGGTCCCAGAGACATTAATTATGTAAGACCTCAGGCCAAGAAGTAACCTGGCTCATGTTTTCAAGAAGCCAGTGTCTGTACCACGCAGATCATTTTTTAACATGAGTGTACAGTTTGTGAAGTTCTTCAACAAACCAACAGAGTGATGAATCTTCTCCGGTTTAATGGAGCATTGTGCTAGTTCAGGCAGAGCACTGAAGTGGGATTTGCATTATCTGGTTGGTATAAACTGTTTCATTAATGTTTTTCCATCGGTGGCTCATTCAGCTGACTGATGACGTCCAATATTAATCATGGCAGATCGAATGTTCATGTATGTGAGAGGCAATAGCACTCCCAGCAGAATCATTACTGCTACTCAGATTCTTGGAGAGCTCCCTCAAGGAATAGAGCTTTTTCCACCAATTCCAAATGAAGCTGTATTAATTTAGCTTTGGCTTATTTATACAGGATTTAAAAGGAATCAGATTTGATTAAATGTTATTGAACCCCAACCCTACATATTAGAGTATAAGTCCTTGTGTGTGTATGTTTGTGTGTGTGTGTATATTAGCCTTGGATGCTGATATTGGTGGCTTTAAGGCAAGGTCAATGGGGCATGGCAACTGCTTGAACGTCTGCTATCTAGACCTGGGACCGATGGATCATTTCAGGGAGACTGAGCCTGGGAGTGTGCAGAGGGAGAATATTACATTTTAATCTTAAGGGTCAACAGGACACTGCCCCAAGGTTTTTCCTTATCCTGAGACATACAGCAGATGCAGAAAAAAAAACAAAAAACATTCGAGTTGTCATGTGAGGACCCATCCGTTATGTTCAAGCCTGTGAGTGACTCATTGAGGTCCCAAGCCACGTGGATGGTTGCCACCGACTGTATCAATGTCAAATGAAATGTTACAATGATGCTACAAGCTCCAGATCCCTGAGACACTTTCAGCAGCAGATTTCATTGTCTCTCCTCTTTTGGCTTTTGAAGTGTCATTTACCAGTTGAGTGGCTGCTGAGATTATACTGGTAAATGCCACTTCAAAGATGGAGTAACCCCTGTCCACCCCTTAGATTGTCCTAAATCAAAGGACAATGGTTGTACCACAATACTGCAAAATAAAACCCTTGAAAAACTTGGCTGGAATTCAAACTTTTTGCAATTCCTGCACTTAATTCAGATTGCCTATCAAGAGTTTTTAAAGGTTTCCTTGTGCCTGAGGCATCTTGAGTGCGCTCTACCTTTTAGTTCAAGTACAAACAAATCACCAGATTTGGAGTTACAGTCGACTCATTTGCATTTTTGCTGCATCATGTGTCAATCAGCCTCAAGAAAGCAAAGAGAAGTCAGCCTAATCAGTTCTGCAACACGCCGCTGTCATCTCCAATCTACCCCATGGTGGTGTAAAGAAGAAAATAAACCCAAAATTTGTTTGCTAATCTATTGAGACTTCAGTTTTACCATGAGCTTCACATTGCTCTAATCTATCACAGTCACACCCACTCATCTCTTAAAAGACACTGAGTGGGTGAATTGAGGTAAAAGCTGCAATCTCCTTGATTTAATTCGTCTTCAGTAATGACAGAGTTGTAGATGAAGAACAGGAGAAAAGGTCTATGGAAGCCGGCTGCCGTTTTGGCAGGAGAGCTAAATAAAGTTACTCATCATGTTTGTTTTTTCTGCGACACCCCTCATCATGATTAGCTCTAAAACAGGACCCTGCCATTTCTCAGCAGCATCCCAAACACTTTTTTTTAAACAGCCAACTTTACAGCAGAATTAAACATCTTTACATCCTGGTACAAAATAATGGTTCTGGTTTCTACGCCTAATTTTCCTGTTCGTGACATGGGGGGTGAACTTTTATATGACTCACCCGCTTACATTATATTAACCATTAATGTAATGAGTGGTGTGCCCACTTTGAGTGACAGGTGGGTATCACCAAAAGAGTCTAGCTGCAAGGTTGCTGTTTTATTTGGCCCACCTCAGCTCCACCCACACTCCGCCTCTTTGTCAGTTTTTGGATTAGCTGGTAGTTAGAGAAGTCAGGCACTGCTAAGATTGTGACAACTGGGGCCACCACAGGGAGCTTCACAGTGGCTCCATGTTTTGTACAGTCTATGAGAAAACACAATGGAAACATGACATTTCTGTTTGTTTCGTGTATAATTTTGATGAATGTTACAGCCTTCTTATCACCCCCACACAGATGTGCCGTTATTTTCTGTCTCTTCAGTGGATGTTCAAGTCGAGTGCTTCATAAACATCATGATTTATTTGTTACATCTGTTTCCATCGCACTTTGTTGCATTTTTCTTTTATCGATGAAGCAACTTTTCCAACTCAGCCAGGCAAAAACCCTTTTGGGGATATTTTGAAGTTTCTGCTGAATTTTCGATGCTTTCACTCAACATAGAACGATGAACGCTGTGGTCACTGCTCACTGGCTGAGAGCACTTTTAGCCTCTTTTTTTTCATTGACCTTTTGCTTTTATCTTACCTCTACCTGAAACATCAAATACTTTTATAATCCAGTGTCCATTTCTGTGGGGAGTAACCTTAATGCAGTGACCATTAGATCTACATCTATCATGTATTTTCCTTATCTGAATCTATTTCCTTCTCATATTTTAAGTCGGGTCTTTGGACTCGCCTTTGCCTCTCACACCTTGATTTTTATCACCAGATTCGATAAATGAATCATGAGAATTAATTTCTTTATTCTTCTTTTAGGGTTTTATGTTTGTTTGTTGTAGATTTTCCCAGAAAATATTTTGCTGTTGGCTGGATGATAAGAAAACAGCCAAAATCAAAAGTGGAGACGTGTGTAGTGATCCATAGCACCTACCTGCCTCATTTTGTGACATTAAACTATATATCTTTCTAAATGTCACTCTAAAATCAGTATCAACTGTTTCCAAAGCAGATTCCTCACTCTTAACATTTTGTAACAGTTTGTGTGGGTCAGCATTAAACTTGGTCACCTTTTGCACACTGACATTTGTAAAAATCCTTCCTGTATCTCATGGGAGGAGGAAGATGAAACTTTTATTCAGAGTCCCTTGCTGTCTTCTTCTCTGTCTTGTCCTCTTCAGTCAGTTCCTCTTCTCTGACGTCCTCCTTCCCGTCCCCGCTCCTCTCACTCGCTTCCATTTATTTCTTCTCCATCCCGCTCTGCTTTTCTGCTCTTCTGCCACCATTTCCTCTCAATTCATCTTCCTCTCCTCCTCTATTCTGTGTCCTATTTGTGGAGGTCTGCTGGTTTAAACTACTTCTGAGACGTGTACACTTCTCTCTCTCTCTCTGTGTGTGTGTGTGTGTGTGTGTGTTCTCAGAGGGGTGTCTTTAGTTTGAAGTGAAATATTTCTACGAGGCTTGTGACCTTAGAATTTCAATTGCACTTGCAGCAGGTTCGCACGCACACACACACACACACACACACACACACACACACACACACACACATTCTCTGCTCTGTCAAACATAGTCAGTGTCCCGTTTTCATGCCTGTGCATTACTCCTCCCTGTACTTTGTGTGCTGGTTTTGTTTATGCCAGCAGCACTTTTCACTGAGGAGTAAACCTATGTGTGTGTGTTTGTGTGTGTGTGTTGGTCCATGTGTTTTTTTTTAAGTCCTCATGTGTGTCTCGCTGTGTTTCTGTGTCTTTGTGAATCGTCAGTGCATGTGGGAGTCGGTGTACCTGCATCTGTTGCCTCATGTGCCTGTCTGCTTTTGAGTTGCCTCTGCATGTCTGTATGCAGTATTTGTCTGTGGCATTGCATCAAGCTTCAGAAACAAACATAAATTAGCATTTAGCACATATGAAAGTTGTCGCCCAAATCTAAACCACACATGACAGAATGCATTTTTCCTTAATTTCCCCTCAGAATTCGGTGTTTTAAATGGTTAGTTTAGATTCGCCAAAGGCACACAATGACACAAACAAACTAACAGATTGAGGCAACAGTAGACCAGCATATTCTGTAAAATTATCGATTTCTCCAATGGAGTTTGGTCGAGCAAGACAGACAGCAATATTTGGCTTATATAAAAGTGGTTTCCCATCGGAAAAGGCTGTCATATAGCAATATAAAGTGGTGAAAACATTCTAAATATAATGAACACTTAAACTGATATGAATTTCTATTGGGTCTGCCTTTTATTAAGGGGGCCTAAATACAATTTGCTGCTGACCCTGTCTGCAGCAGCACATTGCTTAGCTCTGCTCACTGCATAGGTACGTCATACAACCCCAACCCAAATAATCCAAACTATCTGTGTAAACACACTTCACATCACTTATAATTAATATTTTTATATCAACAATTGATCACATGATATCAGTACTTGTATGTGAAAAGTTTGGCTTGCAGTAATAAATTCACAGGAAACTTTCACTCATCTTAGCAGTTTCTCTCATCTCTACTGAGCATTTTAGCCTTTTTTCAGCTCGTTGTCCTGGTTTCATGGCACACAGCATTACTGTTTTGATTCAAGCTTTTCTCTAGCCACAGGAGGCAGGTGGTTTTAGAGAAAATAAAAACCTCTAAAAACACTGTGCACTGGCCTGCCCAGAACAGACACAGACAGAGATATAGACTATATGGTTGAAATAATAGAGCATTTATCAGCTAAAGAGTCAGATCTTTCCCTTGGGAACTGGTAGAGACCAAAAACAGAGCTAAAAGGGAATGAATATTGGACATTTATCAGGTGGACAAAAACACAAATAATGAATTGTAATGTTGCTCTGTGTCTGCTGGATGTGTAAATAAGCAACAGGTTGCTAACAAGTTTACCATGTCAGCCTAAAATGTGGCATGTCAGTGTTCACAAAAAAATAGAATTAATACAAAAGTAGTCAAACAAGAGTAAACCACCAACAAGACATAAAGGCCTGTATGTGAATAATCAAAAGGACCTGTAAATATTTCTTCGCATGGATTTGAAGATAGAGTAGTGGAATCATACAGGACTGAAAAAAGTAATGACTCGACTGATACAAAGATTTGTGAGAGGACACCGTTTCAAAATAACTAACTGACCAAACCTTGGTCTCCCGTGTGAAATACTGTTTGTTTGATCAACCCATCCACCCTTCCTCCTCCATATGCAGACTGTCTTGCTCTTTCTACTGCTCCTGTCATAATTACCATGGCCACGAGAGGCTTCCACCCAACAATAAATAGTGCAGTAAATATGGGTCGTAACAGGCCGCCTGCACATATGACCTACCTTATTTTGGTGAGGACGGGCTGGGCACACAGCAAACCTAGTGCAGAGCTGTACACCAAAATAACTGCCATGTGTGGTCTGCCACCCTTGAAGCCAACAGGATACATATGCAATGCAGATAGGGGTGGAAGGAAATGGCTTGGTGGGGGAAATAGGGGCCCACAGCTTAATACTGCTCTTAGGCACCCTGAGCAAGTCCATCCAGTTCCAGGTTGTCTTGTCTTTCAGAGTCAGACTTCTCAACTGATGTGGACCAAGTAGAGGTATAGATTAACAAGTGCTTCCATCAGCTCTGCACCATGAATAAGGCTGAACTTGATAACAGTTTTAAGGCCAAAAAAACAACTCAACATCTTCCAGGGAAAGGCTCACTCCATTCAATTTACCTGACAGTGTGAATAACAACAACTTCCTGCACAGAGGTGAGTGATATCTTCATTTCCACTCTAGCCTTGATGTCAGAGTACTTCTTGTTGAGCTGCCCAGAAAAAGAATTTCAGAAACTGCAAAACAGCTTGGAATTTAGCCACGAGCAAATAGCATAGGAACAACAATGTCGCTACTCTTAGCAGCCTATCACGGTTGACAACTACAACAACAGCAAATAAAACAACAAATAAAAACAAAGAAATAAAAGGGAGAATGCTAGGACTATAAAATGTAGTTGTTTCTTCTGTCTTTCCTGGATGCACCCAGATTATCACAAAACTCATCTGTGCAGGCAACATGGAATGTTTCTTCATCGTAAATCAATATCTTCATCAGTAATGCAACTATCTGTCATGTCAAGTCTTTTACACAAGTCTGTAGAGGAACTGATGTGTCAATCTCCTGTTGATGGCATTCAACTGTCCAGACATTTTCTCAAGTTCTTTGCTGCAGGTCAAAGACGATGTTTTTTCTTTCTTTCTTTCTTTCTTTTTTTTTCTTGGCTATGCCTTTTGTACTGCCATCAAATACAGGGAACAGTACAAAAATGACCCAAACTTTTATTCAGTTTTTTCTTCAATAACTAGGGAGTTGTGCTGATCAAAGATGCTACGACCCTGACCTGAAACCTTGATACCAGACAATAGAGCTGATGGAATAAGCTGACATCTACTGCAAGAGAGTGATGATTTCTTTTTTTTCTTCTTCTTGGAACCATGGCCACTTTTGGTCAGGACAAATCTACAATGGGACAATGACATTAAAGGAGGCCGATCTTGGGAGTGTGTCCTTGCAGTTTCTTCAAATTATGAGAAATAATCATAAGTGTGAAGATATTTTAATTGAAATCTTTACACATAGGCATGAATTATATAGTAATGGATGCAGTAATGTTCGGAGAGGAAGAGGTTGTAATCGTGAAACAACAGGTAATGGATTAAAGGTCAGAGACAGTATTTTAGGGTTATTGAAAGCAATAAAATATCCATTTGCAAATGACATGTAGACTATGGCATGAGAACCTCGGAACTGTGTGACCATTCATTTACTGTCAAATATAGATAAATTACATTTGAAAGCATGGAGATTAGCTTTACTGAATATTGGCGTCAAACTCTCGTCTCAACTTTGGGTGGATGGAGAAAGTCAGAAATCTCACCAATGGATGGATCTGCTGCTAATCTCTATAAACACATATGAATGCAGAATCTGGTGGCAGCTGTTGGCTGGTTGAAGACAGAGGCAAACCTCTTACATGGAGGCCTGGCGAATGGAAAAAGTCACTCTGTGCAATCTGTTGCAAAAACTTTGGGTTTTGTCTGAAGGTATTCTGGGGAATTACAAATGCCAGTAGAAGAATCTGCGGCAGGTTGAGGAAGAGGTAAATTTAAAAAAGAATCCATTGAACAGCAAGCGTGGATGTCTACCTTAATGAATGCGTGATCACAATGACTAAATGACCTCATTTCACAGGTGTCATCCATTCACAAAGCTGGCAATCAGTTTAATGGTTACATTATATGTTACATTTGCCCTTGTTGTGAGAGAAAAAAAGCACCCACGTACACACCCCTGCCCTTTTATTCAAAAAACTGAGATAGACATTGGCTTTATTTAGACAGCAGTATTCAGTCACTGTGAATGGCAGGTAAATAGACATTGATTGTCGATAATTGTCACAGCGCTCTATGGATTTGTGCCGGCCTCTAGAAAGGGCAGATGCTATCTTGGTCTCGACCATGGCTGAAGCTAAATGGAGAGATGCCGATATCTCACTCAGCTAGATTCAGAAAGGGACAGTTAGATGAATGTCCCCTTTTGGGCGCTTTGTGTGTGTCAGTGAATGTGCCCATCTCGGTCAGCCACACACATGAAATAGGTGAGATAGACAAATGTGTTGCACTGGTCGCTGTGTGGTTTTGTGTCTTTTGTTTTTCTTCTCCCCCGTCCCGTATTCATTTCTCTGTTACTCACAACTTCAGCTGGTCTGTCTTTTGCTCTCTCAGTGTTTTATTTTTCTTCATTTTTTTGTGTGTCCTCCTCTTTTTATATTATTAATGCATGAAACAGCATTTCCACGAAACACAGCTTACTGCCCCTTGCCATCATTGGAGCTGTGTAGCACAACAGATAAACATGCAGAGATAAGTGGGGAAAGCGTGCCTGCAGGGTACAACTCCTGTCCCCGCTTCACAGATTCCTATCTACATCATGTATTTTTAGGTCAGTAATGAACCACATGTAAACAATGTTTATTTTACTTGACCGTAACATTATGCAATGTCAACTGTTACAACCTACATACTGTATGTGTGTGCTATATAACTCTCAGTGTATGGAGAAAAAAAATCCTAGAAAGAGTCACCCGTATGCCATTATCTGCCCCAGTAATGACAAAAAAGGAATTTTCTAGGTATGCTTAATGGTATTTTAGAGTTTGTCATTTCCTGGAAAACACTTTTAAAAAAAAAAGTTTACTGTACATACAGCAATACTAATTTTCTGCCCAATGAACTGTTTTCTTGTTTTTGTAAGTTTGACAACACCAGAATAGAGTGTTTGTGGGGGCCAGGCCTGGACACCTATTTACTGACTTGCTCAGCTTCAACTCTTGGTGAGTGCCAGGTAGCTTTACTAGTTACGAAAGTAGCTAGCCACTAACTGCTACTGTAACTGTTAGTTGCGGCAGTCTCCATGTGAACACGTTTCTTGCTGGGAAAATAGCATTACTTGTTGCCAAAGTAGCTAACTGCTAACTGTAATTCTTTAGGTTAGCTGTGCAGCTAAGTGACTCAGCCTGAGGGTGACAGGAGCCAAATCACCTTCTTACTGTATTCTCTGTCCCTCCTTTGGACTCTGAGGCTGTGTTTGGTCCTGGTTCACTTCCCTTTGCATCCAGTTTTGACAAGAAAAACCCAAATATGTGTAAACAATATTCCCTCCACTCAAGGTTTCATGAGAACATTAAGGCATATGAAAATACTCTGTGTTAAAATATTTGCGACATGCAGTTTGTCAAAACAAAAAGAGGCTGCTAAAAACATTTCACTTTGGGGTGAAATTCAATTTTGGCCTTTGGTGCAAGTAAAAACTTCAGATGATTACTAAAAGTTTTGCTTAAGTGGTAAAAAAATTGACCTGATGATTAAAGATCAGTGGATCACCAACTTCAATGTCAGTCATCCTCTGGGTACCATATCTGATGAATTGCTCTGGGTCAGACTGACCACTTACAATTACAATGCAATAAAAAGAAACCTGCAAAATAAACAGGCAGCGCTTGTCATGAGAGAGGACCATAAGCCAGTCAGTGTTTGAATTCACCAGCAGCGTTCTGCATTTTGGTTTTGTGTCCCTTGGTCATCCATAGCAAAAGAACAAAATTGCATGCAAAGAAATTATGGTGTTTCTTTCTCTTTTTTTTCCATGAGAATGATCAAATTGTCCCACCTATCTTCACCCTCAGCATGAACAAAATACTGCAGTTCAAATGCAATTTTCAGCCATCTGCAGCACACCTGCAAAATGTCCCCTAAGTGGAGTCAAACCAAGCATTTTGAACCCAACATGACTGTGCTCACTAAGCTGCCTGATGCTTTTTGTCAATCTACCAAGTTTTATGTGGCAGAAGAGAGACTAACTCTAGCTGGGACATTTAATTACTGGTGCAAATGAAGGGAAAAGGGCAACAATACAGAAAGAAGAATGACGCTGTATGTAGATAATCTGTACGTAATTGATTGCCATTGTTCTGCGGTGAGTGTAATTCATTCTGTCACCGTCTGCCATGGCAGTATACGGGACTCCAGTGTCATAATAACAATGATGTCATGATGCACCAACTGAACTAGCTGAACTTAATTATTTCAGCCTCAACTGAGAGACAAACACAAAGCAGGATGTAAACTGTAAACTATGAAAATGTCACTGAAGCAAATAACATATCTGACTGGCCAATATGCTGATAAATGCCACAGCCCGAGGGACAATGTGTGATGAAGACATTCATACACAAACTCTCAGTATTCCATTTTCCCACTTATTTTGAGATAGCATGGATACAAAGTTGTATTTGCTATATGCGGTTTTTCTATGGTCCTCTCTCACCTGCACTGAAACTGAATGACAAAATCACAGAATGAACCAGACTCAGGTATCAGGAGCAAGACAGAGACCTTGAGATTGATTTTGTTGTTTTCTTGGCGTGTGAAAGTGGAAGAGGTAGAAAGGCTAAGAGAAAGATAGTGTGATGTGGACAGACAAGGAAATGGAAGACAGAGCACAGTAGATAGAGATATAAAGTGACAGAGGGGGAGAAAAAGACTTTTCTCTCTGGGAGAGAAAAGTGAGATTGTGTCATGATAACTGCAATGAGTTAGAAAGTTAGAGTATAGAAAAGGGAGAATGACAAAAACTGGAGGGGACAGCAAAGGGACCCAGAAAAAATGGGAGAAAGATAAGGTAGGGCATGAGAGAGAAGAAACTGGAGGGTAAAGGGAAAATTTGTTTCTATTCATACAGCGACCATATCAGCTGCTGTAATCAATGTTTCAGTTTTAACAATGCATTACATGACTACTTGTATGTGAAAAGGCGTTTCTTGTAATGAGAGATTCACAAAGATTTATCACCCAAATCTGCAGTTTGATTCAGTCAAAACGTTGTTTCCTACAGCAGCAGGCAGCTGTTAGCACGAACAAAAGACAAACATTGTCTGCCTGGTGGAGCAAGGATTGCAGCTATGTATTAGTGAAAAAAAAAAAAAAAACAGAATTACCTTATGGATCATACCAGGAAATGTTTTATTTTCTGAGACAGTTATTGCACCGTGAAAATGACATACAGTTACAACTCTAATAGGCTTTTAACACTGCATATTCTTAGACCAGGGCTATCTTTGACCCTGGGCTAAGAGTTAACTTAGTCCCTTTTTACACACATTGGTAAGCCAGGGCTAAGCTAAATCCAGGGTTATATGAGTCACACTGCACTTCTACTTCCCCTGCAGGGTTAAATGTCTGTTGGTACACCAACTTCACCGAGAAGATCAAAGACTAGGCAGATCGATTGATCTTTTCTCTTCAGTCTCTGGTCTCTTAGTTTCATTTCACACTGGCGCTTTTTAGCCCTGGGTTTAGTTGATTTTCTGGGGATAACCACACAAACTCAGGGCTAACCCTGCTCAAGAGCAGGGCCAGCAAGCCTAAGGCTAAAGGCAGGGGTAGCTCACTTTGGAACAGGCCAGGATTGTACCAGTGTGAAAGCCCTCTTAACCCCAGGCTAAGAGAGCTCTTGGCTTGGGACTAACATCTCTTTTAATCTGGGGCTAATTGCAGAGTGAAAAGCCTGCCATCACCACCATCTGTGCAAACAGTGTATTACGCACCCATATTTACACTCATTGTTAGGCGGTGACCTGTTTTAATTATGACAGAAGCAAAGGAGAGGGTTAGGTGACGTGAACAAACAGCAAGAAAGTATGCGTAGGGCAAGTTGTCAGAGTGGATGGATTAGACTTCCACCTGGGAGACTGCTGTTTGTGTCCCGTGTGAAACTAAAAGTCAGTGTTGTCTTTTTTACTTGTGTCATGCACGTAATGTAACTTAACTATCATACATAACTTATCGCATAGCTAACATACAACGGTCTTTTCCTCAACCTACCCAAGTACTTTTGGTGCCTGAACCTAGCCAAGACACAATTTAACCACATGATGAAAGAAAGTTCATTACAAATAAGGGCTAGTCACCTGGTTCTGGTACTATCCGGCATTCATATATGTTGTTTTGGGTATGAGGATGTTTTTCCCCATAAATTGTGATTATGATACATGTCTAATGGCTGAGGAAATGTAACTGTATGCTAATAAGTTCACTTAGGGTGATAATATATTAGTGTTTGTTCGCCAGGTTTAAAACATAAACTAGCTGCCCCAAATAAGGACCAAATCAGGTGACACAAAAACTAAACTCAAGCCTATATACGTGATGTTAACAAATTAAATGCAATACATACAGACTGAAAGTTACGTGACAATAGAGGAGGAATGGTTGCGCATAGAAATGAATGGAAAAATGCTGGTGCTGCTAACAACACAATGCAAGTTTGTTATCAGTGTTGGCAGGTCATGTTGTTAGTGATGTCATTCCCATCTACTTCCTCCGTAGTGTTGAACAGAAAGAAGAAACCATACTGAAGTCAGTGCAGCTAATTAAAGTGTAGATTGGATAGAGGTTTTTGTTGACATAATTTGACTCTCTAGACTATTTGAACTCTTTTGCAAGGGCACCGTTGTTGCATCCTGGGCTGTGCACTGTCCAAGACCATTGTGATTGGTTGAAAGAAATACAAACAAGCCCAAGTGTTTTCCCCTACCAGAAATAAAGGTGATGGGACTAGTCCATTGACATAGAGAAAAGATGGATGCCGCAGCTGCCTCTTTCTCCCACTGAACAAAACTGAAGCCAAAATATCCTGGATGTGAGCGCTGCCATCTTTGAGAAAAATATATTTGACATGCACTTTGATGTTTTAGTTTGGCCCATGTCCTATCTATTACCACTGAGTAGGCAGGATTTATGACCTGTACTGCAGCCAGCTACCGGGGGGGATCAAGATGCTTTGGTTTCACTTTCATTGAGGTCTCATGGTATCAATTTCTATATACAGTCTCTGGATCAGACAGACATTACTGCAGTGCTGACACAGCGCTAAAACAGAGTGTGGAGATAGCTCTGGCTGTGCAAGACTAAAGTTGACATGTCCTTAGGTCTGATCTTAAAACACTAACCTGCTATAGGGTTTTGCCACTAGCTGTACTGTTTGTTGAATTCAAGTGCTTCTACAGATTTTAAACAGACTCACAGCAAGCTAGGCTTGAAGTCCATCCAACATACTGCAGTCTCACTTTAAAAAGCCTTGTCAAAGAGATTTGTGTTTGCACTGCGGTTACCATCTTTGGGCTGTTAGCATTTTATTCTACATTATTCAACCAGTCATGAATGTCACTTCAAGACTTGGTAACTGGCTTCTTCTCGCCTGCAATATCTTCAGCACTGGCAGATCTGTAGACCCACACCTATCCCACGGGGCATTCATTGCACGCAATGAGGCTGGGGCCTTTCACTTGGGCTGACTATTTGCCTTGATGGATTTGCTGTTACATGAGGGTAGCTTAACAATTTACAGTTATTGCATATACATCATGCATCATGAGTGGTTCACTGAGCCTCCGCATTCAGTGCTCCAGCGTATACTGACATATGCGTGATGATGCTGACATACTGCTGGCTGTCTGCTCACATGGGCTTCATTCTTGCAATATGCTCACTGTTTTACATAAGCAAATGATAAATGCCACTATTCTCTGCTTCATAATAATCCATCAGGCATTCTGCTTTTGATGTAAATGCTGGCCAAAGTTGAGTCCCATGATAATATTGTAGTTGTCACTGCTTAACAAAGGCTGCCTGGGCGATATGTGATCTTAAGATGTGCTCTGAGGTGGGCAGTGATTTCAGAAGCATCCAGCGGCTCAACAAATTTTTCTTGTCATCTTGGTAACCCGGAATACGCTGCAGTATTCTGCTTTATAGGGAATGTTTATGAACACTCGGGTTTGTTCGTACTCTCAAGAGGAAATAAAATTCCCGAGCAGAGGCGCTTCTGCAGATTTACAGATGAGAGAGGCCTCACAGAACGAGCAGTAAAATTTAACCCAGACAGCATTCAAGCATACTGATTTTACATGTTTTGGCTCCAGGTAGGGGTTTGGGAGATTATCTGAGATAGATTTTTGGGGGGTTTTCTTAGCCAAAAATGTCTGTTTTGATCATAAAGAACAGATTTAGATGTGAGTGTGAATTGCTTCTTGAGTGTATGTTGGCTCTGTTACGGAGTACCAGCCTGTCCATGTTGCATGTACCTGGCCTCTCACCCACAGCATATGCACTACGACAGGCATCATAGAGTTTGGGAATGCTCCCTGTGTGGCAGCACATGGAATACATAACAACAGAACAAATCTCTCATCTCGATCCGTCTCAAGCTGCAACTACTGTATTATATTCTCTCTTTTCCCTGAGGCCTTCTCTTTTTTGGATTTGACATCAATAGCTTGCTTATTTAGCTCAAGAAGACTAGCCGCCATAAAAATTTAGTTGACAAAATATTTTTTGACAGTTAAAGAATGTAAAAATCACTTTATACTGTAAAAAAGGCATGCTACTGAAATTGAGTTTTGAGCTCTTAAGCTTTGAAATAAACTTTTAACGATCTTTAATCTTTAGTTGGGATAATTAACTTTTCCTCTTTGATAAACTTGAATCTTTGAGTGTTACAAACTCAAACAAAAAGTACTTCAAAAAATTGGCCGACCTGATTTGTCTGAAAATGAAATGATTAATATTAAAATTTTAACCATCGCTCACTTTCACTTTAATGAATTTACTGTTGTTTTTTTTTGTTGTTTTTTTTAAAATACAGCTTTTTGGGTTTCTAAAACTCAAAGAAGAAGAAAAGTTAATTACCTCAACAAAAGGTTTGTGATTAGGTAAAACCTTTTCAGAACTTAGAATCTGAGATCAAAACTCATAAATCTACTGCAGTATGTTGCCTTGAAGTTTAATTTTTTGCTAACTGTTTTTCACTAACTTTTTGGCAAAGCCACAGGAAGTCACTAGAGAGTAGCTAAAGAGCTGCATACAGCTGCTGGCTTATTGAGTCTTCATAAACCAGCTGAAGATGCCAAATCAAAAAAAAAAAAAAAAACAGAGCAAAAGAGAGAATATAATTGTTGTGGCTCCAGACAAATTTTTTATTTTATTAAAAAAAGGCTCCTGAGAATGTTGTAAACAGTCCAGCTGCACAAATTGTGTTACCTTACGAGGCAGCTCAGTTCACAACATCATGCAATGATCACACAAGATCATGAGATCATCCTGAAAGATCTCAGAATAATGTAACATCAGTATTGCTAATTCTCTACCAGTTATATTGCTCAGGTGTAAGATGTACAACAATGAACATGATACTGTATGCTATATATTGTGTATATTGTTAACCATGTAAAGCCTACAGGGATGTGGTCTGGTTTCTGCAGTTTAAATTTTCACAATTTGCTCCTGTTATGCTTTGCTATTTCTCAGTTCATGTATCAATATATTTATTAATTCACTTTTGTCTGTACTGCAAGTATTAATGTTTATTCAGTTCAGTAAATCAAATATGCTCTGCGGTACGAGGAAAGTGACATATATCGAGGGAAACGAATGAAAGAGGAAATGAATGTTTCAGCTCGCACGTTCACTACATTGTACAGTTACATGTTTCCATACAAATACAAAGTTCCTCTGGTGCCATACACAGTTATTCCCCTTAGGTGGCATGTTAACACACAAGGGGAAGATTTCCACAGACGTCCCTTGTGTTTCTCTGTGCATTAATATTTCAACACACACACAAGAACACGCACGCAGTTGGATGCAGCTTATCTTTAAAACATGATTTTTTTTTTCTACTCACCTGAAGCAGGGCATTAGTGGTCACATGGAATTACACTGCACAACTGTTTGCACAATTAACATATTATAAACACAAGTACAAGTACATGAGCTCAAGCGCACAGTGCACACACACACACACTCTACCTCTGTGTTTCCCACTCACCCAGGAAATGTTGTGTTTAACTTATGCATAAAACATGATGTTTAGGCCACCAGAGACAGACTCTCATAGGACAGTTTAGGAGTTTTACTACTTTGTTCTGTTTAGACCAAAACAGAGAGACAAGGAGATGAAGACAGAGACAGACAGAATAGCTCATAAAAGATCAGAAAAATCATGTTTGACGTTGAATGATTTACAACAATCTTCTGACTTCAAGACATCAGTCGACCACTCAACCAGACAAAAGTTTACAAAAGACATCTGATGGAATGAACTTACTGATGTGAAGATAAGAGCACTTGTTTTGGACCCTGCAGCCACAACAGGGACGCATCAAAGCAGACATGCTTAGCAACAAAAAAAATTTTTATTTAAATCCTCTATGAAACATGAAGATTGCACAAATATTTTAAGCAATTGTAGTTGTATCAGACTTTTTTTAATGTCTCCAAACTCACAAAACTTTTTTTAAGTAAATAAATATCCAATACATTTAGTCCTACACAATGCTGCAAAACAAAAACATATTCAGTTAAAGATTTTAATACAGCAAACATATGTCCTTTTAAATTAAAGGGATAGTTCAGATTATTTAATGTGTGTTGTATGAGGTGCTTACAGGTAGGCAAAGTTTCAGCCACTTAAAAAATGTCTACCTAAAAGAAATGAATATCAGTTATAGTTGTAAGATTTATTCATATTATTTTCACCACTTTACTTTGAAATCAGACAGCTTTTCTGGACAGGAAACCAGCCAAACACCACTCTCTCCAAACCAACCAAATTCCATAAGCAAAAACAGTAATTTCACCTTGCTGAACATAGGAGTTGCTGGTCTATGTCTGCCTCAATCTTTGAGTTTGTTTGTGTTATTGACCTCTGTGAATCCGAACTATACTTTTAAAACACCAAAGTCAAACAGTAACACAAAAAAACTAACAGATCGAGGCAGTGCTAGAGCAGCAACTCCCATATTCTAAAATTAATTATTTCATCCATGGAGTTTGGTTGGATTGGAAAGAGCTCTATTTATCTTATACAATCATGGTAAGCAGTAAAAAAAATCTAAATATAGTGTACACTTTAACTGATATTGTTCTTTGTTGTATTTTTTTAGGTGGATCTTTAAGTGGCTAAAATACTTTTTGCTGCTGAGTGCACTGCTTAGCTTCCTTGCTGGTGCCCCCCTGTACTTTGCCAAACTGGAGTCATGGCAACTTGCATCTATGGTAGGTAAAACACTGGTTATCACAGTAATACTTCATACCACCCCACATTAAATAATCCAAACTATCCCTTTAAAAAATGTTGGCTTTTCAAGAAGCAAGAAATAAAATTGTATTTTTCCACTGACAAGAATACATCTATTTGTACATGATATGAGATCTTTACATGTTATCTATCTCTAGAAATTGGAGATTTACCAATCCATCTACATGAAGGTTAGTGATCCTCATTTGTTTTTTCCTGTAGTGTTGTGATGATAACATCATGCATTTAGATGGAAATCCTGGATTTAATAATACGTACAGACCTGCAGTAGCCCCAGGCACATCAGGGAGCACAAAAATGATTGTTTCTGGGAAGAGTGTCAGTCAGTTCCTACTGAAACTGAAAATGGAATTCATTTGCTAATGAGTGTTCATTCCCACTATACAACCACATGATGAAGAAAATTAATTATGTGGATTGCCAGACTTCAGCTTGAATTGATCCGGCCTAATGCCATTTGAGGTAAAAGGTCTTGTGATAAATGGTGATTTGATCACACTGCAGAGTAAGAAGAGTTCACGTGGAGTATGATACCTGTTAAGGGTACATTTTACTGACATTACGTGTGTAATTTCAGCTGTTCTATTTCCAAAAGGGAACATATTGTTAAAATTTCACACACCAACACACCATCTGTCCTAAATCAAAAGTTGTACCTATTATTTATTCTAGCGTCATTTTTATTGGTAGGGTGGACAGAATATCTGAAACACCCATTTTTATGCAGCAACCTGTACAAAATCTCGTCTCCAGGAGTGTGTACCATTTGCAACAAACACTGCATAAATGTGGCCTATTCCACTGATGTCTTGCAGGCTACATCTGGTCAGAAGCAACCTCAGAGTGGACCATCATGCTTAGCCTAAATCTGATATATGATAAAATAAGTAATATGTCTTTCACAAACATGAGAGTTTGGACCATGCACTTTGTCTTTCAAAACATCAGGATATGGATAGTCACAAGTAGGAAAGCGCTCTAATGTCTCTTTCGACCCTGAAATGTAAAATCACCATGAGTATAATCCTGTCTGGACTGGTACTTGTTTACTTTACAGTCATCTCCAAACACTACGATAAGGAATACACTCTTTGGGGGAATCACACTGAGAAACACAAGTTTTAAAAAGGCTGCTGAAAATGTCCGTCTTATCTACATATCCCGGTTTTAAAATCCGTCCCAATTAAACTTGTAATTGAATAGCCGCCGAGTGCACGCTTGTGCGAGCTGTGCTCTTGACAGAACCAGGTTCAGCAGTCTCAAGCAGAGGAAAAACATGCAAACTCATGCAAAAGATGTGGGGAAGCTGTTCAGTCTCTACTGTTGTAGTATACCAGTGCCTTTAAACTGCATCAGTGTAAGCAAGTTGTACTTAATAGACTGGCAGCTCAGTGTATATGCATATTTTATAATTTATTGAATAGACCCTTTAAGGATAACTTTATGGTCACCTTGTTAACCTGATTTCTTTTATCTATTTCAGCCGCAGAAACATTAAATTAGCGAGACAATGTGCTCAGAACTGTGCCAAGCACTTAAGCAGTAAGACACACTATTATTTCAGCAATGATGTACCCAAAGAAAGTCTGGTGTCAAGGGCATAAGCAGTAGACACAGAAAAGTAATGTAACAAATGAATGAAGGACTCCCAAGTGCGTAAGTAATAAGGAACAAGGTTATTTCAGAAGTCAATTATGGTTTGATGAAGCTTGCCACCATAATGGTGATAAAGACCAAAATAAATCCGCTCAGAGTGAACCGTCTTTTCAGCCGATAGAGCCTTGCATGATCGTAGTGAGAAAGTCTATATGTATTTCGTAACCCCTGTAGGACATATTTTAAAGCCCTTTTTGGATTTTGTCCCAGTTTATTGTATAATAATAACTCCAAAACCACAGGGACCATGAGAAAAAAACAAGGCACTGACACATTGTGAAGAGCTGCTGAGAAAGTATAGCTGGCAGTATTGTTGTAATGACAGATTTAGACCTTTACTGAAGCGCTCACTACAGGCTCATTTGGGGGAGGCTGTGAATTTTTTACAAAACTGTTATCTTCAGTCCAGCCATCTGATAGATTCAAATTTCCCTGTAGCCACAGTGTGCAGTTTATCCTGATCCATACAGCACATCTATAGGGAAAATGCTAGATTTAGATGGATTTAAATTTTCGATTTCTCACCCTGGTAGCTAACAAATTAATATTACAGTACCATACATTTTTTATTTTCAGCGGTGAAGCTGTCTTCATGTTGAAGAAACAGCTATGAGGACCATACAGTAGATTTACATTTGAGGATAATACGTTATAATGATTTTGTGCAAAAGGCTTAACTGTGCAGTACTATGTGCACTAGGTGAACTGTGCTATATATATATATATATATATATATATATATATATATATATATATGTATATATATATATATATATATATATATATATATATATATATATATATATATATCAAGTAATTAGAATCAGGTTTATTGCCAAGTAGGTTTACTTGTATTATTGTTATTTACATGAAAGGACTGCAGAGTCTAGTGCTGGAATGCGCAAAAGGTCGGCAGTATACAGCAATATTCAAGATAGTAATCTAGAGAACATGTAGTCCTAATATGTGTTAATGTAATGTCATTGACAGGTACTTTTTTTCTATATATTATTCTATATCTGCAGCATGTTGTGCAATAGTAAGCACTGTTGCCTCACGGCGAGGAGGTCCTGAGTTTGAATTCCCTGGCCGGCTGGGAGGCTGGGGAGTTTGTGGCTGAGGCAGGTTCTTTCTGTGCAGAGTTTGCATGTTCTCCTTGCGTCCACGTGGGTTCTCTCCAGATACTCCGGCTTCCTCCCACAGTCCAGAGACATGCGACATTAAGGTTAATATGATAACTCTAAATTGCCTGTAGGTGTGACTGTGAGACTGAATGGCTGTCTGTCTCTTTGTGTCAGCATTGCAATGAAATGGTGACTTGTCCAGGGTGCACCCCGCCTCTCACCCAGTGTGAGCTGGGATAGGCTCCAGCCCCCTCACAAACTGTCAGGATAAGCGGTTCCAGACAATGAATGAATGTTCTATAACATATCATATTCTTATTTATACTCTTGCATTTATACCGTAGATACTGTAGTAGATAGAAAAGTAATTGAATTGGCAATTTTGTCTCGCAAAGAGGTGTCTGTGAGCTTTTATTGTGGGAAAGCAGAAAGTATTCGGTGCTGGCTGGAATAGGCTTTGAAGAACGAAAATTTAATGTTTAGGAGATGAACTTTGAACAAACAGCTAAATATCAATGTGACAAAAGAGAAGAAGAACTGAGGCGATAATTAAAGCAAGCAAAGAATGAGATCACTTGTATTGCAGCGTTCAGTTTGGTAATTTTTGCCTAGTATCGATTAATTAGGCTGAGGTGAAAACTCTGCTTCATAGCACCAGTACTGCACTCCTGCCATTTCTTTTATGAAATACAAGTACTTATTCCTGCTCAGTCCAAACACAAACACCGAACTAACTCACTGCTTTGGTGCAACACGCCACATCACGTAGCATTCATTATTTGTCACGTCTACAACACACCGGATGCACAAGATGTAGAATGGATGCGCTGCTCCAAAAAATGTGATAAATTCATTGCTTTTCAGAAGCGCTCAACCATTAATACTGAAAAATAGAAATGCGTCATAGCTGGTTGAAGCTTTCACCTTACATAAAATGCAATAGGGATGTGTGTTTTGATGCATGCCATACACTGTTGTTGTGCTTTGCCCTTAAACCTTTGTTGCTATCATCACAATAGTGAAAATGTTCATACTTGACCTTCACAAATGCTTGGAGAAATAGATTGTATTCTTCAACACTGATGAAATTATAAGTAGCGAGACATACTTAAAGCTCAAATGTTGTATTGCTGTGATTCAGGTTACGAAATTTGACAAAATGTTACAACTCCAAATTGATCAGCAACTGAAAAGTCAATGAATAGTGACAATCTGGAGGGAAATCAGGCAAATTAATTGTTCTGTTGATATTTCAGAATCGTTTTCTAATGTATGATGGAACACTATCAAGTGTTGGCTAGAAAGTGGCTAATGCTAATGTTATCTGTCCATTGTCTTTTCAGTTGCTGATCAGTTGGGAGTTGATGGCAGGATATTGATTTGTCAGATTTTGTGCCTTTATGCAACTTAAAACCAGGGTTGCTGGGTCTGAGTGACAATATCAGGAAAGTCAGAGGGAATTGTCTACAGGTGGCAAGGAGGTGCCAAGAAACACAGCAATGCACCAGCAAAGGTTGAGATGAAGATCACCAAAAACTAGGAAACATGGATCTAAACAATGCAGGTTTGCTTTTTTTAAAATTGAAATTGCAATTTTATGAGGAAAAAGCTTTTAACGTGTTTGCTAGGCTGCAAGGATTCAAAAAAATTACCTCTGGTGATATTGAATGTAAATGTAACTTTTGTTTGTTTACAATAAAACTCCACAGGGCACCTTTAACAGCAGATAGCATTAATAACATTCACCTGGAAGTTCATTGGTCAACTGATAAGCACCACATATATTGACTACTCGTCAGTGGAGCCGTCTTTGACCCCAGTAATCACCTATTCGCAGATTTAATCAGCTACCAGTGGCAGGCACTGACTTTTCGCTAAGCCCATCCTCCAAACAACAACTGTCCAATCACATTTGCAATCATATCTAGGTAACCCAGGGATGTTATGTATACATTAGCTCCAGCAGAATCAAAGTCTACTGTGGATGATCCAACACTATCTGGCTCAATCTATTC